>NC_052055.2:65457203-65789703 GCF_903992535.2 Arvicola amphibius | reverse complement strand
TTTTTTAGGATACATACCTATAGGTGAAGCTGCTGGGTTGTGTTGATCAGAACTAGGCTACTCTTTGTTTTAAAGATTTATTTATAATTATGCATTGTGTGTGTGCACACGTGCATGTGGGGGTGTGCATGTGTGTGTGTGTGTGTGTGTGTGTGTGTGTGTGTGTGTGCGTGCACATGAGAGCAGATAAACTTGGAGCTTGGAGTCCAGAAGAAAGCATTGGATTCCCTTGAGCTGGAATTGCAGGCAGTTGTTTGACATGGGTGCTGGGAACCTAGCTCCAGTGCTCTGCAGAAGCATCAGGAGATTTTAACTGCAGCTGAACCACCTCTCCAGCCCTTAGACTCCTCCACAAAGTGACAAATTCATATAGCTTGTGATGGTCTAGGATAGTTTTTATATTTTGGGGGGATATACTCAGAATCTCATAATGCCAGACTTAAAATTCTTCCCACCATGGAGTCAACAAGTGACTCAGCTAGTAAATGGGCTGCTATACACACCGCGGACCTGAGCTTGATTCCCTTAACTCATGCAAAGGTGGAGGGGAAAGCAGAATTCACAGTCAGCCTCCAATTTCCATATTTGAATTGTGGCATACTCACATGCCCCGCATCATACACATGTGCATACCCTATATATACATCCACACACAACTGTAAATATACACTAGAAAATATTAACAGCCAGTGAGTAAAGTGGAGACTTCATTCAGTGAGCCTCACTATCTCTAGTTTCCTTCTAAATAACCTGTTAATAGTTTCTACATATTTTCTTGCTGTGTTTGGCTTTTTAAAAATTGATTTACAGTGAATCCTTTGTATATTGCAAGCAACAATTCCTTTCCTATCTATCTATATATTTTCTCTGTGTATTTGTGTGTATGTGTCCTTTTATAGGCATGTATATGTTATGTTACATTGCTTTTCTTTGGTTAGTTTGTATATGATCATTTGTACTAAATAGAATTCACAATTTCAATGCAGTCAGATGTATAAATCTTGAATTAGTGTTTTAGTATTTCTAGAGCAAAATCCCTGAGACTGACTGAAGAGAAGAGGTTTATTGAGCTTGCAATCGCAGTGTTGATCTGCACCGAACCTGCATCCGTGTGACTCTGACTGTAGCCTCCTGTTGGCTAGTTTCACAGAGACAAGAGTGCATGGAAGAGTTCTCAGTGACAGGAAACCGAAACACTGAGTGGGCAAGGCTTGCCCTTCATATAACAACTCCTTCACACAAGCTAACTCCGGGGTCCATATGAACTACCTACTGCCCGCTAAGGGCAGTTTCCTGTGACCTCAGAGCACTTGGCGGAACTTCCTTACTGCCCTTTGCTCCAAGAACCAGCCTTCTAGATCATTAAGTTTTGGAACACAGACCATAACCCACAACAACAAATCTTCTTTTATGATTTAGGAATTTTTCACTTTAATTTAAAATTTTTTTGAATAGGACGTTTTGTGTGTCAGGTTGTTCTATACTTCAGCATGTAGCTGAAGGTGAGTTTGAACTTCTGATCCTCCTGCCTCCACGTCCCTAAGAAGCAGGCACTGTGCCTGATTTGCATGTTGTGCTGGGGGTTGGAGCCAGAAGGACTTGTTGAGCAATAACTTATTAAGACACATTCTAACAAAATTCTCTTATATTTTCTCTAAATTGTAGAAGTTTTTATTCTACCTGTAATTTGTACCTTATCTTTCTAATTATTTACACATGGAGATGTTTACCCAATGTGCATTCAAGAGCTGGATGAGCCAATCACATGGGGGTCAGATACACGCCAAAGGCTATTTAAGAAGCGGACTCACCTGATGCCCTCTCAGGGCCTCTGCCTCACAGCACAGTCCATGGAGGAAACGTCCACACTTGTCTTCGAGCCACATTTGTGATTAGTGATTACATCAACACCCATTACTCTCCCGGATGTTCCTCCATTTCCCTGTGGATCTGAGTATACAGAAGAGATCAACAAGACGGCTTGTAACTAGACTCCATGCAATGCCTGTCCATGTCAGTGAGCTGTATGTACCAGAAGCTTCAACCCAGGCGAGACATAGTGCCTAGCTTCATAATAAATGGAGACTACGCATGTCTTTTCTGTTGGTAGCCCCCAACCAGGAAATCTGTGTGTGTATATGAATTTCACCTGTAACCATTTCAGAAGTCTGGTTTTGCTGATGATATTATTGCTCTATAAAAATATCCATTGCCAGAGAAACCCTGTCTTGAAAAAATAAAATAGAACAAAACCAAAATCCATTGCCTCAACAGAGAAGCATGGCAAAGATAGAAAATGCTGGATTATTTGTTAGCTACCAGAATATTTGAGACACTTCCCCACTTGAGGTGGAGTGGGCTACCACCCCAACGCTACCCTTTATGCTATGGTAATATCTTCTTTCTTTTATTTTGTCTTTTTTTCTCTGCATGGGGATCCAGTCTTCTCAGGTTTTGGAGTTACCTGTTTTTAAGTCTTCCCTGTTTCTATTAGTATAGAAAAGCCATCCAATATATTTTCTGGGGATAGATAACATACATTTATGAAGAAATCTGTAGTCATTAACTACATCTGTCTGTTAGTAGTATGGAATAAATCACCCTAACCTTGGTGGCTGACAACAACCTGTTTTTTTTTTCCTGAATCTGTGGGTAACATGGTGGTTTTGTTGGTCTGTTCTGGGCTCAACTCAGCTCAGGTGGTTTGTCCAGGAGTTTCTGTTCCAGAATGAGCTGCCTAGTGGCTGCCTAATCTAAGACCTCAGGTAGTGAAGCGCTCCCTCCTTCCCTCCCTTCCTCCCTCCCTCCCTCCCTCCCTCCCTCCCTTCCTCCCTCCCCCTTCCCCTCTCTCTCTCTCTCTCTCTCTCTCTCTCTCTCTCTCTCTCTCTCTCTCTCTCTCTCTCTCTCTCTCTCTCTCCATGTCAGCACAGCATGTGTGTGTAAGCAAGAAGTAGGCTTTAGAGGGCCCCTCTCTCTCTGGAAGTGAGCGCATGTGTGCAGGGGGAAGTAGACATCAGACTGCAGCTTTCTGCTTTCAGCTTTACTTTGGAGACACGTTTTTTTTACTGAATCTTAAACTCTTGGTTTCAGCGGGCATGCCTGTGTGGAGAAGTCCCAGGTAAAGGAAAACAACCGATGACCCCTTCCAGTCATGCTCCTGACGTTGTGTTTCTGTGCTCCCGCTTCTGAAAACCCAGTGGAAACCGTGAACTACAATGGTTTCCCGGCATGTTTTCCCGTTTGTCTCTGAACATTGGTAGGATGCACTCTTCAATAAGACTTAAGCTGACATCTTCAGACCTGTGCAAGAGACGAAAAAGGGCAAGATGGTTTCCATCGCATGAGAGGCAGACCCCCTTTGTGGGTCTTTTCACTTGGTGACATCTGGAAGTCATGTTTTTCTGTACCCACTCAGGACTCAGGCGAGAGGACTGGTGGCCTGTTGTTCTGTCAGTGATTTGGAACCCACAGCCTTCACACTTTTTATTGCTGTCTGAGCTCTTCCAGCGCTCAGTGTCACTGTGAATGTGGTCTACTGATGCTGCACTGTCCCCACACAGTGTGTGAAAGGAAGGAAGGACAGACGGAAGGAAGGAAGAAAGGAAGGAAGGAAGGAAGGAAGGAAGGAAGGAAGGAAGGAAGGAAGGAAAAGCCGTGTCCTGAGAGTGTCAGCATGTGACCGTTCTGACTTCCACCCCTAAGCTGTAATTTATGCCGCAGTAACGGCTACCTTCTTTTGTTTCAGCTCTTCCCTCTGCATGGAGACCTGGTCTCCTCTAGCTTTGGAGTACTTTCTTGCTTCTGTTAGTCAGAGACATCATCCTTTCCCACTGGTCCTCTTCACTTTTCACACCCATAGCCTTAGATGACCTCACCAGTTCTCTGATTTTAAAGGTCATGTTTGATTTTTACGACAAATAAACACTATAAAGAACAGTAACAGTGAGGAACAATATGTAGTTTCCAATCGTCAGTTGGGTTTTAAAAATGCTTTATTGATGGGCATGGTGGCACATGTCTTTAATCCCAGCGCACAGGAGGCAGAGGCAGGAGTATCCCTCTGAGTTTTAGGTCACTTGGTCCACATAGTAAAACCTTTTCTTGGAGAAAAAAAAGTCAGTAAATGACCTGAGAATGGTCATTGGAACATAGCCTTCTAAGATCCAAGCTCAATAAACTTTGTTTTAAAATAAATTTTATTACATTTATTAATGCACTATGTGTATGGTGGAGGTCAGAGTTGACTTTCAGCAGTTGCTTCTCTTTGTCCACGCTGTGGTGACCTGATGATCAGGCTTTCACCACTGGGCCATCTCTCTGGCCCCAAGTTCATCTTATTTAAAGGTATTGCCAAAACACATGACATTTTATCTACTTGGTAACCTCTATGTTGGCTTTCTCGCTTGCACTGCTGACATCGTCACCCATGTGTCACCGAATGGGAGATGTCAGATGTGTGCCTGGGTGGCGATGCTAGCCTACACCACGGATGGTTGTTCTCTGTGTCCTTTGGCGTGATAAAGGGAGGCATGTTTACACAATCAAAGCTCACAGCTGCCACATAGCAGGTTAGAGAGGAAAAACTAAATTGCCTTTCTTTGTTACTTCATCTCCTTCATTCTGAGAAAGTCGTATGCTTCACCAAAGAAAATGCCCTGAGTCCAGGAGAAAAAGTTGATTGAGGCAAGTCGTTGGGACGTTGGGACGCAAAGGCTTTTGGATTAGGAGCTTGCATTGCTCAGGGCCCCAGGTGCATGATTCCGTTTGTAGAAACAAGGTGGTTGACAAAGAGGTTTCTGATGCCTTTATGCTTGGCTCTGCCTTCCTGGATTCTCACTAACACTAAAAAAGCAGAGAGGATGGGTCAGAGGCCAACATGGGTTGAAGGAAGCTTGAGGCGACAGCTGCAGTGTGGAGAGGTGGAGCGCGAGCTCAACTATACCCTACACAGGTTCTAGAGGGTCAGTCATGTGACCCACCTGAACCCCATTTCCTCAACCATGAGAATAACTGGAGAGAAGACCGTGCAGGGATTCATTATGCAGACTCAGGGAGTGACAGGAACCAGTAGCTGCTACTTTGCAGGGTGATTGCTGGCTTAGATAACTCCTGGGTTTTGCCTCTTACTAAGACTATGTTAATGACTAATGGTTTAGTGAATGACTTCTCTGGCTAAGTACTGAGCTTCCCCTTTTAAAATTAGCTGTCTATCCATTCATCCATCCATCTATCCATCCATCCATCTATCTATCTATCTATCTATCTATCTATCTATCTATCTATCTATCTATCTATCTATCTATCTAAGATGAGGGTATATGTAGCCCAGGCTGGCACCAAGCTCCTAATTCTTCTTCCTCTACCTCCCTAGAACTGTAATCTTAGCTTGCACCATTACATCCCACAATCCGCGCTTTAATTTTTTTATTTAATATTGCATAACTCTTAATAAAATTGCTGGACTCTCTCACTGTATGGAGGAGATAACAGGGTCTTGAGATACTGACTTTATTCTCGAGGTCAGTGTTGCTTTGGCGACAGAACCGCCATCATACTGCATTTCCTACATGGAACCTGCAGGGACCGTCCCACCCTGCCGCCAGGAACATTTACTCTAAAACAGAGCGGACCTCATTCAACTCAGAGAGGGGTGGCTGGAAACCCTCTGTGACCTGACCGAGGAGGGCAGGCTTGGCTTTGAGACCAGCTCCCGTTGCCTATGGCCCTCTGACCTTGCCACTTGTCCTGCTGCAAGCTGTCTCCCAGAGCCTCGCCTCTGAGCACCTGGTCCCCAGCTGAAGGCACTGAGGTTATGGACCCTTTGGGACGTGGTGATATTTTACAGCGGGGACGAAAGTGACTGACACAGAAACGTTGCTGAATTGCGCTATACTCTGCTTCGCACATTCAAAGGATGATCATCGACCTTTCTCCTAGGGATGCTCTGAGGATTGGCTGAAATTCGTATTAAACATAGTTCACCAATATGTGTTTTATTTTGCCTTAACCGTGAGTGGGGTTTAGGGGAGGGTGCGAGGAAGGAAGGTTTGCTGAGCAGTGCCTGGGGCCATGTTAACTGTCTCATCCTCTGGAGCGCCAGCTGCTCTCCTCTGCCCTGTTCTTCGGGTGTTCTGTAAATTCGAACCTAGAGCCTGAAATAGGAAACAGTCCACTGAGGGTTTTTTTTTCTTCAAATAATTGCTGGCCGCACCAGGAATAAAGTTTGTTGTAAATGCCAACAGTGATCGACTGGCTTTAAAAAACCGGGGAGGCAGAGGAGACTTATTGACCAGAGGGAAAAAAAAAAGCCTTGGCTAATTTGTGTAATCAGCTTTATCAATTTGCATAAATTGTGCATCAGGCTATATTCCTCTTGGGCATAATAAGTCCAAATTTAGTTTTTCTAATTTTAAAATCATCAGTCTTTCCTTTTTTCCCTTCTTCTGTTTCTTTCTGGGACTTGTACGGGTCATACCTCCACGCATCTGTCAGGTGGCCAAATGTGTCCCTCACTGACGAGGACCCTGTCAGTGGCTGGTTGTGGCATCTAATGCCTGTTCTTAGAACAGATCTGGCCTGACGCTTGGTACTTCACACAGCTCTGTGCCTTTGTTCAGATCAGAGCTTCCCACCATTTTCAAGTGACCCTTCCTTGTAAGGGACTTTGCTAAATTTTAGATTTTTTTCCCCTTGTGAAGTTACTGTCTCAGTGTTTCTTCCTCTAATTACTTTCCTCTCAATACCATTTCTGCTAAGGATCTCTCAATAAAAATCTCAGAAATTACAGTTTTTACTTAGAGGCTATGCAGTGCTTTTCTGTGACTGTGAGGCTATTCTATAATTCCTATCTGTCCACTTTCTCCAAACCTCATGTGTCTCCTTCGGCCATTTCCGAGCTTCGTCACTGACTTCTACTTTACAGTCTTGACACATTGCCAGCAGAGTTTGCGCATGGATCTGATTGAAGTCTATCTAATCAAAAGAGGTGATCATAGGACTTGTTCTCCAACTCCAGCAATTAGGTAACTGATGAAACTCCTTGAAACCAGGAAGTGTTCAGGAATAAGCATGAGAAAACACTATTTTATACAGCATATAGATTGCGTAAGCAAGTTGAAAAAAAATATCAGCAAGTCTGAGAAATGTTTAAACCTATGCACACCACTCTTTCAGATACAGAGGGCTAACCTTCGGAAGACGAGGCCACACTGGGGCCTCGGCTACATAGTGTCGTTAAAGACAAAAACACTGGGTACATGGACTGCTGGGATGACCCAGGCAGCATATCACAGGGTTTTATGCTGTCCAGTGGGCTGAACTTCTGACACCAAATCTTATCTCAGAGTTGCAAATGTGTCCCTCAGGTCCCGTGTAAGCAGTGGCTGTTAGCAGAGCTGATGCTGAGCCCAGGCTTTACTCAGGGCTTGGTAACAGCACTGGCCTGAAGAGTGCCCCTGCCTCTGCTCCCTAATACCAGCCTTTGCAAATGTGGGCATTGCAAATGTGGGCATTGCAAATGTGAAACAGTTCCTGCTGTTTCATTCATTGCCGTTGGAACTGAAGGTGGGCCTCAAGAGGATAAACTTTGCTTTCTTCCCCCGACCCTAGGGAGCATCACAGAGAGCACACGGCAGAACTCCTACCATGTCCCCAGCCTTGGAAATTGCCAACTGGCTCGTATTTCCTCTGGGCTTTGGCTATTCAGGCCAATCATTTTCATGGCTGGTTTAAAGAGCATGTGCCTAATTTAGAGCTGCTGACACCAGGCAGGGAACAGGCCACCTGGCAAACGCCTTGGGCTTTGAAAGCTTCCTCTGACTTGAAGCTTAGGCCAAGTTCCCCTCAAGTTGTCCTGAGGTTTGTAAACCTTTTGCCAAATGCTGGGCTCGGACTGGACCAGGTAATCAGTTTCATGGGCCTCAGTTAGGTGTGAAATTTTAATCAAAGGGATTTTATTTTTGCAAAACTGTAGCACACCACCAGAAATGTCACATAGAATTAATCCTTGGATTCACTGAGGTTTGAGATGCATCTGATGGTACCTCATAAAATGGCCAGCTTTGTTCTCTGTGGTGGGGAGGCAAGAGTGTTTAAAAATAAATGTAGTTGTAGTATTCTGGGTCCCTAGTCTAATGAGAAAATACAATAATTTTAGTTCAACTATATGTTGGAAAAATAATTACTCTCCACTTTAATTGTAAAATGGAACAGGCAGTACTTAGGGTTCATTCTCTAAATGTCCAGCCGAGACCCAGGAGTTCTTATGGGTTGGGATGGATATTGTGAGTACATCCAGTATGTATCTCAGGCCTGCCCTGGATCTGCAGAATCCATCAAGCAAGGCTTACACAAACCTTGTATCAATAACACACCTTAGCAACAGAAGGTATGAGAGTATCAGACCGAGATGAGAACAGTTTCCCACCCAGCAAAGCAAGAACCATTTCCATTACGGAGGGAGCTCAGGGCTCAGTGAGGAAGCAGGGTGAACTGCTAGGGTGGAAATGGACAAGAAAGTTAGATTCCTCTGTGAACTCACCTGGGCCCATCCTAAAAGATGTCAGAGCACTCTGGAACCACCAGATTGCTGCAAAAATAATGTCAGTTATCAAATGCTGTCCATTGCACATGAGGACTGAATTGCTTGTTCAGTTTTTCTCATCAGCCTCGGGCAAGCCATAAGTACGCCTGAGCTTTGTGGAAGCCTGGTCCTCTGATGGAGATGTAAAACCCGACACTGGGCTGGAATGGCGGCTCTGCCCTTTCCTTCTGTGTGTCACAGAGAAAGAAGCTTCCTCTTTTTTTTTTTTTTTTTTTTTTTTTTGGTTTTTCGAGACAGGGTTTCTCTGTGGCTTTGGAGCCTGTCCTGGAACTAGCTCTTGTAGACCTCTTTAGATGCCCAGTCAACTGTGTCCCTGGGGCAAGTCCGCACCCATCTGAAATGGGACGGACCCTGCCTCTGGCATCACTGATGGTGCTTCCGACTCAGACATCCTTCAGGAAATGTGTCAGCTCCTTAACAAGTGTGTGCGAGTGTGTCTGTGTATGAGTGTATGAGTGTGTCTGTGTGTGTGTCTGTGGGTGTGTCTCTGTGTGTGAGTGTGTCTTCCTGTGTGAGAGTGTGTCTCTGTGCGTCTGAGTGTGTGTCTCTGTGTGTGAGTGTGTCTGTGTGTGAGTGTGTCTGTGTGTGAGTGTGTGTCTGTGTGTGAATGTGTATGTGTGTGTATGTGTGTATGAGTGTGTGTGTCTGTGTGTGAGTGTGTTTGTGTGTGTGAGTGTGTATGTGTGTGAGTGTGTTTCTGTGTGTGTCTGAGTGTGTGTGTCTGTGTGTGAGTGTTTGTATGTGTGTGTATGTGTGCATGTGTGTGTGTCTGTGTGTGTGAGTGTGTGTCTGTGTCTGTGTGTATGAGTATGTGTGTATGTGTGTGAATGTGTCTGTGTGTGTGAGTGTGTCTGTGTATGTAAGTGTGTCTGTGTGTGAGAGTGTGTCTGTGTGTGTGTGTGTGAATAGACAGTAGTGTATACCCAGAGCGCTGTTACAAGAGAATCTTAGTCTGTGATAGCATTAACTGTGATTGAAAATGTAACTCCATGGGAGAGATTTCTGATTCCTCAGCTTTGAGCAGGAGACTGGCAATGGAAACTACAACCTTGGATCAGAGCCATGACTGCCGGCCTCCTCAGGTCAGAGGCCTGGCTTGTGAAGCTTGCTGGCGGTTGTCCTCCTGGGGACGGAATGCCCTGAGAGGACTGAGCAGTTTTAACTCTGTCTTCTCGGGGAGAAGACAGCAATCAGTATGTCGAGTTCTGGGGTATGGTGGTGAGAGAGACCCGCACTGGGTATGTGAGCACTGGGGCGCTCAGAGAGACCCACACTGCAGTCCCTTGGATGTGGGAGAACCTTGCACTGAGGGAGCTGGCCTCAGCACTCCAGGCCAGCCAAGCAAGTTCTGCTATCCCTGTCTTCTCAAGGGTCAGGTGTTCGTTCACATGTGGTGCTGGCCACTAATGAAGTCATTCCTTTCTCTCTGAGGACACTTTTGTAAACACTGCAGATGACATCCATGTGAACCACACTTCTAGGCCCTCGTCTCAGATACCTTAGTCCTTTTAATTCTTTTAAAGAATTTTATATGTATGTATGTATGTATGTATGTATGTATGTATGTATGTATTTCGAGACAGGGTTTCTCTGTGTATCTCTGGTTGTCCTGGAACTCACTCCGTAGATCAGGCTGGCCTCGAACTCACAGAGATCCACCTGCCTCTTCCTCCCTGAGTGCTGGGATTAAAGGTGTGCACCACCACCCAGCTGAATTTTATATTTGTTCTGAATGCAGGTGTGTGTGTGCGCGTGTGTACGCATGTGCGTGTGCATGCATAGGCAGGCACACGAATGCCACCAGGTGTTGTGAACATCAGGGGACAGCTCTACAGTAGTCTGTTTCCTCTTTTTACCAAACTCTTGGGGACCAAACTCAGATTGTTGGGACTGGCAGCAAGCTAGCACTTTTACCCACTGAGCCCTCTCGTTGACCCCTACTTGTCTCTCTTTTCCATTATCACAAATATCTTGACTCCCATCGTTGGGTTTTAAAAAGGTCTGAATGGTTTGAGATACAGTTAAAGAAGCAGGGCACTCTCTACAGCCTGAGGTGTACTAACAATTAACTGTCAGTGTTTGTTTTCCTCCATGTATGAACTGAGGATGCTATTCCTGTGAGTGTGAGTGTACTGTAGGGACAGTATACTGTGGATGTCATTTGTAGATGTGATGCACACTGAAACACACCATTCTGAAGGCAGCTCACACTGTGAGTGGCCAGCCTTTCCCAGGAAGAGAGCATGGATTAGCCCAAGCTATAGAGTTATTCAAGTGACCTACAGAAATGCCTAGATAATGTGGGGAGCGCTTTGAGTCAATTTGTATACCTAAATCGATCAGGAAACAATAACCAAAAAGAAAAAATTATTGAGAAAAGTAATACTATAAGGGTGATTTCTGTTTTTTTTCAAACTTAAGTTAACCAATAAAACATTTTATATTAAATACATATGACCAAAGTCATGTGCCTAATATTAATTTATGAATATGTAAAATTTCAAATGTTAGCTAACATGTGTTGTGGTTTGACTATGACCCACTACTCATAGATTCATTTGTTATTTGTAATTTTCTCCTTTTGCAGGTCTGTTTGAGTCAATCTCATTATTTAGACATCCTGTGTAAACTGGGCTGGCCTCAGATTCACAGAGATCTGTCTGCTTCTGCCCCCACTGTGCCGGGATTAACTGTGTGTGCCACCACAGAGAGTTGCTGTTTATAACTTTTCATTTATCTGCTTTTCTTTGTGCCCACCTGGTGGTGCTGGTGTGGAAGCTTTTCAGGGTAGACCATGTTAGAAGGAGGAAGTCTTTGGTCTATGATTTTTAGGGGGGCACGTTAGAAGGAGGTCTTTGGTCTATGACTTCGAAGTTATGCCTGGTCCTCAAGCTTCCCCTTGCCTCTGCTTCCTGCATATCCCACTGTCTCTGTGGTGTGCTGCAGAAAGCATGCATGAAGCCACCACGGACTGAACCCACTGCGACTGTGAGCTAGATGCAGCTTGACTCCTTCAAGTAGCGCTATTGGGAAATTAAATACAGCTACACCAAAGTGACTGATTCAATTTAGTAACTCGGCAATCAGTCACGTTCCTCCAGCACCGACTGTTTCTCTGAACCGCCCATGTGTCTTTAAGGTTCCTATGAGCCAAGGAGCTATTCATGTGCTTTTAAATTACAGTTTATTTATGAGGGGTACCAGGCATATGTGTGGAGGGCATAAGACATCTTGAAGAAGTTCATTTTCTTCTTCTACCATGTGTGTCTCAGGGACTGATTCATATCTTCAGGCTTGGTGGCAGGCACCTTTACCCTCTGAGCCATCTTAGCAGTGACAATTATTATTGTTTTTAGTACTACATTTGTTTACTTTTCAATTTTAATTTCTGTGTATGGGTGGTTTTGCGTATATGTGTCTATTCATTTGTGTGCAGTTGCACACGGAGGCCAGAAGAGGGCATTGGATTCCCCTGGAACTGTACTCAGTGGGCACAGGGGTGCTGGGGACTGAACTGAGGTCCTCTGGGAGAGCAGCCAGCGCTCTACCAGCTGACATCTCCTCAGCCTCTATTTACTTATTCCATGTGTGCTCATGAGGAAGTCAGAGGACAGCTTGTAGGAGTCAGTTCTCCTGCCATGGAGGTCTTCCTGGAGGCTGAACACAGATTCTCAGGGCCAAGAGCAAGTTACTTACTCTACTGAGCCAACTCAAGGGCCCGCAATAATTGATTTTTAATGCAATTTTTTTCAGTGCTGGGGATGGAACCCAGGGCCCCATGAATGTTAAATAAACACAGTCTCCACTGAGCAACGGTTCTCAGTACTCAAACTTTCTACCCATTTTTTATATATATCTTTTGTCCATTCATGTACAACCTGGCTCTGTTGAGGCTCTGGATACAGATGCTACATCCAGGATTTAGCTTTGAAAGCGTTATCCACTTGCTGAAACAGTGAAAGCACACAAAATAACTTGATCATGATGGTGCTGGCAATGTGTGCAATAGAGTCTCTAAGAAGAGAAAGACCAATTCAGTGGCCAATGGGGAGCCAAGGAATCCCAAAGCCTTTGTAACACCTGAAAGATCCTGGGTAAAGCAACAGGGGAGCCTGAACAGTTTTGACAGGAAGATTAGCTTGTGCTCAATCTCAACTGTGATTGGTGTGATGATGAGTTCTGTTCTATGGAATCAGCTCTCCTCCACATGCATGAGGCCGTGTCTACATTCCTCTGTTCCCACCCAGTTAAAGACTTAACTCTAGGATTTTACTTACCAGAAATGGGTAGATTCATAAACCTTATGGTTCTTTGAGGCCTGTGGCCATGTCTTTCAGCTCCTGGGACTCCAGGTCTGTGAGGTTCTCAGTGATCACCAGGGGATGCTGCAGAATGTGAGTCCCCCATGAAACTTGCCTGAGTGCTGGCCACCCAAGCCCTGCTTGGATAGGCCACCAATTTGAAACGCTCATCTCTCTTAGTCTGTATCATAGTTGGACTCTCAATTTTTAGAAGCCATTTTCGAATTATGTGTTGGAAAGGACTTCTAGCAGCTCTGCCCATCGGTCTTGGCTGTGTCTTCTAAAGCCAGTTTTGGCAACCCAGCTGCTCATTCAGGTGGCAAAATATGTTCACCATGGTCCACTTTGGCACCTGCAGAACAGGCACACCTAAGCTCTTGACTTCCTTTGCGGATGTGCTGTGAGATTATTCAACAGTGTGGCTCAAAATCAAGCAGGTGAATCCAAATGGCCTACAGCTCTTAATATTTTTTTCCTTTTAGTGAAAGAGAAAGACATGATGGCCTCCTAAGCACCCCCAGAAACCCCAGCAAGTCATTACCTCACTCTGAGCACAGAAATGGAAGCAGTTCTGAGTCATACTGTCCAAATGTTGGGTGCGGCGAAGCCTCCAGTGTCAGAAAGTATAAGGTCTGCCCATATTCTTTTGTACATTTGTTTGTTTGTGTATCTATTTGGGGACGTGTAGCGCCATTTATAGCAGCTGGTTCTGTCCTTCTACCATATATGTTCTGGAAATTGGGCTAAAATTGAACTAGGCAGCAAGCTTCTTTATATGCTTAGCCATCTTTCTGGCCCCCGATTCATTGTTTTTATTCTGTATTTTTCAAGGTAGATTTCAATTATTTCTTTTGGTGATACCACACCATTTTGTAGTTTATGACCTGAGGTGACACCTTCCTTATCTTCTTTGACCAGAAATCCCAAGCAGAAAAGCCGTTAGTGAACAAGTGCCCCATCTCTACACACATGCTAAGTGTCCTATCTAAGAAGAGAATTCAGTTCCAAGAAAGCATCTAAAGATGAAAAGCAAAGCAACAGATAACAAAAACAAACCAAAGCCAAACAAAAATTAAACAGAGCCGTGTGGCACTGAGTGCTTGCTGGGTGCCACATAGTTTTTTTTTTTCCATTGGCAGTTAACACTGTTCCTATTTTGTGAGTAGAAATCTTCATGATCTCCATACATGTCACATGTTTAAATCAATCAAAGCACATGTACTCAAGTAGTGGGCTTTGCTGTCAGCAGTGAGCCTGCAGCTTTGTGTTGGATAAAGAGAACAGTCCAGATATTGGTTCTGGTGTCTCCTTCATCCTTTGTGAGTGCAAAGGACCAACACAGTAAGAGCCAGTGCATTGACCACATAGACATTGACCACAGGCAGCTGTTGAAATACAGCTAATAACATTCTCTACATTGAGCGTATTCCTCAGATTTCAATGATTCAGTATGGTGGTGTGAACTATCATTAATGATGTTTTACACTGATTGCATTATTATATATTGGGTAAAATAGATCACCATCTAAATTATTTTACCTGTTCTCTTTCTTAGGGTTTCTATTGCTGTGGAAAGTCATCATGACCATGGCAATTCTTATAATGAAAAACATTTAAGTGGGTGGTTTACAATTTCAGAGGTTCAGCACATTATCATTATGGTGGGACATGGCAGCATACAGGCAGACAAGGTGCTAGAGTTGAGAGTCCTAAATCTTGACAGGCAGGCAACAGGAAGTGAACTGAGATACTGGGTGTGGCTTGAAGATATATGAGCCTCAAAGCATGCCTCCACAGTCACATACTTCCTCCAACAAAGCCACACCCACTTCAACAAAGTAACACCTTCTAATAGTGCCACTCCCTTTGAAGGCCATTTTCTTTCAAACTATTATATTCTACTCCCTGATCCCCATAACCTTGTAGCCATGTCATAATGTAGAAATGCATTCAGTCCAACTTCAAAAGTCTTCAATCTCAACAATGCTTTAAAGTTCAAAGTGTCTCCTGAGATTCTTATGATCTCTTAACTGTAACCCCCAATAAAATCAAAATAACAAAGCAGATCACACACTATAATGGCGCAGGTTATACATTACCATTCTAAACACAGGGAAGGAAGCATAGTGAGGAAATATTAGACAAAAGTAAGACCAAAAACCAGCAGGTCAAACTCCAAACTCTCCGTTTCCATGTCTGATGTCAAACGCTCTTCAGCTCTCCGACTCCTTTCAGCTTTATTGACTGCAGCACACTTCTTTCTCTAGGGCTGGTTCCACTCCCTGTTCGCAGCTTTTCTAGGCAGATATCCCATGACTCTGGCATCTCCAACATCTTGAGGTCTTCAAGGCAATCCAGGCTTCACCTTCACAGCTTCACACAATGACATCTCTGGGCCTCCCTTTAGGGGCAACCCTGATACATGTCTTGCCTCAGCGGCTTTCCTTAGGTGTGGTGGAAAATTTTACAACCCTTTTTTATTCCACAACCCCCTTTTTTTTGAATCCTTAAAGCCAGAACCACGAGGTTGAAACTGCCAGGTTTTGCTAGGGCTGGAACATGGCCCCTCTCACTCAATTCCACTTCACCAGCCTTCTGTCCTTCACTGCCCAACATTGCTGCAGTGGAACTGTTCTGTAGACCAGGCTGGCCGCAAACCCAGAGATCTGCTAGCCTCTGCCTCTCAAGTGTTGAGATTAAAGGCATGCATCACCACACCTGGATCTAAACTTTTTAATTAATTTTAACAAGCTGAAAACTTATCTGGGTGGGATCTTGCCCTGAGGTCACCATTCCCTTTTTTCCATTTCTTAATCTGTGTATATCCTTGAACACAGGATTTAGCTTCACTCCTCTTCCTGGTGCTCTTTTTCTCCTCTAATGTTACATTTTGTAATTTGCCCTGCTAAGTTTGTTCCTTTTTATTATAAATCTTCACCTGAGATATCACTAATAACCACATGACAGAGTCTATACTAAATTTTTTGAGATTTCTTATGCCAATAGAATTAATCCAAAACTCTTCACTTTAGCCTCAGGCAGACTCTTTGGACAAGGGCAAAAGGCCATCACATTCTTCATCAAACTGTCCTAAGAACCATCTCCAGGAACACCAACGTTCTCCTCTGAACTCTTGAGCCGGGAGCCCACAGTTGAAATTGCACTCAGCACACTGCCCTCCATTCATGCTAGGATGACCCATTAAGCAGCACTCATAGCACTCAACAGCTTTCTAATCCCCAGTCCCATGGTCCACATCCCTTCATGGTCAGGCCACTCACAACAATACCCCAATCCTTGGCACCAACTTCTGTCTTAGTGTTTCTATTGTTGTGAAGAGACAACATGACTGTGGGAACTCTTATTTTTAATACAGTTAGTAGGTTTAGTCCATTATCATCATGATGAAACATGGTGCTGGAGGAGGAGCTGAGAATTCTACCTCCTGCAGGCAACAGGAAGTAAACTGTCAGCCACACTGGGCATGACTTGCATATATGAGACCTCAAAGCCTGCCTCCACAGTGACACACTTCCTCCAACAAGGCCACACCTACTCCAAAAAAGCCACACCTCCTAATAATGCTACTCCCTTTGGGGGCCATTTTCTTTCAAATCACCACAGGTGGATTTTTGGCACTTTTATAAATGTTACCTCTAGAAAGCATATTCTGTTGCATGTGCCTGCAGTGTGTTTCCCAGGTTTATGCTGAGTCTAGAGAGACAGTGAGGTCCTACCCATGCAGAAGTCCACACTAATCCAGCAAGTTTAAGACTAAAATCTCACAAGTTTAATTTGTTTTTAATTTTATTTTCTTTCTATGAGTGTGTGTATGTGTGTGTGTTTATGTCTGTGTCTATGTATATCTTTCTATGTATGCCACATCTCTGTGGGTACCCATGGAGACCAGAAGAAGACATTAGACACAGCCCTTTCATAGCACTATGAAATTCATAGAATTGTGATGTATGCTTAAAATCTCTACTGTTCTGGAGGCTGAAACAGGAGGACTATACAATTAAGGACTATCTGGTATGCATGGTGAGATAAAGACCAGCCAGGGCAGCCTGCAGAGACTCTATGTCAAAAATAGAAATAAAAGAGAAGTGGGTATACAAAGTGCTTTGCAGAGCATGTGCCAAGTCTTGGGTTCAATCTCAAGTATCTTTCTAGAAATTTGTGTTTGTCTCTGTCCCTGTTAGGGTACGAGCTAAATGGAGATGGTGCTTGTTAGCTGTTTTAGCTAGCAGACATGCAATGACACTAGGTTTAGTGCTACTGGTAGTGCCTGAGTTACAGAGACCCTACAATGAGGCTATCGCTCCAGTTTTTAATGCTTGTTTTAATGAGTTTCTATGTGCAATGTCATTGCCTTTCAGTCTATTGGCTAAGATAGAGAATAGATCAAGTTTATGTGTGCACCACATCTGAACATATCCTAAACTTCTCACCTTCCCAGACTGGGATGAAGTTCATAGACTTCATGAAACCATTCAGCATATAGCAGGATCCTGATCACAGCCCAAATAACAGCCCCCCCAACTACATTTTTTTTATTCATTGAAAGCTCTAGACAACCAGTTGGGCTGTACATGACAATCAGGGCTGTTTCTCCTAAAGATGTGGCTCACTACATTACTCTGTTGCTGTTATGATGAATCATCAATGCGCTTTTATTTGAAAGTGATTAGACGTGGACAGTGTCCGGGAGCTATGGCTGTAGGAGATAGTCTGCTTCATGTGTTCCTTTCTCATAATTATTCCCACATGATCTCAAGTCCTCCAGACCTGCTTACTACCTGGTTTCTTCTGAGCCTCATCATAGACTAGGGATTTGTAATTTTGATAAGCTCTCAGGGATGTCTTCTGATGTCAGCTAGAGTTCTGTAAACAAACTGGATCATGTCAGGAGCAGAGAGTGGATTAAAAACCTAAGCTCTGTCTTGTGGTGGTATCCTGGTTGTAGAAATAAAGCTTGCCTGAAGGTGAGAGGGCAGAGCTAGTCACTAGTCACTAGAGGTCTGGAGGTCTGTGCAGACAGACAGGAAGTGATAAGGCGGGAAGAGACGGGAAGGAGCTCAGTCTCTTTTTGGCTGGGCAGTTGAGTAGGTACATGGTTGTTTCTTTTCCTCCTGTTCTTCCAGGCATGGTAGCTGTACTTGTATGAGATCCAGTAATTTCCCCAGGTGGAGGAAATGTTTCAGGGGACTCTTTCAGGCCATTTTCACTTCAGCACAAAACTAAGCTAAGCAATGCAATTGTCTCACGTTAGTGTAAGCATGGCTGTACTTCCCTCACCTGCTGCTATTGAGGTGTCCCAGCCCAGCCTTGTCACAAGCTCAGCGGGTTGTAAGCTTTGCAGCTGACTCCATCTTGCCCACTGAGCTCATAGCTCTGTGTCCTCCATCAGCCACAGAGAGTATGTCTCTGCACAGAGGAGCTGGCCTGTGAACTGCAAGGACCCTGCTGTTCTCCTCACCCAAAACAGCTGTGATGGCACAGTAACATGCAAAGGTACATGAGTACCTTTTGTGTACTTGTGTGGGGCACTTTTAAAAACTAGCTTTGTTGGGAAATCTTCTGGACTACTGTGAAGGCCTGCCCAACCCTGCTTGCTGCTGGAGGCTAGCCAGAGAGGAAGAATGGGTCTAGTTAGATATGGGTGTCAATGTAGAACTTTCCCAGTTTTGAGTTTTCAGTGTGATCTAGTCTCTTCCTTTTCTTCCTGTTCTCTCGGAGACACCAGATTCAGGGAAGGAAATATGCCTGTCTTTTGCTTTGTTTCATTAAATAATATACAGGAAAAACCCTGTGATATTTCTTAGTGTTCTCTTATTCACAGAGCACTGAACTGGAGCAAAGTATGTTTCTTTTTTATTATTATTATCATAGAATTTCCTAACCAACCTGGTATCTAAGAGAAAAACACAGGTAAGACACAATCTACTTCCCACTATAAGAAGGCAGGAAAATTAATAATAAAACTGTGGTTACTGGGAGCTGAAAAGATGGCTTGGTGATTAAGAGCACTGACTGCTCTTGCAGTGGATCTGGGTTTGGTTCTCAGCACCCCATATGATGGCTCCTGACAATCTATAACTCCAGTTTCAGGGGAGCTGATACCTTCTTCTAGCCTCCATGAGCACGAGGCACACACATGATACACATACGTACATGCAGGCTAATACACTAAAAACTTTAAAAGTAAGTAAATCTTTAAAAAAAGGATGCTTTTGCATTAAATTTTTAAATGTTGATTAGTTTTCCTAAGTATTTTTTGAGACTATACATTAGATTAAGACTTTTTTGGTCCACGATTTTTACCTGAAAGTACTATAGGCAAAGGCATTTTTGTGGTTTCAACACGATTGCCCCTTGTGAAAATGAGTGCTGATTTTAACACCTTTGTGATATAGGAAAAGGTAAAACCATGGGGACTCTTAAAAGGTGAGGGAGGGTGGTGATTTCTACAGTAGGTCGCTGGCTTTCTTGTCGCCGTGTATGCTCTGCAATGTTCCCAGATTCTGCCAGCAATAGACCTGAGACCAGTCCTCATCCTCGAGCCCTAACTATGAGCACAGCGAATCCCCTTATTACTTAATCAGCTGGTGTTCTTCACAACGGGAAAAGGACTGCAGCACTAACCCAGCAAGCTCTTAATCTCACCTCCTCCAAATATCTTTTCTTACGTGAAGCTCCCCAAAGCCTGATAAGAAAGACGTCATCATGATCTATGAGCTCTCCTGTCAGGCTCACTGGGTCCCAGCAGCAGAGCTGCTCCCATCATGAACCTCACCAAGTCATGATGGCATGAGTTTGGTGCAAAGTGTCAAACAGGCAACATGACTATACAAGAAAACATCCATTTTCTCTTCTGTAAGGAACTTGGCCATTGGATTTTCAGTAATAAGAACTACAATAGAATATTAGATTTTACTGGGTTAGAAGATGGAAAGGATTCAAGGGAATGGAAGGAGTGGGAGTCAAATGTTCTCCATCTAAAATTGCTTTGATGCTTTTCTGTAAAGGTGACTGGGTGGGTACCTGTGCCATCATCTTTCATGGGTCTTAAATATTTAAAGCTCTGCTTGTAACTGCAAAAGGGACTCCTCTCGTGTCTGGAACAACCAGCTTTCACCCCCTAATATCTGACTCTGGGTTTTTATTATTAAAACCAAGTAGAATTTGTGCTCCACGACCACAGTGAGAACTAAACAAAGAATGGCATTATATACAAGGTCTAGAATTTGTCAGGGAGCTAGCACACACAGCTACAGCGCAGACATCCTGTGTGTGGAAGAGTGCAGAGCAAGATTTCCTCTCCAGCTGCACCCAGGAACTTGCAATTGTGCATTCCAAACTCGTTTGGGAGCAGCAACTCCTTCTGTGTCACTGCAGTTCTAAGGCAGAAGCAGTGAAGCAACTGCAGTAAAGAGCCACAGTGAAGAAAAGAATGAGCAGCACACTAGCAGTGGAAGGCCTGAGAGCCGTGTGCACTGGGCAGGGAATCTCTGCCCTTAGAAACTGCGGAAGGCCTTCTGGGCCCTCACTTGCCTAATGAGTGTGTCAGGCTCACATTTTAACTCGTGTTGGTCCCCTGGAAACTCAGATCCTGCATCGGTAGGTGGCAGATCTGAGTGTGTCAAATCATCGGGAAGCCCTGAAACCATGGGTACCCCAGATCTACCTTGGAGCTTCGGATTTAGTCCATCCAAGGAGAAGCATGACATTGTCATCTTGGAAATCCCTCCCTGGGACTGTAAGGTGCAGCAAGGTTGCCAACCTTGGCTGGGCCACAGAGAGCAGGAGGTCAGCTACTCTACCCATCAGCACCCTCTGTCTCAAGCTGAGGGACGAAGGTGCAGTTAAATCTTCCTTCTTGAAAACTGTCGCGAAATAAAGTATTGATCTTACTTGAGAGACTTTTATGTTAGTCAATTAAATTAGTATTGTACCTTTCTACTAGTAAAATAAGAGAACCATTACTGTATGGAAATATAGTGTTCCATAATATTTTTATTGTGAGGCAGGGGACGAGTCTTACTGCACTCCAATGTACTGTTTAAGCATGACTATAAAGTCAGTTGTAATCCATAAACAGGCGATATAGATCTTAGATATCTCTTTTAAGATCAGTTGGAAGGAAAATCCCTCATTCCTTAGCAACACCATAGGAAGCAGGAGGGCCTCCAAGAAGGAAAAGTCCTGTCTTTCCTAATTACTCCACATGAAAAGGCAACAGAATGCTCCGTTATTCTGTTATTTGAAGGGAACGGGTGCGTTTCTGGTCACTCTCATATACATTGTAAAATTTGAAAAAAAAATTCATTTTTTCACTGTTACTCAATGATCTCCCCAGAAATAAGAACCAGGCGAGGCATTTCCCCTGAATGTCATAAGCTAAGATAGAAAACGACGCTGTGCATTCGAAAGTAAAGAAGGTCACGTGCTCCTGGGCTGTGGGGCTGACCTAGGGAGGTCACGTGCTCCTGGGCTGTGGGGCTGACCTAGGGAGGTCACGTGTTCCAGAGCTGTGGGGCTGACCTAGGGAGGTCACGTGTTCCAGGACTGTGGGGCTGACCTAGGGAGGTCACGTGTTCCAGAGCTGTGGGGCTGACCTAGGGAGATCACGTGTTCCAGGGCTGTGGGGCTGACCTAGGGAGGTCACGTGTTCCAGAGCTGTGGGGCTGACCTAGGGAGGTCACGTGTTCCAGGGCTGTGGAGCTGACCTAGGGAGGTCACGTGCTCCTGGACTGTGGGTCCAACCTAGGAAGGTCGCGTGTTCCTGGGCGGTGGGGCTGACCGTCCTGAACATAGCATAAATAGCCAGATTCCTTGAGCTATTTCACTGTAGGCTATTTGGAAATGTGTCATTTAAAATGTGGAATCCTGGCATGAGATTTTTCACACTGAAATTTTTTCAAAACTATCTAAAATGTGTCTTATTTGTGAAAATGCATCTTATTAATCCATTGTGATATAAAATAACAGCTGCTAATGTGGCTTTCAAGTTTGTAATAAAGTACGTCAAAATGTCTATAGAACGGATCGTGACAGCGCAGCCAACAAGCGATATTTCAGGGACTTTTAATATGTGAGGGAAATGCCAACATGGCAGAAAATAAAAATTCTCAAATGTATCTTTTCTAATTTTGACATTTATTTTCCTGGTTTGGGCCCTTTAAATGTCCCAGATATTTCTGATGCTAGCCAGGAGGAAGAAAGGTTACCACCTCTTGTGCCTATTTGTATCTGTTAGCTCTTGCTATAGCAGTGCTTTGTAACAAAGCACAAGGCTCTGCTGCCTAGAACCATTTATTCCAATGATCTGAAGCATAGGCTTTGAGTGGTCCAGACTATATTCAGTTTGTTTTGGCTGCAAGCTTAAGGGTGGAACCGGGGCCCTGTTGTAGTATCAGTGACTAATGCAGACAATAGTGCAGCGGCACAAATGTAGGCCATGCCGGTGGAAGCACAGAAAACACTCCACGCTGGGGTGTGAACTGCAAGTCATGTCCACTCATATTCCACTGGCTACGCAAGTTGTGTGGTCAAACCTGATGTCAGTGGCAGAAGGTTAGAAGAATACACCCTGCTGTCACTGGGAGAGGTCATATCTGTAGACAGTAGCAGCTGATGGTACCCAGGTGATGGAGGAGAGTTATCTGTCTATGTTACTTTCATTGGTTAATTAATAAAGAAAACTGCCTTGGCCCTTTAAGAGACAGAAAATTAGGTAGGCGGAATAGACAGAACAGAATTGTGGGAACAAGGAAGCAGGGTTGGGGAGACACTTCAGGCAGTCGCCATAGTGTGTCTCCATGCTTCTCCTCTCCGAGATGGACGCAGGTTAAGATCTCTCCTGGTAAGGCACCCCTCGTGGTGCTATATAAATTACTAAATATGGGTTAAAGCAAGATATGAGAATCAACCAATAAGAAGCTACAGATAACGGGCCAGGCAGTATTTAAATGAATACAGTTTTCGTGTAATTATTTTGGGTAAAGCTAGCCGGGTGGTGGGACACAGCCTGCCGCTTCTTTCTACACCCAGGAAGGGGCAGCTTCCTCATATAGCTGAGGTTTTACTTCTTAAATTAATGACGTGGCTTTGTGTGTGCATGTTTGTATGCACGCGCATGCATAGACGTCACAACACAGCTGGAGGATAGCTAGTGGCAGTCATTAGACTTGGCAGCAGGTACCTTAATCCACTGAGCCATTTGCTGGCCCCATTATCTTAATATGTTAGTAGCTATTTTTGGCCATATTCTCATCATATCTCTAATACTTAAAACATGTTTTAGTCAGTAGTCACTAAAGACAGAATTAGGGGTGGCGTGCAGGGAGGAAGAGGAAGGCGAGGAGGGGAGGAGGAGATGGAAGAAGATAGTGACAGGTTGATAAAAGAAACTGGTTACAACAGGTTCTTTGATCAAGGGGTCTGAGAGGACCCACTCTAACCCACCTCCATCTAAAGGATTAGTAGAGAGGAGAGTTCCCCAGCCCAAGTCCAAAAACTTTAAAGTCAGAAAGTGTGGGTGTGCGTATGTGTGTGGGTGTGTGTATGTGTGCATATATATGTGTGTGTGAGTGTGTGTGTTTGTGTGTGTTTGCATGAGTATGCACATGCATCGTTTGCATGTTTTGAGGGGTAGTGCATACTCATAGTGTTTATGTGAGTCCTGGAATCCAAGGGAAGGAGATTCTGCAATCATGATGTCTAAGGACAGGAAAATGATGTCTTGGCTCAGGAAGAAAGCAGATACATATTGTGTCAGTACACTTTCATTTCACGTAGGGCCCTAGCTGATTAGATACAGCTCACCCTCATCGACGTTGTGTCTTCCTTGTCTGGTTCACTGAGTCTATCTCAGTCAGATATATCCTCAGAGAGTGGGAGGCGAGCTGTACAGATTAGGCCGATCTGCCAAGGGACCTTCAGTGTCAAGTGGAATAATAACAGTGTCTGCACCACAGATTATCTTGAGGATTAAACAAATCAGTATATGTATAACACTTAGAATAATATCTTGTAAATATCAGTATCATTACATTTTTAGTACTGTGACGGCCAGTTTCTTTAACTGTCACCATGCTTACCCATGAAAAAGATGGTGACAAATTCTCTGCGCTGTGCTCATTGGTGCAGGGAGGCGGTGATGTCCACTCCACAGGCTCTGAGGAAGTTTAAATGAAGTCACAGAGATATCAGCAATGATATGAATGTGTTGAGCATGCTGAAACTGGCCAACAGCAAATCGCTTGCTGAAGTGGAAAGTCCAGGGAGGACAAGGCCTGGAAATGATGCCGGATCATTGGACTGGACTCCGACCTTCAACCCGTGAGGTCTGGATTTTTAAGGAGGCAAGAAGAACATTGGAGAACTTGGACCTGATTAATTTAACCCTACAAAGACTAGCAGGGTATAGAAGAGAAGGGGGTCTGGAGGTCAAAGAACCAGTTAGAACCTCTTACAAGGGTGCATGAACAAGGGAAGACAGGCATTAATCACAAGGTCTGGACCAATAACAAGGAGGAAGACGAAACGGTGCTGTGTCTGTGTAGGGAGGCTTACGTGCACAAGAGGTAGAAACTGATGAGCAAATGCATGGCGTTGGTGACTGTGCTCTTCTACATAATGTATTTACGTCACAACTGTGTGCTGAGCTTCTCTGCCAGAGGAGCCAATCATTATAAATGATAAGAATGAAACAGGTTAACATCACTGAAAGAGCTTAGAAGAGGCCCTCTCCCTTCCTCTGGCTCTGGACTGGCTCTGAACACCAGTCCAGACCAATGGGCAGCTGCCGTGTGGCTTCTGAGAGTCGAGGAAAGGCAGGCAAGGTTTCCTAGTCTCCGGCCCCTCCTCACAAAGTGCCCGACCTACAGGCCAGAGGAACTCCCACTTCCATGGTCGCTCCTTAGGGCTCTCAGTTTCCTTTGTGCCCGGTGAAAAGCAGATGTTCCTCGTTATTAAATTCTTTCCACTCCAAGCCCCTCTCAGGATCAGGAGGGTTGCTGTGTGTGATTAGAGCAAAGGCTCAATTAGTTTATCATAGTGACTTGTAGCTCGCATTTGTCACTGAACATTCAGGCTCCAGGAGAAGGCTCGCCAAGACAGTAAAGTGTATTCTGGTGGGTGACACTATCCTTGTCACAAAGAGGTGAACTATGGAGCTGAAACAGTCAAAAGGGGAACAAGGTAGGCAGATATATTAGTGCAAGATTATGATGACAGGGAGGAGAATAAAGGAAATGCTTCCCTGCCTTTGCTGTTCTGTTTGCCCGTGTGGTTACAGGACACTGTATTCAGCCTGAGCACACTTGCTTGGCTCTTCAGTAGAAATACCGTGCATCTCGTGACTTGCCTGTGTGACACGCATCTTCAAATGCCCTTTTCAAGGAAGAACACTTTGTTTTAATCATCTCAGCCTAGTGGATTGGAGAACAAGTGGCTGAAGTAGCCACCAGCGACGTAGATCCTGATGAAGCCAGAGGATGGAGAGCAGTGCTGGGGGCAGTACTAGTGGGGGTGGGAGGTGGAAGGGGAGGGGCAGATGCCTCGGTGAGGATGGAGGGAAGTCTGGAATCCTAGGAGTCTGGAAAATTGAGAGTATTCGTAGTCTAGGTTGGTTAACGTGGAAGGAAATGAAAATGCAGGGAAGAGAGGGAGCAGCAGTGAGTCTTGGACATTTTTCAGAGCAAATACATATGCTCATTCTAATCCAAAAGGCCGAACGTTTCTCTTCTCCATGAAGCCAGTGCTTAATCTGCTGAGATGAAGACAGCACAAAAAAGTACTAACCTGGAGTCGAGCGCAGACAGGACCCGGGATGCGTTGCGTTGGGCTGTACTCCAAAGAACAGGAAGAAAAACACGAAGGGCGTGTGAAGTCTGTAACGCTCTTTCCAGCATTATGGTGCTATAAAATGCGACTTAACAGAAGCTCTGCTTGGAAAAGAATTAAATCCAAAAGGAAAATAGCTTCTGTAATCATATCTGAACATTTAATTTGTCATTTGCTTTATGACATATGCATGAGGCTTATTTAAAATAGCGCTACAAGGTTAATTACCAGTGCAGAATAGACGATTGTGTCGGGAGTACAATATTTTGTTAGGCATGTGTGACAACATTGCAAAATGGATCAGCTGCGTGACTGTTTGTGATCTGGCGTCCCCTTAGTTTAAAATGGCCACAGTCCTGAACATGTGTTCTCCCAATCCCCCACCTCTGAGGACAAAGTGTGTCACATTAAAAAAAAAATACAAAACAAAAGCAAAGCTTACTGATAGTTTACTGAACTTCTTAGAAGCCATGCAAAGGGTAGCAAAGCAGAGCGGTGTTTCTATGTCACCAAAGTGTCATCCGCATGCTGTGCAATGTCCCAGCAGCCTATGTGCACTTCCTGAAGAAGCCAGCTTGTATTCAAGCCGTGACAAAAAAAAAAGGTCTTAGCTGAAACATGGGGTTGGTTTATGTTGTAGTGTGATGGTTGCTAAAACGCTTTTTAGCAAAGTCGGTCTCTAAAAACATCTCTGTAAACTCTTCCAAATGACCCTGTGGACCAAGTGGGCAAGGAATGACCAAAACTGCAGCCATTTGCAAAAACAGTGTGAGTTTTCACTTATATAGAAGGAAAAGCTATGTGAGCATTTCACTGGGCCAGAAAATGAACACACATACCACGATAAACACACTGCACCACAGAACGTGTCCCTTCTCTCTCCCCTTAGGAAAGCAAAGTCTAAGTCAGCTGAAGCAGTATTGAACTGGTGCCCTGAGGAACTAGGCCCCTGTTGTATTCCTCAGAGGTTGTTAGCGGTGATGGTTAGCTTAACAACACAACTTAGAGTCACCTGGGACTCAGTAAGGTGTTGTCTACTTTGGGTGGCCTGTGGGCATATCTGTAGGGGTCTGTCATAGCTAAGTTAATTGATAGGGGTGACCAGCCCAGTGTGGGCGGCACCACTCTTTACGTGGTGGTGGTAGGGTCCTGAGTTGCATAGGAGTGGGAAGCCTGAGCTCAGAATAGCCAAGTATATATGCTGCACCTAGCTGTTTGGGGTTCCTTCCTGCCCTGAGTCTCCACAATTATAGACAATTATAGACTAGCCTAGAACTGGAAGACCAAATAAGCCTCGTTCTCTACCAAGTGGCTTTCTGTCAGGGTGTTTTTAAAAATAATCTTAGCAGAAATGCAAGTAGAAGATTAACAGTAGTGAATATCATAATGCTTGTGTAAATTATCTATCATTTATGTGACTCTAAAAATCTGTCTTAGAAAGCAGGGGTTGGGGAAGACCTCAGAGGAGCTGGGGGATGGGAAACTGTAGCCAGAATACATTGTATAAAAAAATCCATTTCCAATAAAAGAAAAATAAGCAAAAAAAATCTGATTTTTTTTTAAAAAAAATAATGAGTTAGTGTAGGAGGGTATTTATGTCAGGCCAAGCACACCAATCATGTACTTTGTCAAAGTTTAATATTGGTTACTTCATACAATAATACAAAGCTTTAAACTATATCTTTGCAGCATAAAACACATCAACTAAAAACTCTTGTGATTTAGATAAAGAGCAGAACCATTGTATTCTCTCCCGGAAAAAAAGCTCTATTGCCAATCAATTCAGATTGACAACAAGAACAGTCAGAAGCCACTGTGGCTTAGGAACTCATTCAGGTCAGTGTGGCCTGGTCTCAAAGGCTAGAACTTTGATTCTGCCTGAAAAGTGACATGGGTGTGTGGGCCCTGAGTCATGCTCACACACATGCTGTCTGGGTGTGTGGTGTGCACACTGTTGCGTTGACACTTGGCTAATCATTTTATGCCTGTGTCAGCTGCTGGCTATAAACTTGGGGGAAAGTAAGTGGATGGGTGTCAATGGACACAGGACGGGTTCCAACTCAGCTGTTTTTCTAAAGACATTCTTGAGCATGTCTGTTGGCTGTTTGTTTGAAGATGTCTTTTCTTTTGTAAATTACATGTATGTACAAGTATGGCTATGTGTGTATGCTTGTGAGGGCAGGTGCACTTGCAGCCAGAGGTATCAGATCCCCTAGAGCAGGAATTACAGGTGGATACGAGCAGCCTGATGTGGGTGCTCTGAGCTGAACTCAGGTCCTCAGGAGCAGTATGTGTCTTAACGTCTCGGCCACCTCTCCAGCCCTAGCTATGTGTTTTATATCTATGTACTCCAAAATTATTCCTTGATATCAAATCTGTATGTTGACTGCTGGAGAGAAAACAAGGAACCCTAAAACATTCTGCACCTGAACAAAAGTGCAAGGGAAGAAGGCTAATTCCAAAAATCAAAGTTGACACTTAAGAAATTTCTCATACTTTGTTCAAATGAATTATTTTGTGCTTTTAGACTCCTGGTTTAATTCCTTCCAAGCATGCTAACATGAAAAAAAGAAAGAAAGAAATGGCATAGAATGTGACTAGACCCTGTTATGTCTTGCTTAAGACTCCGATCTTTTGTTTTTATCGCAGTTTGTTGGTTGGTTGTCTTTGTTAGGATAAACATGACATTGAACTGTCTTTGCCAAATAAGTAAGTAACTAAATGAAAGTATAACTGACAAACCCAAAATGTGTAGAGGGAGCAGTCATCGTTCTGGGGCACTGGCCCTGAGGGTTTTGGCTTTGTTACCTTCCTTGTCTTTGATTTCTCATACATAATGCAGACTTATGTGATTGGCATCTGAGGATTTCCTTGACCTCTGAGTTCTGAGTGGGCTCAGGACAGGAAGGCAGACACACTCAATGTAGAATAGCAGGGTGGAAGTCGTTGTGGCTACCCTGCCAAGGCCACCTCTGACTCAGATCCCTGTCCCTGCCACCATACAGACCTCTGTGTGTGAATCTTCCTCTGTTTGCTGCTGTCTTCCTCTCATTCCTTTTCTCTCTGTCTCTCTCTGTCTCTCTGTCTCTCTGTCTCTGTCTCTCTCTCTGTGAGTGTGTGTGTGTGTGTGCACACGCGCGCGTGCGCGCGCGCGCATAGTACCTGTGTTTGTACAGCTGGATATAACTCTAGGAAAAGACTCAATGTTCGAAGAAGAAAAGTGGTGTGAACTGAGGGAGATAATACCTAAAAAAATTAATTTCTCCCTTTGAGACACAAACTTTATACTAAAAAATATTGCCCTCATTAAGCTAAACATCATGCAAGGCCAGGTGGGAAGGAAGCAAGGCTTACTAATGACCATCAAGGATTTGCGCTGTGCTGCTCACGGTTGTCTTGGCAGACCAGTCACAGCTCACCGTGGTGGTGATAAGTTATGGGTGGCTATTTAAATTTCTAGTCACTTTTGTTAAACAAAATTAAAATTTCACAATCAGAAGGCTAGTCACACTGTAAGTCCCTAGTGGATATATGGGGCTGGCGGCCACTTTGTGAAGACTGAGGTCCTACACAGGCTGCCTTTTGTCATGGCAGAGAACTCCTCTGGGCAGACCTGACATAGACACAAGAAAAGCTCTTGTCTAATGAGATATTTGGGACTGCAATGTCCTTTGCCCCATCTCCTCTCTCTCCTAGTAATGTGACATAATGAGAAAGAAACAATGTTATAAAACTAGAAAGAGAGAAAGGGGGCGAGAACTATTGAGAAAGTAAGATGTTAAGAAGGATGTGAACCTGGGGCTCTCATGGGAATGGGTCCATGCTATGGACAAACCCTACCTTGCCTTCCAAAATGCTTCCTTTCTGTCAGCCTGAAGGCAAAAGGAAGGGGATTTAGTTTGGTGCTGCCAGTGGAAAGAACATGAGAGGAAGGTCTCTGACTCAGCTGTGGAGTTCATCTGCAAACAGGGATGACAGTTTCCAGCTGGGGATGGATAACTGTTAGCTAGAACACCAGGAAAAGCTCTTTCATCAGTGGTAATGACGGCCACCATGAGTTTGAAAAAAAGAAAGCAGGGGTATATGGGAGGGTTTGGAGGGAGGAAAAGGAAGGGAGCAATAATGTAATGATCATCTTAAAAGAAAAACATTTAAAAGTAAATTAAAAACAAAAATCATGACAACTAATATTGATTTACGTAGAGATAAAGATAGGGATAGATATAAATAAATGATTCAGTTAAAAATATGACATAGTAGAACACAATATTTAATTTTTTTTTTACTTTTAACTGTGAGTAAGGTATTCACTTAAGTGTAGGACCTCAGAGGTGGGAAGAGGGAATCAGACCCTTGCAGCTGGAGCTGCTGCCAGTTGTGAGCCTTCCAACATGGGTGTGGGAACTGAACATGAACAACATGGGTGTTGGGTCTTCTGCAGGAGCAGCAAAGGCTCTTAACTCCTGAGCCATCTCGCCAGCCCAGGACACGATTTTTTAATGAAAACAGAAAAGGATTCCTCTAATGACTTTTTTTTCTGCATATACTTAATGGTGTTTCTGTGGTTCCAAGTCCATTTCAAATGTTATTTCTTAACCCTTTTCTAGTGGGGGCATGCATGGTTCTTGCTTTATGATTCCAGGTGAGAGGAATTGCTGACTTTCACCAGCTGGTTCTAAATACTCTAACTATTGCATCTTTGAATCCATGGGGATACCATGAATATTCTGATGGGTTATTTGAACTTTCTATTCCAATACAAATGCATTCCTAAGAATAAGCCACCATTTTTCTTCTGAAAAATTCACTAGTGTTGTAAATCACAAATCACTGGAGAAGGAAGCCATTTTGGTTTGGTGGGTATGACACAGTATTTTATTAGGTATCTGCCAGTGGAGTCTTTCTAGAAACTGAATCAAAATGTCAGCTGACTGGAAACACGTCCCATCTGAAGGATTGAATAGACAGCAAGTACCATGCCAGCTCAGTGATTTGCTGGCATCCTGATTGCTTGGTCCAGTTTTCGCAGTCTCTGACCTCCTGTTTTCCCCTCTGCCCAACAGAGAGAAATGTGAGGTCAGTGGCCGCGTGTCTGTTTGACACTCCACATTTGCTTTTTTGATGGAGGGTAAATAAACACTTCACACGAAGATTCCATGAGTTTTCATTTCTTCCTCCATTCACCTAGTCTTCTACTTACCCATTCAACAGACATGCTCCAGGCGCTGTACTGTGAACTAGAGAAAAGCAATAAACAAACATCACCTCACCCTTGCAGGTTATATTCTAGAAAACAAGACCTGGGGATATGAACCTTGTGTTGCTAGAACAAAGTGACAGAAATTTATAACTTATAATTCTGTAGATGGGGAGTCTAATGATGCCATTGAGCTAACACCAAGGGCATTTCTTCCAGGAGAAGAGAATCCACTTCTTCCTCTGGAGTAGAAGAGAGGGGCAGAAGTGAATCCATTGCCTTGCCCTCTCCAGCACTGGAGACCACCTGCACTGTTAGATCTATGACCTGCTCCGTCATCAACACAACCAGAAGTAGCAGAACAAGCCCTTCCCAAGCCGCATCTCTCCCTGACCACAAAAGGGAAAGGGCTGCTTTCAAATACTTAGCCGAAGACCTTGGATCTACCATGGTGTTCATTCCACCTCAGAGTCTCACCTAATCAAACACTCAGCTCCTTCTTGCAATATGAGGCACAGTGGTCACGTTTTGGGACCATGCATATCCTTAGCGGGTCAAAACCTGGCTTCCAGTATCAAATCAAGAGAAGAGTAAAATAGTTCTGCATTCTGCCTACTGTATGAGATGCGAGAGTACCCAAGAAGAATGGCATCAGGGGATGGGATGTGCCCCATGCTCTCTGGGAAAGGCTCCGGGAGGGTGGGATTTAGGAGCTCGACTAGGTACCACTTTCTTTTAAGCCCATCTTGGCTTCAGTTATTAGTGAGGGTGCTCACTGAACTTAGACCACACCCACCAAAGTCCATTTCTGAGATTTGAAAACTTAGAAAGGAAGAAGTTTATTTCAGCTTTCACTTCCGGATCTTAGCCCATCATTGAGGGAAGGAAGTCAGACAGGAAATCAAGCAGAAATCATGAGTTAGGCTTACTCATGTCTGGCTTACTCAGCTCCCTTTCTTATAGCCTAGGCCTATGTATTTAGGCCTATGTATTTAGGGATGGTGCTGCCCACAGTGGGCTGGGCCCTCTCATGTCCATCATAGAGCAAGATAAGCTCTCAAAAAAGTATCTCCAGGCCAGTCTGATCTGAGCAATCGAGGACCCCTCTTCCAGTAACTCTAGGTTGTATCAAGTTAATACTAAAGACTAACCAGCGTAGAACCATAGTAGTAAGTGGAAAAACGAGCAAATAAAATTTTAATTGATATTTAATCTTGATTTATATCAAGGTACAAGATCATTTTGTTATTGTTTCATTGTGAGCCTTTAAAACACAAAACTTCACAGAACACTTGCCTGAAAATGTCTCCATAGCAAACAGCTCAGGCCAGTGTCTATCCTTAGGAATGTGGATTGCGGCTAGGATATTTACATAAACAACACACTATTTGATACTCTGCAAATAGTGAAGAATCAACATGTTAACAACACAACAGCATGAATGAATCTCCAAAACATTATGTAGAGGAAGCTTCTACAGTAAACAAGTAAAATCACAGATGGAACCATGGCTGCCCTGGGCTCGGATGGAGGCTCTGATGGAGTAGAGGCATGGCAGAATTTTCTAGGAAGGTGTCAGTGTTCCATATCTCATAGAGATTTGAGCTAGAATGAGAAGAAGGCATTGTGTAGTTTTGCCTATTTTTAATGTCTGGCAATGTCTTTTTGAAGGGATGTTGCTGGGGCTGGAGAGGTGGTCAGTAAAGTGTTTACTTTGCAACATGAGGGCCCAAATTCTCCCCAGACCCAAGTGGAAAAAGGGCCAGTATGGTGGCCCATGCTTTGTAATGCCAGCACTGGGGAGACAAAGGCAGCTAGATCCCTGAGGCTGACTGGCCAAACAGACTAGTTAAATCGTCAAGTTCCAGGACAATGAGGAGATACCCTGTCTCAAAAAGAGATGGTTGTATTTGGAGAAGAAACACCTGAGGTTAACCTCTGGCTTCTGCATGAAAATATGCACTACATACACATGTGTACACTATTATACATATATGTGTATAATATATACTATTATACATAAATGTGTATATATACATATATACACATACACACACAAAAACATGCACTACATACACATGCACATATGTACACTATATATACATATATGTGTATATATACATATATACACACATACACATAAGAACATGCACTACACACATACACACATGCATATACATATTCGGACACATATATGCACACAATATATGCATGTACACAATATATACATACATGTACACATACACATGGACACATACACACATATATACATATACACACATGCATGCACACACACACTAAAATGGTTTTGAAGGTTAACTGAGCTTGTTATTTTATTTTGAGCTAGCATCTGGGTTTGTGCACGGTGTTTTTGAGGTCCTTTAGCCATCTCTGGGTTCTGTTGTGCTTTTCTGCGAGGTCACTTGATCTAGTTCCTGTGCGTCTGTGGGATCTTGCTGGAAGCTTTTATATTGCCTCTTTATCATTTGTGTTTTGTGCCTTTAGTGCAGGTGAATGTAAGTGAAAATCTCTTGCACTTATTCTGCTAAAAAAAAAAAAACTACAGATTCTCAACTCTGATTCTGCAGTATTTCACCCATTCTAGAAAGTTCTCAACCATTATTCCTTAGTGTACAATGGCCCTGTTTTCAGTATTAGCTGCTTGTAGTACTCCAGTCAGACACTACGGTGTCTGTCCTCCACAGTGTCTGTGTGTCCTCCACAGTGTCTGTGTGTCCTCCACAGTGTCTGTCTGTCCTCCACAGTGTCTGTGTGTCCTCCACAGTGTCTGTGTGTCCTCCACAGTGTCTGTCTGTCCTCCACAGTGTCTGTCTGTCCTCCACAGTGTCTGTGTGTCCTCCACAGTGTCTGTCTGTCCTCCACAGTGCCTCTAATTCATGCCGAGTTCAGCAATCTAGTGAAACCCTGTAGCACAACTGAAGTCCAGTTTCTAATTTCAATCATTGCATTTTTAACCCTAGAAACTTGTACTTACTTCTTTTGAAATCTGCTAGGTTCTTGCAAAGCTGTTATTATTTTGTTATGCTTTCTTTACGTTTAAAGTTTGCTTTAAACCAAGAGTTGGGCATGTTGTTATGTAAATCCAGAACTAGGGAGACAAAGGCAGAATTTTTGGCCAGCCTGGGCTATATAACAAGTCCCACTCTAGAATGAGCAACAAGAGACCCCAGCTCTAAAAAACAAAAACAAACACGGAACATTTCTTTAGACATATAAGATAGACTTACTTTACATTGTGTATACTGATCTAGACGCTATTGTCTTTGTGTATCTAATTGTATCATTTTTCCTCTTAAAAGTTTTACTCAGTGTGTTTTGCCTCCTCCTGTGTGCAATAATTTTTATTTAGTTAAAAACATGAGAATTTTCCACATCTGGGTTAAAGTATTTTTCATGAGGTAATTTTTCTGTTCACACTGGGTCCTGCTAATCTGGGACAATTTTAAAGGAAGTTTCTGGCTGGACGTGATCAGAACGGACACAAACTCATCTAGATGTGTTTCTAGAGTTGACGTTTCCCTGGGAGACATTTATCTTTCTCTATTTGCAAAGCTCCAAGACTGGCAGCTAGTTCGGCCTCCTGGACTCTGACTGGCTCTATGTGACAGTCTCCATTGTGACTTTACAGAAGTCATCCTCCACCTGTGGTGGGCATGGCCACTGAGGACCAGTGGACTCCAGGAAACCCCTGCCTGTTGCAGTAACTCCCTGCCCTGGTTTGAATAGTTAATGGGCAGTGCCTGCACCAACACTGGACTGTGTTGTTCAACACACACTATGATGGAAACTCTGCCAAGAGAAACTTCATTTTCATTTGACCCTAAGTTTGAGAGTGACTTACACTAAAGCATCTATGGTAACTCGTAATGCATTTTGTTCTATTCATTATATATTAGACAGGATACATATAAGAAAAAAAAACAAAGCATTTATGTAATAACACATTATTTTACTTCACTTGTGTCTCATTTGCAGAACCAGTTTCCAGGAAGCAGTGACCATCCTATTCTCCCACACCCATATCACACCTTGCCTTCAAACCCACCCTCTCTGCTACTAAAAATAAACAGAAATCCAATTAAAAACCGAGTGCTTGCTCTGCAAACACAGCTTTGCGATAAATCTCTTGGCCTCCCCTTTCCGCCAGATTGCCATCCCTAAATACCCAGAAGTTCCTTTAGAAAAACTTGGGAGCCTACACAGCTCTCTCTGCTCTGCCTTTAAGTTCTCCAAAATCTCAGTTGTTGGATTGCCCCTCACTATTGATTTTGGATCAGTTATTTTTGCTTCCCTGGAAATCTTAAAACACTTGTCTTTACATCTGCAAACATGAGGATTTTAGTGTAGAGTTTCAGGTCTTTAGCTACAGTGTCTTCCACCCCCGTTCTGCTGTCATTGCACAGGACTTACCAATTTTAAAGAAGGATGTCTGAGTTGGATTTCTTAGGATCTTGTCAAAATTGCATTTTCTTTACTTTATATAAAGCACTTAGATTTTTCTGCATTCTTTACTGAAAACCCCAGTAACTGCTACCAAAAAACCTTCACTGTCATAGGGAAGGGAAGCCTTTAACTAAATCATTAAAACAAGCAAACAAACAAACAAAAATAATAGTCTGTTTTTATTCTTGTATACTGTAAAAAATTTTAAAAAAAGAGAAGAAGATGAAAAGGAAAGAAAATTTTTCTTCCAGCAATCCAGGTCTTTTGGTCTTTCAAGGTTTATGCTCTTAAGAGAGTGTTTCCCTTTCTGCCCAAACCCAAAGGGTGAGACCATCACAGGCAGGGGGAATGGATTGTAAGTGCCAGAAATCAGTAAGTGAAATAGTATCTTCTAGGCATGGCAGGACCATTGCACTCATTAACTCCCAGAAGCTGTGGGCAGAAGACCTGTACAAGTCAGTTGACACACTAGCATAGAGTGGGAAGGGGTTCACAGGCCCACCCCTAACTGAAGCTGGCCGGGAGGGGGGTCAGTTTTCTTTAAGGGTGTGATGTCTGGTAGGTCAACTACATTCAAATGGAAGTAGTGAGAGAAGAACATGATCAAAGTATATTGTATGGAATTCCCAAAGAATTAATAAAATATTTTAAGTATTAAAAGAGTGTGTTCTTCAGAAGAGTAGCATGAAAACATGCTAGTCAGACTTTCCCTCACTGTAATAAATGCTTAAGGAAAAGAGTTCATGGGAGGGATATTTCTGTTGTCTCACAGTTTCGGGGGTCCCTAGTGTATGGTCAGTCCGCTCAGTTGCTATGGGTCTGTGACGTGGCAGTATGTCAGTGCAGCGAGAATGCATAGCAAAGCAAAGATTGCTCACCACAGGAAGCAGGGAGGCATGTCCACAGACAGATAAAGGGGCAGGGATATCACGTTTAATTCCAGAGTCATCGCTAATGACCTTCCTTATGGTTCCTACCACTCTCTACCTTCTACTTTCCAGCAGCTCCCAACAATGCCATCAAATCCAGCAAGGGATCAGCTCATTGCTGAAGACGGGGTCCTCAGGATCCCCTCAATGAGAGCTGGGAGTCACGCCTTCGGTGCATAAACCTTTTGAGGAATACCCCAAATCCAAAGTATAAGAAGTTCTCTTTCACTTAGCTGGGGACACTGGGCTTCTAAAAAGTGGATAAGGATGTGTATGAGGGGCAAGAGTTGGGAAAATACAAAGCCAATGTTTCTCCCTCATTCCTCCTCCATACTCTCTGGGTCGTCTCAGATAACAAGTTGTTGGAGTGTTCCAGCTGTCTTTATCCGTCACACTGCCCAGCACCATTCCCAGCCAGATGTGAGCACATGTCTACTTACCCTAGTTAGGCAACCAATGACAGACCAAAGTAACAGCGTCACCAAGGTTAAAGGAATATGGGTGACTTCAAAGCAGCTGCATCCTCCAAAGCCCACCCCAGCAGGAATGACAGCTTAAGAAAGCTGAAACCATGGAGCTCTCTGCATGACTTGCTCAATGACTTGCATGTAGCTTGGCAGGCCAGAGAGTCTCCTCTCCGCAGTAGGGAGCAGTCCTTACGGCTTATGTGACCTCCAGGACAGAGGGCTTTCTGTATCTGGTAAGTCTCAGCGTCTCCCTGGGGCTTGTGAGCTGCTCTTTCCCTGAGTATTGACAAGCCACCTTTCGAGACGGACTGCTTCAACTACAAAGGAATTGCTGCACAGCAATCCACTTAATATGTTTTAGCCTAATATAGCTTAATTTGCTTAAATAATTGAATAAGCAAAACTATAGTGACCACATCTTTCCATACATAAAACAAGGCACTGCAGGACAGAGAACTTTCCCCAGACTTCATTTTACTCTTTCCTAAGGACAGGACCACACTATCACCTCCAGTGTCTGCGTTCTTTACTTTTTAAAGATTTTTGGAATTTATGGCACAGTTTTTCTGTCATAAATAAAATACACACCATTTATTTTTAGTATATTATAACCTTATATTAACACAATCAGCATTTATCATATTTTTGCCATTAAATGCATTCTTCCTAATATTAATATTGTCACATGTTTTCTCCTTGACAGTATTTCCATGAGACACCCATCTTCTTATAATTTATCTTTGACTTTTAAAATAAAACTTGGTCTTTTTGGTATCTGTCAGCATAGAGGTGGATTTTCTTTGTATTTTAATCTAAAAGTCACTTAGCTGCTTTAAGACATTTTCCTTTATTCATTTATAGACTTGTTCCTATTTTTTTAAAAAAAAATCATAAATATTCATTTTTCTTTTCTCTTCTATATCCAAACTAGCACCTGTCAAACCTCTTTCAGGGTTTTGTGTTTATGTGTTTGTTTTGATTTTCTTTAGTTTTGTTATTTGTTTGACACAGGATTGATGTGGGATTCCCCTCTGTATATTGTGAATATGTTTTATTACCACTGGTTAATGAATAATAAAGCTATTTTGGCCAATGGCTTAACAGACCAAAGCCAAGTGAAAAATCCAAACAGAGATATATAAGAGAGTAGGCAGAGTCAGTGAGATGCCATGTAGCTGCCAAAGAAGAAAGATGCCCAGAACCTTTGCCAGTAGGCCCCAGCCTTGTGGTGATACACAGATTAATAGAAATGTGTTGATTTAAGATATAAGTGATGGAGGATTCCCATTGGCTAATAAAGAAACTGCCTGGCCCATTTGATTGGCCAGCCCTTAGGTGGGCGGAGTAGACAGAACAGGAAGAAGGAAGTGAGGTAGATGGCTCAGTCAGATGCTACGCCTCTCCTAAGTTAGACAGACTGCCATGCCTCTGCTCAGAGAGAGAAGCCAGATGCGATGAAGCTCCAGCCCAAGATGGATGCACGCTAGAATCTACCTGGTAAGGCACCACTTTGTGGTGCTACACAGATTATTAGATATGGGTTAGTCAAGATGTGAGTAAGAGGCTGAAAATAATGGGCCAGGCAGTGTTTAAAAAAATACAATTTGTGTGTTGTTATTTCGGGTGTAAAGCTAGCCCTCCGGGAATGCAAACTTGTGCAACCACTTTGGAAAGCAGTGTGGCGGTTTCTCAGGAAATTCGGGATCAACCTACCCCAGGACCCAGCAATTCCACTCTTGGGAATCTACCCAAGAGATGCCCAATCATACAACAAAAGCATATGCTCATCTATCTTCATAGCAGCATTATTTGTAATAGCCAGATCCTGGAAACAACCTAGATGCCCTTCAGTGGAAGAATGGATGAAGAAACTGTGGAATATATACATGCTAGAATACTACTCAGCGGTAAAAAACAATGACATCTTGAATTTTGCAGGCAAATGGATGGAAATAGAAAACACTATTCTGAGTGAGGTAACCCAGACCCATAAAGATGAACATGGGATGTACTCACTCATAGTCGGTTTCTAGCCATAATTAAAGGACATTGAGCCTATAAATTTGGGATCCTTGAGAAGATAATAAGAAGGTGAACTCCCAAAAAAAGATATAGTAATCCTCCTGGATATTGGAAGTAGACACGATCGCCAGGCAAAATTGGGAACTTGAGGGTTGGGCAAGACTGGGCCAAGGGAAGATGGGGAGAGAAAAGTGTGAAGGGGAGAACGGGGGGAGCTCGGAGGAATGGGGTGCTTGGGATATAGGAAGGGTAGATATGGGAGCAGGGAAGCATATATCTTAATTTAAGGAGCTACCTGAGGGTTGTCAAGAGACTTGACCCTAGAGGGGATCCCAGGTTTCCAGGGAGACGCCCCCAGCCAGTTCCTTGGGCAGCTGAGGAGAGGGAGCCTGAAAAGGCCAGTTCCTATAGCCATACTGATGAATTTCTTGCATATCACCATAGAACCTCCATCTGACGATAGATGAAGAAAATGACAGAGCCCCACATTGGAGCACCGGACTGAGCCCCCAAGGTCCGGATGAGGAGCAGAAGGAGAGAGAACATGAGAAAGAAAGTCAGGACCGTGAGGGAACCTCCATCTGGCGACAGATGGGGAAGGTGACTGAGCCCCACATTGGCGCACTGGACTGAGCTCCCAAGGTCCTGATGAGGAGCAGAAGGAGCGAGAACATGAGGGAGAAAGTCAGGAACGAGAGGGGAAAGAAGAAGAAGCAATGAAGCCAACGAGATTTCACTTGGCTATTGGAAGGTTGAGAATGTTGCTGAATTTCCCAGGAGTCTGTGCACACGACCAAGTTGCCAGTGTCTTAACTACTGGAATTGTCAGGTTCACCCCAGTCGTGTTCATTGTGAAGGCACCAGGCTATTGGTGAATCTCAGCATCAGCATCATTTGTTGACAGAGTTCCTACTGATTGTGCCACGTATTTGAAGAACCTCCACCTGACGATAGATGAAGAAAATGACAGAGCCCCACATTGGAGCACTGAACTGAGCTCCCAAGGTCCTGATGAGGAGCAGAAGGAGAGAGAACATGAGAAAGAAAGTCAGGACCGTGAGGGGTGCGTTCACTCATGGAGACGGTGGGACAGAACTAATGGGAGATCACCAACTCCAGTTGGAATGGGACTGATGGATCATGCGACCAAACCCGTCCTTCTGAATGTGGCCAACAGCGGGGGCTGACTGAGAAGCAAAGGACAATGGCTCTGGGCTCTGATTCTTCTGCATGGACGGGCTCTGTGGGAGCCTTCTCAGCTTGGCCGATCACCTTCCTGGACCTGGTGGGAGTTGGGAGGACCTTGGTCTTAGCATAGAGTGGGGAACCCTGATGGCTCCTTGGACTTGAGAGGGAGGGAGGGGAGGTATGGGTGGAGGGGAGGGGAGGGAAGGGGGAGAAGGAGGGGAGGGAAGGGGGAGGAGGAGGGGAGGGAAGGGGGAGGAGGAGGGGAGGAGATGGAAATTTTTAAATATAAAAAAAATAAACCATGAGGAAAAAAAAAAAAAAAAAAAAAAAAAAAAAAAAAAAAACTAGCCCTCCGGGAGCCGGGCGGCGGGAAGCCAGCCCACAGCTCATCACTACATATAAGAGTTAGTCAGGAATATGCCTAAGCTATTGGCCAAGAAGTGTTGTAATTAATATAGCTTCTGTGTGATTATTTTTGGGTCTGGATGACGGGAACACAAACAAGCAGGCTCTGCTTACATAGGGTCTCACTATGTACCCTTGAAACTCAGTATGTAGACTAGGCTACCTAGGAACTCACAGAGATCTGCCTACCTCTGCTTCCTGAACGTATAATGCATACCCAACCTAAGACGGTTTGAATAAAAATAGCCCTCAGTGCTAGGGCACTGTTAGGAGGTGTGACCTGGTTAGAGGTGTATCACTGGGGGGTGGCTGTAAGGTCTCAGAGGCTCAATCAAGCCAGGCCCAGTGTGTTTGTCTCTTCCTGCTCCCTGCCAATCCAGATGTAGAAGTCTCAGGTCCTTCTGCAGCACACTGGCTGACTGCGCACTGCCATGCGTTCCGCTATGATGATAATAAACTACACTTCTGAGCTGTAAGCCAATTCCAGTTAAATGTTTTCCTCATAAGAGTTGCTGTGGTCATTGAGAGCCTTTTGAGGCATACAAGTGGCCAGGTCCCTTCCCTGAGGACCTCTAACTGCCAGGTTCTACCCACAGAACACTCTAACTGCCCTCACAGTTAGACCCTGCCCCTGTCCTACAGAATAAAAAGCCTAATCTCTAGACTTGAAATCCGACCAGCCCCCATCCTGGAAAGTTCTACCTTGGAAAGTTCCACTCCCCTCCCCAAGAAGCTCTATGTGAACCCTGCCTTCTCTTCAGTTCTCAGCAATTCCTAGTCTGGCTCGTTGTGCAGACTTTGTGATATTACTTGGCTCCCAACTGTGAGGATACCATTCCGTCTGAACTGTAACACAGTCATGGTGTCTCTTCACAAGAGTAGAAAGCCTAACTAGTCTTCATCTCTTTTTCCATGGTTTTGGTGGTCACCATGTGATGCTGTCAAAGAACTCTCACTCCAGACCTGAACTGGACATCAACACCAGTGGTGTCCTAGCACACACACTGTCCAGCGGGCCCCAACAAACACAGCTCCACAAAAGGAACTGCTGACTTCCCTGTGGCTGGGGCACTGCTGGGATCCCAGTGTGTAGAGCTTGTGTTTTGAACTTCCTGCAGGTACCAGAGGAAGAGGCAGTCTGAGTTGGAAAAAGAGAAAAGGGCAATGGGAGACCACCATCAAAGTTTCTTCACTCCTTCCTTCTATGCTGAGACTTTGGACTTACGTTTCCTAAGTGTTAATTACTTTTTATTTAAGTTGATGTGATTAGTTTCTTGTATCCAACATTCCACTCTTTAAGAGGTTCATCGTTTTCTTTTGCTAGATTATGTAGGGTATCTCTTCAGGACTGGGAACAGAACCCAGGGCTCTGTGCTTGCTCAGCAGCGGTGCCGCACTGAGCCCTGCAGCAGTGCAGTCCCCATACTGTACTGTAAGGTATGAGGGATCTGTGATTGTTAGAGTTTCATTTTGTCTTTCTATTGACTGCTAGCTTTCTGTGTAGAATGGTTCTTTCTCAAAACTTTAATCTCGCAGTTCCTGCCGGTGCCTGCTTTTTCCAGTGAGAACTCAGACTCTGATTTTATTTCCGTTTTTAAATCATCAAAAGCCCCATCTAGTAACTTTGTTTGTTGGTGCATGTTCTTATATAGCCCAAGCTGGCCTCGAACTCCTACTCCTACGGCCTCCACTTCCCAAGTGCTGGGGTTATAACTGTGTGACATCCATGTGCTCAGAATTGAACTTTTTGCACACATTTGAGTCACCGTGTGCTGTTTTGACACATGTGTGCACTGTACATACACATGTACGGCTAGGCTGAACCACCACCTCTTTGCAGCTAGGACATTGAGAAACCACTGTATTCTTTTCTGTAGCACTGAGAACTGAGTATATGACCTAATGCCTGCATGGAACACAGCACCATCAAGTTATGTCCCCATCCCCAAGAATCCACTCTTTCAGTAATTTTGAAATACACAGTACATTCTTATTAACTATATTTGCCTTGTGATGTGGCATTTTGCTTGTCTAATCACTGCTTCCCTGCCTCACCCCTGCTCCTCCCACCTGTGACCTCTGGTAACCTTCCTTTGACTTCTCCTCTTGGCTTTGATGAGGTCAGGCAGCCATTGCATAGCAACTGTATTCCTCTGCACTGTTTCTCCGCGTAGCTGAACATCTCACTGTCCTCTGTCCTTTGGGTGTGCAGTGGCCTCTCAGTCTGCTCTTAGTTCTTGCTTTACTTCTAACATTACTTTTGCCGTCCTGCTCCCCTGTGTCGACTCTACTGTCTGTCTATTGGCTGTGCTTTAATCTTCATGCTACGGATGCTTTAGTTTTAGAATTATTTTTCATATATAAATATATTCTGGATTTTCTTCAAAGATAGCCATCATCTATATTTTAAATGCTTCCCTCAGTTTTCTTATTTTGTTACCTTTATTTTCTCAAGAATAAGTTTTTCTGTCCATTAATCTTCAGATATGTATAAAGTTTTAAATATTTTATTTTTGTTTCTATTTATATGTATGCATCTGTATTTTGGTTCTCTAAAAGAAATAAAACTGATGGAATGAATATTATATATGTAAATATATTAATGAATGCATATATATATACACACTAGTATACATCCTTGCATACATCAGTGGTTCTCAACCTGTGGGTCACCACCCACATAGGGACTGAATATCAGATATCCTGCATATCAGATATTTACATTACAATTCATAACAGTAGCAAAATTATAGTTATGAAGTGGCAACAAAATAATTTTATGTTTAGGGGATCACCACAACATAAGGAACTGCATTATAGGATCATAGTATTAGGAAGGTTAAGAATTACTGAATATATATATATATATATATATATATATATACATATACACACATATACGTCTGTATACACTATATAGGTATATTTACATATATTAAAATACACATACATTCACACACATATATATTATATACATATATATGTACATAAAGAAGCAAAGAAGTAGGCTCTAATACAATGCTTCGGCAACAGGACAGGTGAGCGTGCCTGTGAGAGTGAGGGCAAACAGGCAAAAGCAAAAGCTTCCTTCTTCCATGTCCCTTTTTGTGGACTTCCACTAGAAAGTGTGGCCCACATTTAGGCTGGGCCTTCTCACCCCAAATGATCCAATCTAGAAAATCCCTCACAGCCATGCCCAGCTGCTTGGATTTCAGGTGATTCCAGATGTAGTCAAAGGACCAAGATTAGCCGTCATAGTGTGTTTTTGCATTTGTCTATGTGTATACCACTGTGAGGGTCCTTTCCAAGTTCAGGAGAGGGTGTCAGATCCAGAGCAGCTGCAGATACAGGCGTTGTGAGGCACCAATATGGGAGCTGGAACTGAGCTTGGGTCCCCACAAGAGCAATAAGTGCTATTAACCGCTGAGCCATCACTCTAGCCAATGTGACGCTTTGTTTGGCTGCTGACTTTTCTGATCACCTACTTGCCTCTGAGGATTCAGTCTTTGGCATAAAAGCAACTTGTCCACTGTTTTTGAGTAGGGTTGGGTGTGCTTCCAAGCAGGATACACTTATAGCACACTTCATTCTCGAAGGCTGCCCAACTTGTCTAGATTCTCTGGATATCTGAATTGCAACCTTGACTTTTTGGCTCACACATACATACCACCTGCTCTAGTCTGAAGGGACGTGCCAACCACACCTGCTTAAATCAAGTGGGAGAAAGAGGGAGAAGCCAGAGACCATGCTGCCTGCGTCCATTTCCTTTACTAGTTATTTATGCTTATGCCATGGCAAATCCTTCTGGTTCTCTCTCTCTCTCTCTCTCTCTCTCTCTCTCTCTCTCTCTCTCTCTCTCTCTCTCTCTCTCTCTCTCTCCTTAGGTATTTTTATAAATTCATGTATTTTATTCAACTTTGTTGCCCTACATTACAGTATTTTCATATTAAGTTTCTACATACAATTCCACTTGAAAGCAAGTGATTGCGTCTTTAAACTCTACACACTACACACATGGCCTGCATCCACCATATTGTTCCCCAGGAGCACAACTTGTGTTAGGTCTCAAACATTCTTATCAATGATGCTACCACCAAGGATCAGGTGGCCATGTTCAGGAGTGGGAAAACTTTTAACTACTAGGAGAAGGAGACTTGAGTAAGCCTGATGACAATAACTTGAATTTCTATTAATAATTTCTAAACTGACCACTTCGTTCTTATTGCCACAAATATTCTATAGTCTAAAGCTGATTAGATGTGGCGTTGAGCCTTGGCTGAGCTTAGTAAGAACTTGAATGGGGGATGTCTCTAGGCTTCTAAGAATTTTGACAATATGTGACAGTCATTGAGACCAGGCTTAGCAAGCACAGGTGGTAGAGGAACCTGCACTGTGCATGGGATGGGAAGACTGACCCCTGGACGTCTAATCTGTTCAGTTTTCTGTATTCTGCAGTGCACTATGGGCAACAATGGACAGGGATTTGACTTTTTATTATTTGACTGGGGGTGGGTGGAATAATTTTAATTGCTAAGAAATTGCATTTTCATTGTAAAGCAATTCAAGTTATAGCAGATTCATAATGCAGCTATTGTAAAAATGGCATTTCAGTGACATTTCTGTGAGAGGAAGATGGTGATTTTGCAAATGGCATGGTGAGGGCACAGCAGTTATGTGAATAACACATTTTCAGAGTACATGTGCTAGGAGTATAAATAACAATGATGGCAATAATATTAATAATAATGGCATTCCATGAAGGAAAACCCTTTTGTTGCTACAATCCCAAAGGTCTTTAACTCACACCTGTCCACTGTACACTTCACTACAGTAATCAGTGTTGACTCTTTCCAGAGGAAGCAAACTCAGGAAACAGGTGGCTGTCCCAAACTTCAGTAGATTCATGACAAGCATAGAATCCACATTCTATTCTCTTCTTTAAAAGTCTTCTGGGATGACTCACCAGGATGAGCAGTGTGCAGGTCCTGGGAATCATCTTTTAAGGTATCATGGATACATTTTCATCAGTCTCTTAGGTGGGTTGTAGGTGAGCAATTACCAGCTTCCCTTTTCAAGTACATAAAAGAAAATGTCACGCTGTTCTCTTTCCAGATGAACTGGCTTGACCATTTCCAATACAGTTGCAGAACATCCTCCGAAGTCAGGCAAGCAAAGTGCTTTTGTTAGCCTGAGGCCCTATTATTCCCACAGGATATGCCATCCCCATTTTATTTTCATGATGTCATTATCATGTCATTAATACAGACATTTCCCATTTTTTCTTCATATATTTTAAAAGGAAAAATAGTTCCTTACCAACAATATTGCCAGTTTTTGAGAACAAGGTCTGAAGTGATCACTGTCAGTACATAGTCCAAGTGTTCAGCATTCTGCCCCGATGTCACCAATATTGTTTGTTAAACAGACTTCAAACCAGGGGAGACATGTGCATTTATTTACATATCCTTTGACCAAATGTCTTAACCACTTATTTTGGTGATTTCATATCAGCTTTTACAAATGAAATAGCTGAGTACAATTTAAGACTTTGGGGTCAAAGTCTAATTGTATGTTATTGGTTTTTTAAGATTTTATTTTACATTTTAAAGTATGAATAGTGTATTGTATGTTTCTGGTGTCAGAGAGTGGGAAGTGAGTTGAACACTTGAATTCAGTGCCTGTAGAGACCAAGACAGACTTGGTTCCCTGGAACTGGAGTCTCAGGGGTTTCTGAGCTGCTGGGTGTGGATTGGATGCTGGGAACTGAGCTCAGGTTACAGCCACCATCACCCCAGTCCCATCACATCATTGGTATCTTGTATTTGATGGTGTTTTGGTATAATGTTTCTCTATACTTGAGGGGAAGGAAACAGTATGAAAGATGACATTCAGAAATTCCAATTTGATCCATTTGGGAGATACCTGCTTATGATTGGAATCACGTTTCCCACTTGAACATCAGGGCTTTGATAGTTCTGAAGACTGAGTTCACTCATCTAAGTTTAATCTTAAAAATGGTGTTTCTTTGCTTTAATCAAATAGCTCATTCTTCTGCCCATACATTTCTTTTTTATTATTTTTATTGAGCTATATATTTTTCTCCACTCCTCTCTTTTCCTCCTCTTAATATTCTTTCTTTATTCTGTATGTTCAGTGTTTTGATTATTATGTGGTGAGGGGACTTTTTTTTATCCAGTATATTTGATGTTCTGTAAGCTTCTTGTATCTTCATATATATATATATATATATATATTTTTTTTTTTTTCTTAGGTAGGGAATGTTTTATTCTATAATTTTGTTGAATATATTTTTTGTGCTTTTGGGTTGGATTTCGTCTCTTTCTTCTATTCCTATTATTCTTAGGTTTGGTCTTTTCATGGTTTCCCATATTTCCTGAATATTTTGTGTTAAGCTTTTGTTAGTTTTAATGTTTTCTTTGACTGATGAGTCTGTTTCCTCTATTGTATCTTCAGTGCTTTATATTCTCTCTTCTATCTCTTGTATTCTGCTGTTTATGCTTGCATTTATGGTTGCTTATTGTTTGTTAATATTTACCATTTCTATAATTCCCTCTGCTTGTGTTTTCTTTATTGTCTATATTTCAGTTTTCAAGTCTTAAATCATTTCTTTCATCTGTTTGATTGCTTTTTCTTGATTTTCTTTAAGGGATTTGTTGATTTCTTCTATTTTTTTGTTTGTCTTTACCTCCAATTTTTTGAGGGGATTTTTCCTTTCCTCTTTAAGGGCCTCAAACATTCTTCTAAAGTTATCTTTTAGGTCATTTTCTTCTGCTTCATCTATATTTGGGTGCTCCCATCTTCCTGTTGTAGAGCCACTAGCTTTTGTTGTTGTTGTGTTGCTCTTTGTGGTGTTGAGTGTGTTCTTACCTTGTCTACTCATCTTTTCCTCTGACTGTTCAGTTGGGCCTGTGTCTCTGGTGATCCATCTTCCAGCTGTCATAGATCCGAGTCTCAGATGGTTGTTCCTTGTGGTGCCATTAGGGCCACGGTTCCAGGCACCCCAGAGGTCACTCAGTGTTTCCAGAGGTTGCTCAGTGCTTCTGGGATTGCTCTGCAATCCTGGGGGACATTCGGGCTGTCACTTGCTTGGGGCTGCTCCCACTGAGGTCACTGGCTCAGTCCTGGTCTGGCAGAGGTCACTGGGTCAGGTCTGTTCCCTTGGAGGTCATTGATTTGTACCCAGTCCTGCAGAGGTCTCTGGCTTGGGCCTGCTCCCTCAGTGGTGACTCCCTTGTACTTGCTCCTGTGGAGGTCGTTGCATTGGGCCTGCTCTGATGAAGATCACTGTCTCAAGCCTATTCCTATGGATGTCACTGCCTCTGGCCTGCTCCCACAGAGGTACCTGGTTTGGACCCAGTCCTGCAGAGGTCTCTGGCTGGGGCCAGCTCCCTCAGAGGTCCCTGACTTGTGTCCAGTCCCGCAGGGGTCTCTGACTCGGGCCTGCTCCCTGGGTGGTTGCTCCCTTGTACCTGCTCCTGTGGAGATTGCTGCCTCAGTCCTGTTCTGGCGGAGGTCACTAGCTCAGGCCTGCTCCCGGGGAGGTCTCTGGCTCAGGCCTCTTCATACATTTCTTTACCAGCAAAGCATACCACTCCAAGCTAATTCTGTTCTTGGTTTGTCAGCACACCAGTGATCAGAGCCCTGAATTATAATTCCTAGTTTGTGATATACACACTCTTTGGACCGCTTGGCCTCGTGATGCTAAGCTCTCCATTAAGATGCTGTGGGTGACTTCTTCATTTCCACAGCTCACAGGCAACAGCTTCCTCCTGTCTTCTGCCTCACAGGGCCCTCAGGCCTCCTGTCAGCGTGCACTCGGATGACTGTATGGCAAGGTGTATCAGTGCATGTTAAAATTGTGATGCAAATTAACCACAAAACATTGACATTGTAACATCTGCAGAGGAGTCGTCACCACGTCAATAATGATAAGTAATACTGCCATTTCTCTCCTCTTGCTTCAGCTGAGAAAGACACTTTCAGAGTCAGCACAGGGAGGACTTGACTGCATTTCATTTTGTGTGTATTTTTTATTCAAGTCTACTTGCAAAACAAAAGGAAGTATACTCAAACCATGAGATAGCTCAACAGCTAACAGCACTGCCACCAAGCCTACATAGTAAAAGTAGAGAACTGATTCCCACAAATTTTCCTCTGAGTTCTACATACATGCCATGCCATTGTATACTTGCATGAAAACAGATGTGCATACATGCATGCAAGCACACACATGTGCTAGCACATACGCACACATACACACACACGCATGCATACACACACAGAGAGGTAAATGAATAAATAAATAAAAACATGTAATAAAGAGGAGGTATATTCCGAGATTTCCATGTAAACTAAATTACTATTGTGGTTGTCCAGGACTCAGCAGGAGCTACAGCCGCATGAAAAGACCAGGGCTGTATAAAAATTCTTTCTACCTTGAGGCCTTGGATACGGGATTCAAATGCAGGAAGGTTCATGACAGGAGAAGGAAGAGTTGTATCCCATTGGCAGTTTTTGCTCCACTGCAGTTACAGAGGGAAAAACTACAAAAAACCTATGACTTGAGCGTTTCTGTGACAACAGAGTGACCACCAGGACTGCTCAGATAGAAGCCGGACTTCATGGAGACAGACTCTCGGAGAGGTCTTCCAAGGGGGATCTTGGAGAGCCTGTGGGTTGCTATCTCCAAGCTAGGAACAGTTTGTGAAGAGGCCTCAATAATAAGTCACACTTCTTTCTGGAAGGTATGTCTTCATGTGCCGTCATGCCAGGCCTGCCTCTGCTCACAGGCAGCATGGATGTCATACCAAGACAGGGCTCTGAGCACTCGTGGCTCTTCAGAGCCCACTCCCACGTCTGAACACAAACCCTTGGTTATTAGTTTCCATCTTGTTTGTTGGAAGCGTGTACCATTTGTGTTTGGAAAACCAATACTATGTTCCACAGAACACTTGATGAGAGTGAACATGGTTTACCCAGGTTCAGAAGCTAAACTCAGGGACTTAAAGAGACAGGAACCACTTGGCCTGAGTGTGAAAGAAATAAGTGTTTGATAGAATTTGTAGGTAACTGATGCATTGGTTAGTGGTTGAGAAGCCAGAGCTCTCAACTGGGGTTCAGGGGTTATCTCTTCCTAGTTACTTTGGTTTTTGTTTATTGTTTGTTTTTAGTTCCTCCTGTCAGGAATCCTGTTTATGCCCCCTATAGACTGGCCTTGTAACAGATTTTTCAGCGTGAAGTAGCATTGCGGACCACAGAACTCACACACTTGGAGGAAGAGCTCATTTTCGGTGCCTGGACATCAATTCCAGTCTTGACCCCGTGCTGTCTGTGGTTCTGAATCACACGATGTGGTAGGCACCATGAGGCACTCCAAATCATGGCGGCTGCAACAAAGGACGAAAGCTCTATGCTAAGCCCCGCGGTCTGTGCCCGGACTGGGATCTTGGCCCGACCATGCTACCTCATCTATCTCTTCGGAGCTTAGATCCTCAGTTTGTCTAGCGACTTCACGGTGGGTACCGGCTTCCCCTTGCTGCTCTCTTTACAGGGACAGCAGCTGCGGCCAGCCCACTGCTCGGATCTGAGATGCCCTGGTTACTGCTGGACTTCTTCCAAGGGCTGACTTTACACCAGTGAGTCAGCTTCCAAATATTCTCTCTTCATGGAAGATAACTAAAATACATCGAGGAGATGGCTCTTAGGTCTGGAAGTCCCTAGGCTGGCAAGAGATTGTGAAATTATTTGCACTGCTTGGTTTGGTTCTGTTAAATCAATCTGGGGTGGGGGAGTATTTTCCGAACTGGTGCATCATGGTTTTCTGAAGCTTGAATGGAGGTCACGGCTTAGATTCACTTACGAAAAATGCAGCTTCCTTATATAAAAAAGGAAATCCTGCTTCCCTTCAGAGTTTGAATTTTTTTCTCCTTTTCACCCTCCTCATCTTCAATCCTTCACCTCCCACCTTTTAAGCTAAGAGATCTGCAGCTGGAGGTCAAATGAAGGTGCTATGCCTTTAAAACCAGAGACAGCAAATGGGTTTTAATAACCCAACGGGATCTTGGTCATCATAACATTTAATCTGCATTATATCCCATTTCCTAATCACTGTTTCTATTCCAATTGTGAGCTGAGAGAGTGGGCTAGTGGCATGTTTCAGTCAAGCACCAGTAAAGCAAGTTTGCCTTACAGCTGGCAAGCCTCAGACCACGCGCTCACAGTGCCTTCTGGCCACATCAATCAGATGATCCCATAAACTCAAAATAATCACCCCTAATACTAATACTGCTTCTCCTTCATTGTTGCTGGTCGCTATGGTGCTGCATTCGGCTGTGAAAAATTCACCGCCATTATTACCCTCAGTGTCTCTCTCTCTGAAATGTGATCTAATTGCAGAATCCACACCTGTTCCACAGTTCAATAGGATTCAGCTTTCACAGAAGCAGACTTTCAAATCACACACACACACACACACACACACACAGGCGTGCACACGCACGCACACATACACTTGTGCACACACACATAGGCAATTACCCAGGGGTTTAGTAGAGGCCAAAACAATAAATTAATAAAGAGGGTGAGTTTATCAGAAAATAATATGGGGAGGAGGGAAGGCTGTGCCGCGTGGTCACTGGAAGACTGCTGATGGGTGCATAAATAAGGCATGCTGGAACATCTGTTCTTTGTTGTGCATTCAGCTTTTTAATGTGTTCAAAGAGCAGCTCTGACGCATCGCTGGCTACCACTCCCCATCCGAGCAACATTTTACCAGAAAATAATAAACCTTCCTGGTGGGGTGCAGGGAGCCAAGGCATTCGGGCAATGCCATTAATTTGGAAATATCTTTTTTTTCTAGGATTTTAAAATCTCTCTCTCTTGAACATTGCACAAATTTGGGACCCAGCCTAGTTTCCCTGTCAGCCTAAACATTAAATCAGCCTGAATATCTATTCAGCCTTCTTTAAAAACAAAACAAAAAGCAAAAAACAAAAAAACAAAAAAACAAACAGCAAAGGAAGGGGAGGCGTTCAAGTCAAAGTTTATACACCTCCCGCATCCCTCCCAGCTCTGCTCTTAATTCTATTAATGCTATCTCCTATCTGTTGGGATTATTTTTAACATGTTCCAGTGTTTATTTGCACTGATGAAATTCAGAGGCAGCTGAGGCCCCTGACAGTTGAACAATATTGGCCGGTTATTTTGATACAGTGTGGCAGGCAGCAAAAGCTTAAAAATCGGAGCATCCTAAACGGAGGAAAAACCAGCTTGAATTCTAAAATAAAATTTTAGCAGCATGGATTTCTCTTGCCATAGGCTATGAGGCGACTATGAATTCCAGATGTATTTCCTGAGCTGTCAATGAGGTGGAAAGATGGGATTGGCATTATGAAGATTTGTTGCTTTGCGGCTCCATTCTGTGTAATTGCAATGGAAGGTATAGACATTAAGCCACCACCCAAGAAGAGCTGTTTGTGCACACACGGTATGGAGACAGCTCACCAGACAACCATAGGACCAGGGTGGGGGGTTCTTTATGTTTCTTGATTTGGCTTTTACGTGTCCTCCCTTTTAGGTCACAGCTCAGAAGCACTGCAGTCCCGATGGAGATAGATTCCACGGGGTGGACTAGGGTTGTATAAATCTTAGGAAAAGGAGACAAGATCTTTTGAGAATGGGCTATTATGCGAATTCCCCCGTTCCAGCCTTCACTCTTTATCTTCTCGAGTGTCTGAACTCTGTCCATTGGTAGCTCCTGTTCGATCGATGATCCCCGATGATCCCCTTGGCTTCTCACAGCAGCCTGACAATGCTCAGTATCAATATGATATAATTTAGGGGTGGAAAGATGAGTCAGTGGCTAAAGTACTTGTCGTTTAGGCAGGAGAGGCTAGGTACAGATGCTCAGCGCCACGTAAAATCCAGCCATGGAGGGAGGGGCCTCGTATGCTCTAACTCTGGAGAGGGTGGAGACAAACAAGCCATGGCAGAGCAAACAGTGAGCTTTTGGTACACCAAAAGACATTGCTCCAAAATGAGGTGAAAAGGTGATCAGGAAAGACATGAAATGCTGGCTTCTAGTGCATGCGCGCGCGCGCGCACACACACACACACACACACACACACACACACACACACAGTGTGCACCCAACCCACACAAAAATAATGTCATTTAAAGACATTGGGTTTGTAATAACTGGACGTAATGATGCAGTTAAGAGCGTCGCTTGCTCTTCCAGAGGACCCATGTCAGTCTGCAGTACCACATGGAGGCTCACATGTTCAGGACTCGAGTTCTAGGGCACCCGGTGCTTTCTTCTGGCCTCTGTGGGCACCAGATATATATATGCGGTATACAAGCAGACAAAACATTCAAACACAAAAAATAAAAATAAGTAAATCTTTTTAAAATTGTACAGAGTGTCAGGGTATAGTAGTACATATAAGGAATTCCACAATGGGGAATTTGAGAGCAGAGTAGACTACAATACAACCCTAGCACACAGATGACACAAACAAAACAATCCCAAAGAGTGACAGTTCTCCAATGGGCCAATGGATAGCGACTGAGCCCACAGAACTACAGCGACTGAGCTCACAGTACCACAGCGACTGTGCTCACAGTACCACAGCGACTGAGCTCACAGCACTTCAGCGACTGAGCTCACAGTACTACAGCGACTGAGCTCACAGTACTTCAGCGACTGAGCTCACAGTACTACAGCGACTGAACTCACAGTACTAAAGCAACTGAGCTCACAGTACTACAGCAACTGAGCTCACAGTACCACAGCGACTGTGCTCGCAGTACTACAGCGACTGTGCTCACAGTACCACAGCGACAGTGGTGTCTGTGGTTAGGTCATACACAAACTTCTTGGCCACAATCAGTATTCAGTAGGTAAATGTTACAATTACCATCCTTGGAAACTGTTGAAGTTAAACATCCCCTTCCTTTTGTGTAAGAACTTTTTCTTCTCAATCCTTCTGGTGAAGCACTCTGCAGAAAATGTCTCAGATAGAAGTCCACTCACTAATTTCCTCTACGGGATCCTATTTAGGCTGAGTGTAGAATTTGGAGCAGGCTTGAATCTCAGGCCTTGCGGATTAACTTCATGGTAGGAGAGGCAGCCATGTCTGTGCTGCTGTCCCAGGTGTCCCCACATGCAACCATGCCTGTTTTGATCAGGATGTCACAGAACCAAGACCAGAAGGTCGGGGCTGGGTGATTCTGATACTGAATTCTGGTGTGTGAATCAAGTGCCTGACTTTATGGAAATGAATTGAAATTTATGCCCTGGCAGCACTGAAGCATCCATGGGCATCTTGTCCATGGCGGTTGTGTTGAACTTGTCTGTATTGGGTTCTGTGGTCTAAGCTGATGAGGAGGACTGACCAAGGCTCTTCCTCAAGAGGCACCAGATTTCATTACAGGTCCTGAACTCAGGACCTTTGGAAGAGCAGGCAGTGCTCATGACTTGCTCCCAAATGTACAATTCTACAATGCTTAGAGGTGCAGGACTCTGTGTCCTCTAGTTCTGGAGGAACTGTGGCTCAGAATTGGCAAGGGAAGCCACTTATTTTCTCCATGGGTGGTCCTCTATGTGAATTACCCTAGGTTGAAAACAACTACCTTGCCAAGAAATTGCCACATCCCAAGAACTGGGCAGGGTGAGCCTGCAGAGTTCTATTGTTGGTGTCTTCTTCTCTTTCAGAATGATTTGGAAACACTGTCTCGACGCTAGAGCTACCAGTGGCATTGGTAAGGACATCCCTGAGACCACTCTTCTCAACTTACATCTTTCCTCTGTTCACAAGGTGGCAATCTTGAGGTCACTCTTAACAAATTTTGCCATGTTTCAGAATCTTCCCCAGAGTGAGCCCCTACCCTATCTGCATATGGATCCCTTGTTCACTTACCCGTGTTGTAGTTTTTGATAGAAATAACCATTGTTGTACACCGTGAGCAGGGTGCATTATTTGCTAACATACTGTTTCCTGAACTAGTTCCCATTGTTTGGTTGAATACTTCTTAACTGAAATTATTTGAATGCTGTATTAGTTACATTTCTATTGTGATAAAATACTCTGATGGTTTGAATGAGATGTCCCTTTTTTGGTCCCCATTTACTGTGCTTTGATGAGGCTAAGGAGGTGTGTCTGTGCTGGGGGAAGTGGATAATCAGGTATAAAGCCTCCCCCTCTCCCTCTCCCCCTCCCCCTCCCCCCCTCTGCTTCCTATTTGCATTTGGAGACTCTTGACCCTCTGGAACTGTAAGCTCTGTCCCTCCTCTAACTGCCTGCCCCATATTTTTCACAACACTAGGGTGGTAACTAATGCAGATACCCGATGACAAGTGGCTTGAGAAAGGGAGGATGTGTATCAGTTTATAGTTCTGCATGAGGAGAAGACCCGGCAGCAGGCGTGGTAAGCAGTCAGTCACATTTTCATCTTCACACAGGAGGAGGAGCAACCTATAGACCCCAGTGCTGCTCTTCTCATACATATTCTTAGCCTCCACAACAGACCAACTGGGGACAAATATTCAAACACACACATCTTTGGGGGATAAAGTGCATTATATTCTTTTCTTGTTAGTAAATAAAAGTGTTGTTTGATTTAAAATTTTTCACACAACTGTGGGGCATTAAGGAAAATTAAAATCTTTAAGCGATGTATGAGTGTTGTTCTGAGGTATAGAAGAAGTTAGAGTGAGCATCACAGAAGGTCCACCCAAAGTGACTTAGTCAATAAGGAAGAAGCATTGGTAGGAATGTGTCTTCTTTGGTAAGAAGCCCAGAAGTAGGGAAACTCCAGAGTTTGACTGCTCAGTTATCCAACAGTAGCACCATGGTGGACAAAATTCCTTCTGTCTTTCTGTTTCTTTGTGTCCAAACATTTGTAGAGCTCAGAAGACACACATAACATGTAACCAACAGCCAGACAAGTAGAAGGGGACACAGAACTTGCTTGGTTCCAAGCACAATAAAATATTGACCACACTACCTCAATAGATATCACTTATGTGAGTCTGACAAGAGGTTTTTCAATTTTTTTCATTAAAACAGTAACTGACAGCAAGAATAAAGTTAGCGTAAATGGCTTCATTCAATGGGTTCACCTGCCTCTGGGCTCAGTCCACCCTTCTCAGTACAAAAAGCTGCCCTAAACATGAACAGGACTGGATTTTGTCACTGATCATAAAGTGGAGAATATTTGTGTATAGGTAGGTGACTTAATGCTACAAATGTCTGTGGTAAAGTAGGGTTATAACTCGGTAGAATCTGAATGAAGCTCCAAACTGCCTTCACAACACTTGCCTGCTTGTAATCACAACACTCAGAAAGTAGAAGCAGGAGGATCCAAAGTTTAAGGACATATTCAGAAACACAGCAATTACACCAGGGAAAAGGGTGAGGGGGGAGGAAATAAAAAAGGCAGAAATGAAGGAAGGAGAAATGGGCAAAGAGGGCAGGAGGAAAAAGGAGAGGAAAGAAGAGAGGAAGGAAAGGAGGGAGGGAGGGAGAGAAGGAGAGAGGAAGAGAGAAAGGAAGAAATGAAGGAAGGAAGGAAGGAAGGAAGGAAGGAAGGAAGGAAGGAAGGAAGGAAGGGAGGGAGGGAGGAAGGAAGGGAGGGAGGAAGGAAAAAAGGGAGGAAGAAAGGGAGGAAGGAAGAAAGAGACGGAGGGAAGGAAGGAAGGAAAGGAGGAAGGAAGGGAGGAAGGAGGAAAGAAGGAAGAAAGGAATGAAGAGAGTAGGGAAGGAAGAAAGAGAGGAAGGAAGGAAGGAAGGAAGGAAGGAAGGAAGGAAAAAAGGAAGGAAGAAAGGAAGAAATAAAAGAAAGAAGGAAGGAAGGAAGAAAGAAAGGAAGGGAGGGAGGAAGGAAGGAAAAAAGGAAGGAAGGGAGGGAGGAAGGGCGAGAGGAAGAAAGGAAGGAAGAGTCTGGATTTTCTGGCCAAGGATTTCTACTGGTGGTTTAATTTACAGTAGCTAACACATCTGAGAAGCATGATTCAATATGGCTAAGTTAGCTTATAAATTCATTATAAATCAGCACTTAGAGTATGGTTAATGTTTGTACTGTATATCCAGTCTAGAGATATGCTAACGTTTGTGTTATGTATACAGTCTAAATATACAGACATGTGTAGTGATAAGCAGTGGGCCGTGTTCCCGCTGCCCCGCTCCCGGCCGCCTGGCTAGCTTATGCCCCGAAATAACAACACACAAATTGTATTCATTTAAACACTGCTTGGCCCATTAGCTTCGGCCTCTTACTGGCTAACTTTCACATTTTGATTAACCCATATTTAGTAATGTGTGTAGCACCACGAGGGGTGGCTTACCGGGAAGATTCTGGCCTACATCCATCTTGGGTCGGAGCTTCATTGCATCTGACTCATTTCCCTTCTTCCCAGCATCCTGTTCTGTCTACTCCACCCACCTATGTTCTGACCTATCAGGCCAAGCAGTTTCTTTATTAATTAACCAATGAAATCATCAGATAGATAGAAGACACACCTACATCAGACATGTGTGGATATATACACAGACACCAAGCAATACATGCATATTGATGACACCAGCAGGATGTACAATAGCTTGGATGAAGAAAAAATACAGCTTTCAGTTGAGCTTCATTACCAATGTCATAAATAATTTTTGAAGCTTGTGAGATAAAACTAAATAATTTTATTTTATTAAATATAATCACTTTGAATATGTTGGCATAGTTTACATACAGGCTAGTTTATACATAGGCTAAACTATTTGTCTATAGTCCCTACATATAGGTGAATATATTTATGACAAAACAATTCATTCTAAATCCAGGAGCCTTTGAATATCTTAAAGACAGTGTTTTCCCAAACACATAATTATCCAAGGAAACTAATAAGAACTCAAATGCCCAGCAGGTATGTTTTCTGAAAAATGCTCCACACAGTGGAAAGACCCAGTCTTTCATGGCTCCGAGAACTGTGCAGGGTAACTTTACTATTTTCCATTATATTTTGGTTTAAAACTCTCCAGTATGTCATTTCTGGTCGGGTGAGGGCCATTTCATGTTCCACTCATGGAAGTAACAATAGAGGGATCAAAATCGTGTCAGCATTAAATTTTATTTTTCTTTCTAGCCACTGTATGGCATCTGAAGTCCATTTGGAAAAAGGAGGCTCACCGTGTAACTGCATCACTTCTTTAAGATGGGCTGCTGTGTGAGGAATTGCTAGGCTGAAGATCATACTTATTTTAAAGAACCTGATTCAAATTTGACATGAGAAAGTCTGCATGAAGGGTTTCTCTCTTTCCTCACCCCCTTCTCAGCACTGCAGGTAAATAATTGTTAAAATTTCCTTGGAGCCTGGCGATAGATGAAGAAAATGACTGAGCCCCACATTGGAGCACTGGACTGAGCTCCCAAGGTCCTGATGAGGAGCAGAAGGAGGGAGAACATGAGAAAGAAAGTCAGGACAGTGAGGGAACCTCCACCTGGCAATGGATGAAGAAAATGACTGAGGCCCACATTGGAGCACCGGACTGAGCTCCCAAGGTCCTGATGAGGAACAGAAGGAGGGAGAACATGAGAAAGAAAGTCAGGACCGTGAGGGGTGCGTTTACCCATGGAGACGGTAGGACAGAACTAACGGGAGATCACCAACTCCAGTTGGAATGGGACTGATGGAACATGCGACCAAACCCGACTCTCTGTATGTGGCTGACGGTGGAGGCTGACTGAGAAGCCAAGGACAAAGGCACTGGGCTTTGATTCTTCTGCATGGACGGGCTCTGTGGGAGCCTTCTCAGCTTGGTTGATCACCTTCCTGGACCTGGAGGGAGTTGGGAGGACCTTGATCTTAACATAGAGTAGGGAACCCCGATGGCTCCTTCACCTGGAGAGGGAGGGAGGGGAGGTATGGGTGGAGGGGAAGGAAGGGAAGGGGGAGGAGGAGGGGAGGAGATGGAAATTTTTAAATATAAAAAAATAAACCATATAAAAAAATTTCCTTGGAGAAAGTTCTTGATTCCTTTGACAATTTTTGAATTGTGTTATTGTTGTTGACATTAAGAAGTTCTTTATCTATTCTGAATACTATTCCTTTATCATGTCCATGGCTTGCAAATTCTTTCTCCTTTGCTGGTCACTGCCATTCTTTCTCCTCTTCTGTTGATGATATCTTTCAATATTAAAAATCTTAAATTTTGGTGAGTTCAATTTGTTCTTTTTGTGCCATTGTTTTGGAATCAAATAGTAACAACAACAACACACTGTCAAAGTCTGATGCTGTAAAGCTGCTGTTCTACCATTTTCTCTTTTCTTCAAGAGCTTTAGAGTTCAGATCTCATGGTTAAGTCAAACTTATATTTGGAGTTCACTTTTGGGGTGAGATGAGTGGTCAGCTCAGAGTTTAGTGGTCATGAAAGCAGAAAGGGCATAAGTTCAGCAGTCAGGAAACATGGTAGCAGCATTCCTGGCACTAATCTGATAGTTTCAGCAACTGAAACAGGAGCTTTTTTTGATTTTGCTTCCCAGAGCTAGATGATGTTCTATGGGACTGTCTTCCTTTAGTGGAATAGAGAGGACACCATCCTTAGACCTGCAGGGCTATTGGGGAACTCCTGGTTGGCAATTATACTGGAACAACTGTATAAATTAAGGACTCTTGTTTCTCTCTTCGCTACACACACACACACACACACACACACACACAGAAAGAGATTCCACAGAGACACTTAGAACATGAGGCAGAGTCGACGCCAAACTTTCTCACATGCACAGCTGATTGTTGAACAAGCATATCAGGCTGGGTAGAGTCCCAGAAGTACTCAAGGATTCTTCTTCCTTTTTAACCTACTACAACTTTAAATGTGTTCTTCAAGTCCAGCTCTTTTCTTTTCTTTTTTCTTTTTTGATTTTTGAGACAGAGTTTCTCTGCATAGCTCTGACTGTCACAGAACTCACTTTGTAGACCTGGCTGGTCTTGAACTCACAGAGATCTGTCTTCTGTCTGCCTTTGTCTCCTTAAATGCTGGGTTTAAAGGTGTGCACCACCATTGCCCAGCACCAGCTCTTTTTGTGAACTTGAATGAAATCTAGGACCAGCCCCAAGGTTTTTAAAGGAATAGTAGATAGACAGATATCACAAAATACACTTGGGTTTTTAATTAATATCTGTAATCCAGTAGGATCATCATCATGATTGTTGTCTTCATCCTCTTCCTCCTCCCTTTCCTCCGTCTCCTTACCATCATCATCCAGGGTTGGAGGAAGAAAAGCTAACTTGAAAGCTGTAGCAGGAAATTTCTAAGTTGACAAATATGGGGTGATCTAGTTTCCAAATGACAACATATTTTTAGTTTCTTTGGAGGTGTCCGATGTTTCAGATACCCCTTGTGCCTCCCCATATCTTCTTGACTCAAGTGTATTTTGTTTCAATCATAGTAACCATAAATTTAGGATTGACATGGTGTTTTCTTTCTTGGGTACCAAGCATCCTTACATTCTGTGCTGGGATTTCCTGGCTTCTGAGAGTCTTCCTACTGCATGAGTGTGATGCTTTACTGGTAAGTTTTTTCTCACTTGTCTCTCATGTGGACAACTCTGAGTGCCTTGCTCACAGGAGGCTAAGGAGAATTTGTGTTCGTGACCACACTCCATCTTAATAACCAACTCGTTTGGGTATTCTGCTTTTCATTGCTCTTGCTCTTCTTTCTTTTACTTAATTCTGAACTTCAACTATTTTTCTTTTTACTCACATTTCAAAATAAGCTGCCTGTATGTAAACCAGTAGCCCAACCTCTGATTTTCAAAGGTAATCCTTATAAAAACATAGCATCTTTCCCCTTGACTGAAGACTCACTCTATAGCCAGTTAAGGTAACACATGCCTATAACCCCATAATCTCAGCACTAGAGAGGCCAATATATGAAGAAGATTGTTACAAGTTTGAGCCAGCCTGGGTATGTAGTGAGATTTAGCCCAGATTGAGCAGATTGAAACAGTATGCAACTGTTTCAGCAACAACAAAAAATGTGGTTATATTTCCCTTGGAAAGAGTGGCTACCTCTTCCCAGCTGATCCTCCTCCATCCCTTGACATCCTGTAGTGGTGTATTTACAACTTCCTTGAGCTCAAATTTTGTATTGTTTTCTTTTCTTTTTTTGGCAAGATTTTCAGTGGCCCAAGTTGACCTTGATCCTGACAAATACTTGAAGATGGCCTTGAACTTCTGGTCCTCCGATTCCAATTTCTGTGACCCGAGTATAGAAACTATAGATGTGTCTACCAAACCCAGATGGATTGCCTGTTTGTTTCTGCAATCTTTTTGGGCAAAATCCAAGATAATTCCTATTCCAGTTCTGAAAGAGCCAGGTTCACAAATTCTAAACAAGAAAATAAAGCAAAGACCACGCAGGTTGATTAAAACACACCCCTTTGTCTTTGGTCTAGGGATGACTAGCTTTCTACATGCCAAGGTTTTCAAGAATATCATGAAATGGTAAAGCCAATAAAAGAATTAATATTAAGCCTTCCACGTTATTATTCTACAACCCATACCCTGCTCTGCATGACAGTTTCATGGTACCCCAACAGCTCTCTCTAAACTGTTATCCTTACATCTCATCTTCTCTGCCTCATCTTTTTTACCTTTTAATTACAGGATAAGAGTCCTGGTCAACTAAGACCTTCTAAATCAACCCTCAAATACTACTTTTCATGCCCTATATAGAGAATGTCTCATCTTGATTTGAAGCATGACTTTGAGGTCTTGGGACAATTGTAATAATATTACATATACAAAGGATGACAACTTCAGGCTGAGTTTCCAAGGCCTGTCACTGGGAATAGAACTATGTGATCATCGTAATAAGCCCCAGGATGTGAAGAGCAGGCAGGAAAATGACAAAATCTTAAATATAAGTTAATTCTTGGCTTCTGGAGTAGCAGACTTGGATCAGGAGATGTGGCTTTTCAGCACTAGTATTCTTGGTTTAGTTCTTTGCTGGGGATTGAAAACATAAGCATTCTCTCTTGTGGATCTGTTCGCATAAGCTTGCTGTAACTCTTTCTGTATTTGGGGGCCTCAAAAGAGAGAGAAAAGGATGATCAAACTGATGAAGAGAGAATGGGGAAATAAATAGAGTAATTACGAGCTAGAGTAACAAATACTACTTAGGCAGATACCAATTATTTCCACAAAATCCACAATTTATGGAAAGAAATCTCAATGTTTACATATTGATCAGCTTTTATTCATACCCAAAGAGAATACTTGTAATAAAGATTTCTCACAATTTGGGGGAGTGTATTACATTGATGTTTTAGATTGCTACTTCATCTCTTCTTATTTTCACCACAACAAAACAGCTTGTTGGAGGCAAATATTGTGTTTATAATCTCTTTGTGAATGAATGAACAGAAAGAGGGTGTACAGGTTCTGTTTACTGTCTGACTATTCATGCGAATGAAATAAAAGCAAATTTAGAGAACTCTTGGACCAAAGCCCACTGACCAAGTTTTACCATAACAAGTAGACTTTTCTAAACTTATAGACACCCACCCATTCCCTACTCATTACGAATGAGAAAACCGAGGTACGTGGGCAAACTGCAAAGAATTGTCCATTACTCAGATGCCTTACAGCTCCACACCTAGCATTATTTCTAGTGTGCTGTGTACTGAGAGATTTGAGCAAATGGCTCATCTGTCAGTCTAGAGGAAAAGTAACAGTGTTCTCTTTAATAGAAAAGTTAAGCCAAGTGGTAGTGGTGCATACTTTAATCCCAGCACTCGGGAGACAGAGGCTGGCAGATCTCTGTGAGTTCAAGGCCAGCCTGGTCTACAAGACCTAGTTCCAGGACAGGCATCAAAAACTACAGAGAAACCCTGTCTCAGAAATCCAAAAAAAAAAAAAGGTAATTAAAAAAAAAAACATATACTAGAACACCCAAGTTATAGGTGAACGTTTAAGCAACAGCTCTCAGGTTTTACTTAATTTTTGTTGCTATTTTGAGAGATGTTATGTAGACCAGGTTAGACTCAAAATTGTTATTTTCCTGCCTCTGCCTTCCAGGTGTGAAGACTACAGGTCTGGGCCACCACAGTTGACTGTTCTTGACTTTTAGCTGTGACTTATTGCTCAGTACCTGTAATCTCAACAGTTGGGATGATATAGTAATGCTTACTGAGAAGCCTTTTCTAGCTCCTTTTCTGTGTCCTCTCCAGCTGCCAATCCCTCTGAGGCTGAGTCTGTGCTGGAAAAGACAGGTCACCAAGGTCCATCTCCCATACTTTCCTGTCCAGTCTCAGTTCTGAGAGAGATAAAAATCCACCTTGATTCTCCTCCTGTTTCCGTGAGGGTTATAGAGACTGTCTTCCCTTAAGACATGGATGGCGAACATTGTGAAGGGAGATGTTCTCTCAAAGCGCATGAGTGCTGAGATGAAGATGCAGTGGTTTGCAGCTTGTCTTCTGGGCAGGGACGTGGAACGTGGAAATGCGAGTGCACATGTATCTGCTAGAATATAAGGAAGGTAGAGTGGCATGTTCCTCCACTGTCATAGGAATGGACAGCACCACTTCTGAATAGTTTCATCTTACATGTGTGTGTGGTGGGGTGAGAGGAGGCAGACACTTCCTGAAGGACAGTAAATGGTTAGATGATATGACCCTTCACATGGGTGGTGATGGTGCCCAGCACCGGACACTGTCAAGCACCTGGAATGAACAGATGAATTCCTGCTTGAGGTTATTTTAGAATGAGTAATTTAATGCTTGGGGGCATGCAAGTTTTAAGCATTGTCTCCCGCCACTGACTTTTTGAGAGAAAGGTGGGGAACATTCACCTATAATAAACAGAAGCATTTCAGTACAGGAAATGGTTTGTGATCTGAAGAAGTTAGCTACATCTTTAAAAAATGTGTGTCTGTGTGCATGCACACACATGTGTAGGGGCCACAGTGTACGTGTGGAGGACAGGGACAATTCATGAGAGTTGGTCTTCTTCATCTACTGGATAGGTTCCAGGACTAGAACTTGGGTTGTCAGGCTTGGCAATAAACACTTCCACCTGCTGAGTCACCTGGATGCCCCCTTTGAAAACAAAATTACACTTATTTTTTAATTTGTGAGGGCGGGCACATGTGTTCATATGTGAAAGTCAGAGGGCAGGGGCCCAAGAATGGAACTCATGACATCAGGCTTGGTGGCCACTGCCTTTCCTCGCAGAGCCATCTTACTGTGTGCCTCCCCTCTCTGAGAGATGTGCAAATCTGGGGTCAAGGGAGACAGTCAAGCAAACACATGGAAAGTTTTTCTCTTCATCTTCAGGGTGGTCATTCTCAGCCATAGGTGACTTTGCCTGATAGGAAGAATTTGGCAAGGTGGGACAGCACGGAGCTATTAGCATCAGTGGGTACACTCAGAAATGCTGCATAGGCTTCAGTGCACACGACAGCCCTATACAACAAAGATGATCCGGTGTGAAGCTTGAGCAAGCCTACCTTAGACTAAGAGGAGCCATGCTGTACATCCTAAGTGAATCCCCTTTCCCAAGGACAAACTCTCAGTTCATCAGGAGAAATAATGTGAACACGACAGAAGAGAAGAGAAAGGGGCAGCATTGTGATTTGAATCTGGAATGTCCTTCCTGGCTCACACTTTGAATGCTTGCTTCCATGCGTGCGTCACTGTTTGGGAGGGCTTTGGAGAATGTAGCAGCTGGAGCACAAGTAAGACCTTAGGTTCAGGCCTTTGAAGGTCCTAGCCTGGCATGAATTCTAGCCCAGCCTATCTCTGTTTCCTACTCTGGGAAAAGCGACCAACATAAGTTTTCACTGCCAGAATGAGCCACAACTTCCCCACCAGGATGGACCAGAAGCCCTCTGTAACCATGAGCCAAAACAAGACCTTGTTCTCTTGAATTGTTTCCATCTGGTATTTTGGTCACAGACAGCAGAAGAAAGGACAGCCTTCCCCTGAGGTCTGATGCCTTGTCCAGAGTCTCCCAGCTCCAAGCAGTGAGCTTCTGAGGGCTGCATGGCCTTCCAGGTTATTTCTCCCTTCACTAGTTGAGCTTCAAGTACACTTTGCTCTCTTCTCCTAGGTCACCTCAAAATACATCCTGATCCTCTGCTGTCACCAGGAGAAACCCACGGGAGGCAGCAGGTGGGAAGAGCTTCCTGCCTGCTTTTAGCTCCTGGTGCTTCTCTCTAGTGGCAGAGGCAGATCTGACTCCAGTTTGAGAAGACAAAGTTCCCAACCTGGCCTGTGGCAGCTCCCAGCAATGCCATCAATGTGGTAAGCTCCTCTCTGTAAGACATTAGTGTGGAATACCCAAGACCTGGTTGTGGGCCATGGTGCCCACCATACCTGAGAATCCACAACACAGGCCTTTCTTCTCTTACTGACTTAGGTTGTGGTTGGGGAGAGTTCTCTGTCTGGTTCCCTCAGCCCTCCACTGGCCTTTCAGTCTTCATGGCCGATATGACCAACTATTGCTACTAAATCCGCCATTGGAATGGTCTGCTTGTGCCTGGGTTGATGAGTGGACTTTAACCAGGACAGCGATGGTGAGGGTGGGAGTTTTAGGCAAAACATCCAGAGCCGAGAAAGACAGTGACCCTCGTGTGAAATGTGGGCACGGCTGCTCTCGGTCTCTGTGACATGGAGGAGTGCTGAGGCCATTGTCTTTCACATGCATGAAGAGCCATCTGGAGCTCTTCAGAGCTGGCTACAATTCTATGCCTTGAAAAAGAAGCTTCCAGTCTCTGGGGGAAAGCAAGAGAGAGCTCAGATTTCTCTGGAGAAGGTTCTGAGTAGAGAGTTCCTCGCAAACGGAGAGAGTTCTTCTGCAAGATTAGGATTTGATGCAAACCAACCCCTCAGCAAGTGCCTCATGGAAGTCACCGGGTACCGTGAATTTCTGTATGGTACAGTGAAACTTTTCTTTACATCTTGTCCTAAGTCCTAGCTGCACATTGCCAAAGGAGCATTGGATCCTCTGTGATCTTCTTTTCGAGTCCTTTATTACCATCAAGGCCCCAGGCCCTCCCTGTCTGTTTCTCAGCTTGCTCAATGCACCTGGCATTTTGCAAAATAAGTCATTCCTTTAAAAGTAGTAGCCAGGCCCCACAGAGCAGCAGTTCCTCTCCTTGTGCTCCGGTAGCTGGTGGGGGCACCACTACAATGGCTCATTAACAGCAGCACCAAGCAGAGGAAAGGTTTCAAGATTGGTTCATAGTTCAAGATCAGCATGACAGGGAAATCTGGCTAAAAGTTGCGGTGGTGGGCCCTTGGTAGTGAGATACTATTAAACCGCAGTGTGCTGGTTTTCAGCAAGCTCCCAGGCTCACATAGGAGACTGGGAAGTGAATGAGCCCACCTGGATGCCACATGCTGGACACTGACCAGGGATATATGTATTTGGGACTTGGTGATGTAGAGAAGTGACATTAAATATGCCTTAGCAGTAAGACTGAATTTCAGAGTGGACACTGTTCAGGTTGACTCTTGCCAAGTGACTGGAAATTCCCCAGAAAAGCAAGGTTGCAAGAGAGCCAGATAACTAGCAGAATTTAACACACACACAGAGGCACACACAAACACACACACACACACACACACACAAGAGAGAGAGAGACAGAGACAGAGAGACAGAGACAGAGAGAGACAGAGGCACACACACAGAGACACACACACATACACACACACACACAGAGAAGCACATATACACAGAGAGAAGCACATATACAGAGAGAGAGGCAGAGAGACAAAGACACACACACACACACAGAGGCACAGAGAGAGAGAAAGAGAGGGGGCACACACATACAGAGGCACACACACACAGAGGCACACACATAGACACACACACACACACACACACACACACACACACACACACACGTTCCAAATGAGAGATCATGGTAGGCAGTATATATTTCTTTCAGGAAACTTGAGTTGAATCAGAAGACCTGAACTGATGTAAGAGGTGATGGATGCTGTGGATATATTTTATTACTACTGGTTAATAAAGAAGCTGCTTTCAGCCAGTGGCTAGACAGAGTAAAGCCAGGCTGAAAGAGATATAGAGAGAGAGTAGGTAGAGTCAGAGAGAAGCCATGTAGCCACCCACAGGAGACAGCCACCTCTGCTGGAGACAACTGGAACCTTGCCTGTAAGCCACAGCCACGTGGAGATACACAGCTAAATAGAAATGTGTTAGTTTAAGATATAAGAGTTAGCCAGAAATACGCTTAAGCTATTGGCCAAACAGTATTGCAATTAATATAGATTTCTGCATGATTATCTTGGGTCTGAGCTGCCAGGAACGAACAAACTTCCTCTGCCAGCACTGCATTGCATACCAGTGTTCTAAGATAAGAACACAAGGATCATGTTCACCCGTGAGCACATAATCATTCCTTTAGAATTAAAGATAGGGCACACAGAAGACCAGGTAGGCTGCCCATAGACCTTCTCTGCTCTCTGTTTTCCCCCAGGCAAATCCCTCAGGCTCCTCCCTAATGCTGCAATGGAAAACCAGCTGAGGCCTTCTTCTCCACACCAACCGTGCCTCCTGTGGATATCACAGACATCCCCTACTGGCTCCCCTCCCCCATTCTCCCATGCATCCTAGCCTCTAACACCAGCAGGTATTCCCTGTGAACACACCAGCAGAACAGGCCAGGAAAATAGGCAATACATAGTGAACACACTCTGAAAATCCATTGAGAAAACAGAAACCAAGGAAGAAAACACCCATTCAACAAAAACAAACCCAGAAATCAGCACCTACACCTCTAACAATCCCACTCAAATGCCTAGACACCGGCACCATAAGAACACAACCAGCAACAGTTGGGACCATATGTCTCCATTGAGCCCAGCTATCCCACCACAGTAGAGCCTGGATATTTCAACATAGCTGAAGCACAAGAAAGAGACCTTAAAACCTACTATATGAACATGATAGAGTTTCTTAAAGAGGAAATGAATAAATCCTTTAAAGAAAGCCAAGAAAAAACAAACTATTGAAAGAAACAAAACTGTTCAAGACTTGAAAATGGAAATAGAAGCAATGAAAAAAAAAACAAACTGAAGGAATTCTGGAAAAAAATTAGTGATGTGAACAGAAACTACAAAGGCAATCTTCAGCAACAGAATACAAGAGATGAAAGAGAGAATGTCAGGCATTGAAGATATAAGAGAAGAAATGGATACACCAATCAATGAAAAAAGGTAAATCTAAAAAATTCCTGACAAACATCATCCAGGAAATCTGGGACACTATGAAAAGGCCAAACCTAAGAATAATAGGAATAGAGGAAGGAGAAGAATCCCAGTTCAAAGGCCCAAAAAATATTTTCAACAAAATCATAAAAGAAAATTTTCTTAACCAAAATAAGGAGATGCCTACAAAGGTAAAAGAAACATAATAAACACCAGATAGATTGGACCAGAAAAGAAAGTCCCCTTGCCACATAATAATCAAAACACTAAAAATGTGGAAAAAGAAAGAATATTAAAAACTGCCAGGGAAAAATGTAATGCAACATATAAAGTCATACCTATTAGAATTACACCTGACTTCATAATGGAGACCCTAAAAGCCAGAGGAGCCTGGACAGATGAACTGCAGACTCTAAGAGACCGCAGATACCAGCCCAGACACCATACCCAGGAAGAATTTCAAACACCATAGATGGCGAAAGTAAGACATTTCATGATAAAGTCAAATTTAAACAATATATATCTGCAAATCCATCCCTACAGAAAGAACTAGAATAAAATCCACTACACCCATGAAAACACAGGAAATAAGTAATCTCACACAAGTAAAACTAAAATAAGGGAAACATACACACACACTCACAAACACTACCACCGTCACCACCATCACCACCAACACCACCACCACCAACAAAATAACAGGAATCAATGATTGTTCAGTGGCATCTCTCAATATCAATGGTCTCAATTCTCCAATTAAAAAGTCACAGACTAACTTTGGATGTGAAAACAAGATCTATCCTTCTGTCGCATTCAAGAAACATACCCCAACATCAGTGATAGACATTTCCTCATGGTAAATGATTGGAAAAGATATCCCAAGCAAATGGACCTAAAAAGCAGTCTGTTGTAACCATTTTAGTATCTAATGAAATAGGTTTCAAGCCAAAACTAATCAAAAGATATGGGGAAAGTCCCTACATTTCATTAAAGGAAAAAATCCATTAAGAGGACATGCCCTAGTTGCAAACACTAGGGCATCCAAATTTGCAAAAGAAACACTACTGGTAGCTTAAATCATATATTGATAATTTCATACTGATCTTAGGAGACGTCAATACCCAACCCTCTCCAATGGACAGGTCATCCAGACAAAAACTAAACAGAAAAATACTGGAGCTAACAGAGTTATAAACCAAATGAACCTAAGCAATATTTACAGAACATTTCACCCAAACACAAAAGAATATAACTTCTTCTCAGTAACTTACAGACCACCATAGATTAAAGCTGGATATCAACAAAAACAGAAACCAAAGAAAGTTTACAAGCTCATGGAAACTGAACAACTCTCCACTGAATTAAAAGTGGGTCAAGAAAGAAATAAAGAGAGACTAAAGGCTTTCTATCATTCAAAGAAGATGAAAGCACTGCTAAGAGGAAAGTTCATGGAACTAAGTATCTAAATAAGAACATTAGAGAGATCTCATACTAGAACATTTCAGCATACCTGAAAACTCTGGAGAAAACAAAGTGAGCATCGCCAATAGGAGTGGAGGACCACATGATCAAACTGAGCATTGAAATCAATAAAAATAGAAACATAGAACAATAAGAAAAAAATCAATGAAATCTTTGAGAAGATTAAAAAGATAGACAAACCCTTATCCAAACTAACTAGAGGAGGGAGAAAGAATATCCAAATTTAAAAAATCAGAAATGGAAGATGATTGCTGTGTTCCTGAGTGTAGAACCTTGCTGTCTAAGTTCTAGTTCCCGAAATTACACCCTGAGCTTCACCCCACCCAGCAAAGCCCCGGAGACCTTGGAGCAGCCTCCCCAAATCCCCATCATCCCCTACTGCGTCTGTGAACACTAGAGCCTTGGCCCTACACACATTTGGAGGAGTGCCCATCAGAACCTTGGCCCTGCTTGTACCTGGAGGAGCTCCAGAGCTGTATCAGCGACCACCAGAGGCACAGCCTCACCTGAACCTGGAGGAAGAGTGATCACCTAAGCTACAGGCCCCACCTGCACCAATTGAAAGAAGAGGGCCCCCTGAAGAACAGGCCTCACATGCACCCATTGTAGGAAAAGATGGGGAGATGACAGTGTAAGAACACATTCAACACCATAAAGAGCAATATGGCACCGCCAGAAACTAGTAGTTCTACATCAGCAAGACCTGAACATCCCAACACAGATGAAGCAGAAGAAAATGACCTGAAAATAACTTTATGAAGATGATAGGGGCCCTTAAAGAGGAAATGAAAAATTTCCTTAAAGAAGTGGAAGAAAAGACAAACAAAAACTTGGAAGAAATCAACAAATCCCTCAAAGAAAGCTAAGAAAAAACAATCAAACAGATGAAAAAAATGGGCTTAGACTTGGAAGCTGACATAAAGGCAACAAAGAAAACATTAACCTAAGGAATTCTGGAAGTGGAAAATCTGGGTAAATGGTCAGGAACTACAGATACGAGCATCCAAGATACAACAAGAAATGGAAGAATCCTCCCGTCTTTGGGGCCACAAAATCCCACAGCTCAGCCTGTTTGGGCTCTGGGGACCTGGAATTGAGTGCACCCAGGCCTGTGGGAGGTCCCCTCCTTCATGTGACTGCCTGGGGCAAGGTAGGCCTTTATCTGAGAGCTGCTTGGCCTGCAAGGGGACCTGACAGTCTGCAGGAGGATCCATCATTCTTTGGGGTGAGTGAGGAGTGAGTGCCCGAACCGCGGCAGCTGCCCAGAGAGGGACCACCGACTCTCCACAACTCCCCCTGCAAACAGCACACTTCCTGCTCTTCCTGCAGGGGTTATTCTCCCCGGATACCGCCTCTCTCTTCCTGTCCCTTCCCAGCTTGCACCCAGAATCCATCCCCCCTCCCCCCTGCCTCATCCTCCCGTCTTTGGGGCCACAAAATCCCACAGCTCAGCCTGTTTGGGCTCTGGGGACCTAGAATTGAGTGCACCCAGGCCGGTGGGAGGTCCCCTCCTTCATTTGACTGCCCAGAGCAAGGTAGGCCTTTGTCTGAGAGCTGCTTGGCCTGCAAGGGGACCTGACAGTCTGCAGGAGGATCCATCATTCTTTGGGGTGAGTGAGGAGTGAGTGCCCGAACCGCGGCAGCTGCCCGGAGAGGGACCACCGACTCTCCACAACTCCCCCTGCCACCAGCACACTTCCTGCTCTTCCTGCAGGGGTTATTCTCCCCGGTTACCGCCTCTATCTCCCTGTCCCTTCCCAGCTTGCACCCAGAATCCTCCCCCCCCTCCCCCTGCCTCATCCTCCCGTCTTTGGGGCCACAAAATCCCACAGCTCAGCCTGTTTGGGCTCTGGGGACCTGGAATTGAGTGCACCCAGGCCGGTGGGAGGTCCCCTCCTTCATTTGACTGCCCGGGGCAAGGTAGGCCTTTGTCTGAGAGCTGCTTGGCCTGCAAGGGGACCTGACAGTCTGCCAGAGGATCCATCATTCTTTGGGGTGTCCTGCTCCAGTTCTAAGGCCATCCACCCAAAGGGGTCAGACTCTGGCCTCCAGACAGGTCTGAGGATTCCTGTGGAGGGGTGCGGGCTCCTTCAGATTGTGCTGCCAGGTTCGCTGTGTGGTATTCCATCCCGCCCTGCCCCCACCTTGGCCCTTTTGTCTGGGCTGCGACCCTGGGCTGCCTGGAATCCCTGATCCTGTGCCCTGACATTCCATCTGAACTGGTGAGTGAATGCGGACCCTGGGGCAACCTGCCCTGGAAGAGAGCACAGACCCCCTACCCCCACTTCCCTCTGCAGGCTTGTGTCGGTTTCTCCCTTCCCTGTGTGTCTCCCAAGCTTTCCCTAGTGTTCTCAGGTGTCCTGCTCCTGTTCTAAGGCCATCCACCCAGAGGAGTCAGACCCTGGCCTCCAGGCAGGTCTGAGGATTCCTGCAAGGGAGTGTGGGCTTCTTCAGATTGTGACGCAAAGAATAGGTCCTCCTCTGGCACTGGGGAGATCCAACCAGTTTCAGTCACAGCAATTATTGGTCTAGGACACCAAACACCTCCGGGCTCCTTTTGAAGGAAGAGATGGGCAGGCGCCAATGCAGGAGCTCTTCCAACAACATGAAAGGCAACATGACATCACCACAAGCCAGACATCCCGAAACAACAAGAATTGAACACCCTACCCCAGAAGATATAGAAGAAACCGACATTAAACAGTACTTTATGAAAATAATAGAGGACCTTAAACAGGAGGTAAAAAACTGCCATAAAGAAATGGAGATGACAAACAAAAAGGTAGACGAAATAAATAAATCTCTCAAAGATACCCAAGAAAAACAAGAAAAACAAGAAAAAGCAATCAAACAGGTAAGGGAAACAGTACAAGACCTGATAAATGAAATGGAGGTATTGAAGAAAACACAATCTGAGGGACGACTGGAAATGGAAACTCTGAGTAAACGAACAGAAACTTCAGAGACAAGTATTTCCAACCGAATACAAGAGATGGAAGAAAGAATCTCGGACTCTGAAGATACTATAGAGGAAATAAACTCACAGATTAAAGAACTAAACAAATCTAACAAATTCTTAACACAAAACATTCAGGAAATCTGGGACACCATGAAAAGACCAAACCTAAGAATAATTGGGGTAGAAGAAGGAGAAGAATTATAACTCAAAGGCCCAGAAAACATATTCAACAAAATTATAGAAGAAAACTTCCCCAACCTAAAGAAGGATGTTCCTATGAAGGTACAAGAAGCCTACAGAACACCAAATAGAGTGGATCAAAAGAAAGCATCCCCACGCCATATAATAATCAAAACACAAAACATACAGAATAAAGAACAGATATTAAGAGCTGCAAAGGAAAAAGGTCAAGTAACATATAAAGGGAAACCTATCAGAATTACATCTGATTTCTCAATGGAAACCATGAAAGCCAGAAGAGCTTGGATAGATGTGCTACAGACACTTAGGGAACATGGATGCAAGCCTAGACTATTATACCCAGCAAAGCTTGCATTCACCATTGATGGAGAAAACAAGATATTCCAGGACAAAAACAGATTTAAACAATACGCAGCCACAAATCCAGCCTTGCAGAAAGTAATAGAAGGAAAATCACAAACCAAGGAGTCCAACAACGCCGACAATAACTCAGGCATCTAGCGACCCTTCACCAGCACAACTAGAAGAAGGGAAACACACAAACTCTACTACTAAAAATGACTGAAGTTAACAACCACTGGTCATTAATATCACTTAATATCAATGGACTCAATTCACCTATAAAAAGGCACAGGCTAAGAGACTGGATACGAAAACAGAATCCAACATTTTGCTGTTTACAAGAAACACACCTCAACCACAAAGACAGACATCTATTCAGAGTAAAGGGTTGGGAAAAGGTTTATCAAGCAAATGGCCCTAAGAAACAAGCGGGTGTGGCCATACTAATTTCCAACAAAGTTGACTTCAAACTAAAATCAATCAGAAGAGATGGAAAGGGACACTTTATACTCATAACAGGAAAAATCCTTCAGAATGAAGTCTCAATCCTGAATATCTATGCCCCTAATATAAAAGCTCCCACTTATGTAAAAGAAACACTTCTAGAACTCAAGGCAGCCATCAAACCACACACACTAATAGTTGCAGACTTCAACACTCCTCTCTCACCAATGGACAGGTCAATCAGACAGAAACCTAACAGAGAATTGAAAGACTTAATGGAGGTAATGAACCAAATGGACTTAACAGACATCTATAGAACATTCCACCCAAACAGGAAAGAATATACCTTCTTCTCTGCGGCTCATGGAACCTTTTCGAAAATTGACCATATACTTGGTAACAAAGCAAACTTCCACAGTTACAAAAAAATATTAGTAACCACCTGTGTCTTATCGGATCACCATGGATTAAAATTAGAATTCAACAACAATGCTACCCCCAGAAAACCCACAAACTCATGGAAACTGAACAGTCAACTACTGACCCACACCTGGGTCAAGGAAGAAATAAAGAAAGAAATTAAAGTCTTTCTTGAATTTAATGAAAACAAAGACACAACATACTCAAACCTATGGGACACAATGAAAGCAGTGCTAAGAGGAAAGTTCATAGCACTAGGTGCCCACTTAAAGAAAACGGAGAAAGCGCTCATTGGTGACTTAACAGCACACCTGAAAGCTCTGGAAAAAAAAGAAGCAGACTCACCTAGGAGAAGTAGAAGACTGGAAATAATCAAATTGAGGGCAGAAATCAACAAAATAGAAACACAGAAAACAATCCAAAGAATCAATGAAACAAGAAGCTGGTTCTTGGAGAAAATCAACAAGATTGACAAACCCTTAGCCAAACTAATCAAACGGCAGAGGGGAGAACACGCAAATTAATAAGATCAGAAATGAAAAGGGGGACATAACCACAGACACAGAGGAAATTCAGAAAATCATTAGATCTTACTACAAAAGCCTGTATGCCACAAAATTGGAAAATGTAAAAGAAATGGACAGTTTTTTAGATAAATACCATATACCAAAGTTAAACCAGGACCAGGTAAATGCTCTAAATCGTCCTGTTAGTCGCGAAGAATTAGAAACTGTTATCAGAAACCTCCCTACCAAAAAGAGCCCAGGACCAGATGGGTTCAATGCAGAATTCTACCAGAACTTCCAAGAAGACCTAATACCTATACTCCTTAAGGTATTTCATAATATAGAAACACAAGAGTCACTGCCAAATTCCTTCTATGAAGCTACAGTTACCCTGATACCTAAACCACACAAAGACTCAACCAAGAAAGAGAATTACAGGCCAATCTCACTCATGAACATTGACGCAAAAATTCTCAATAAAATACTGGCAAACCGAATCCAAGAACACATTAGAAAAATTATCCATTACGATCAAGTAGGCTTCATCCAAGAGATGCAGGGCTGGTTCAACATACGAAAATCTATCAATGTAATCCATCATATAAACAAACTGAAGGAAAAAAACCATATGGTCATCTCATTAGATGCTGAAAAAGCATTTGACAAAATTCAGCACCCTTTTATGATAAAGGTCTTGGAGAGATTAGGGATACAAGGGTCATTCCTAAATATAATAAAAGCTATTTACAGCAAGCCGACAGCTAACATCAAATTAAACGGAGAGAAACTCAAGGCCATCCCACTAAATTCAGGAACACGACAAGGCTGTCCACTCTCTCCTTATCTCTTCAATATAGTGCTTGAAGTTCTAGCAATAGCAATAAGACAACATAAGGGAATCAAGGGGATTCAATTTGGAAAGGAAGAAGTTAAACTTTCATTATTTGCAGATGATATGATAGTATACATAAGCGACCCAAAAAACTCCACCAAAGAACTCCTACAGCTGATAAACTCCTTCAGTAACGTGGCAGGATACAAGATCAACTCCAAAAAATCAGTCGCCCTCCTATACACAAAGGATAAGGAAGCAGAGAGGGAAATCAGAGAAGTATCACCTTTCACAATAGCCACAAATAGCATAAGATATCTGGGAGTAACTCTAACCAAGGAAGTGAAGGATTTATTTGACAAGAACTTTAAGTCTTTGAAGAAAGAAATTGAAGAGGATACCAGAAAATGGAAGGATCTCCCCTGCTCGTGGATTGGGAGGATCAACATAGTAAAAATGGCAATTCTACCAAAAGCAATCTATAGATTCAATGCAATCCCAATCAAGGTCCCATTAAAATTCTTCACAGAGATTGAGAGGACAATAATCAACTTTATATGGAAAAACAAGAAACCCAGGATAGCCAAAAAAATCTTATACAATAAAGGTTCTTCTGGAGGCATTACCATCCCTGACTTCAAACTCTATTACAAAGCTACAGTATTGAAAACGGCTTGTTATTGGCATAAAAACAGAGAAGTTGACCAATGGAATCGTATAGAAGACCCGGATCTTAAACCACAAACCTATGAACACCTGATTTTTGATAAAGGAGCCAAAAGTACACAATGGAAGAAAGAGGGCATCTTTAACAAATGGTGCTGGCATAACTGGATGTCAGCCTGTAGAAGAATGAAAGTAGATCCATATCTATCACCATGCACAAAACTCAAGTCCAAATGGATTAAAGACCTCAATATTAATTTGAACACATTGAGCTTGATAGAGGAGAAAGTGGGAAGTACTCTACAACAAATGGGCACAGGGAACCGTTTCCTATGCATAACCCCAGCTGCACAGACTTTAAGGGCAAAATTGAATAAATGGGACCTCCTGAAGTTGAGCAGCTTCTGTAAAGCAAAGGACATTGTCACTAAGACACAAAGGCAGCCTACTGACTGGGAAAAGATCTTCACCAACCCTGCAACTGACAAAGGTCTGATCTCTAAAATATATAAGGAACTCAAGAGACTAGACGGTAAAATGCCAATTAACCCAATTAAAAAATGGGGCGCTGAACTGAACAGAGAATTCTCAACAGAAGAAGTTCGAATGGCCAAAAGACACTTAAGGTCATGCTCAACCTCCCTAGCTATCAGGGAAATGCAAATCAAAACAACTTTGAGATATCATCTTACACCTGTCAGATTGGCTAAAATCCAAAACACCAATAATAACCTTTGCTGGAGAGGTTGTGGGGTAAGGGGCACACTCATCCATTGCTGGTGGGAATGCAAACTTGTGCAACCACTTTGGAAAGCAGTGTGGCGGTTTCTCAGGAAATTCGGGATCAACCTACCCCAGGACCCAGCAATTCCACTATTGGGAATCTACCCAAGAGATGCCCAATCATACAACAAAAGCATATGCTCATCTATGTTCATAGCAGCATTATTTGTAATAGCCAGATCCTGGAGACAGCCTAGATGCCCTTCAGTGGAAGAATGGATGAAGAAACTGTGGAATATATACATGCTAGAATACTACTCAGCGGTAAAAATCAATGACATCTTGAATTTTGCAGGCAAATGGATGGAAATAGAAAACACTATTCTGAGTGAGGTAACCCAGACCCTAAAGATGAACATGGGATGTACTCACTCATATTCGGTTTCTAGCCATAATTAAAGGACATCGAGCCTATAAATTTGGGATCCTTGAGAAGATAATAAGAAGGTGAACTCCCAAAAAAAGATATAGTAATCCTCCTGGATATTGGAAGTAGACACGATCGCCAGGCAAAATTGGGAACTTGAGGGTTGGGCAAGACTGGGCCAAGGGAAGATGGGGAGAGAAAAGTGTGAAGGGGAGAGCTGGGGGAGCTCGGAGGAATGGGGTGCTTGGGATATAGGAAGGGAGGATATGAGTGCAGGGAAGCATATATCTTAATTTAAGGAGCTACCTGAGGGTTGTCAAGAGACTTGACCCTAGAGGGGTTCCCAGGTTTCCAGGGAGACGCCCCCAGTTAGTTCCTTGGGCAGCTGAGGAGAGGGAGCCTGAAAAGGCCAGTTCCTATAGCCATACTGCATGAATTTCTTGCATATCACCATAGAACCTCCACCTGACGATAGATGAAGAAAATGACAGAGCCCCACATTGGAGCACCGGACTGAGCTCCCCAAGGTCCTGATGAGGAGCAGAAGGAGAGAGAACATGAGAAAGAAAGTCAGGACCGTGAGGGAACCTCCAGCTGGCGACAGATGGGGAAGGTGACTGAGCCCCACATTGGAGCACTGGACTGAGCTCCCAAGGTCCCGATGAGGAGCAGAAGGAGCGAGAAACATGAGGGAGAAAGTCAGGAACGAGAGGGGTGCGTTCACTCATGGAAACGGTTGGGACAGAACTAATGCGAGATCACCAACTCCAGTTGGAATGGGACTGATGGATCATGCGACCAAACCTGTCTCTCTGAGTGTGGCCAACAGCGGGGGCTGACTGAGAAGCAAAGGACAATGGCTCTGGGCTCTGATTCTTCTGCATGGACGGGCTCTGTGGGAGCCTTCTCAGCTTGGTAGATCACCTTCTGGACCTGGGGGGAGTTGGTAGGACCTTGGTCTTAGCATAGAGTGGGGAACCCTGATGGCTCCTTGGCCTTGAGAGGGAGGGAGGGGAGGTATGGGTGGAGGGGAGGGGAGGGAAGGGGGAGAAGGAGGGGAGGGAAGGGGAGGAGGAGGGGAGGGAAGGGGAGGAGGAGGGAAGGAGATGGAAATTTTTAAATATAAAAAAAATAAACCATGAGAAAAAAAAAAAAGAAATGGAAGAAAGAATCTCAGGCATTGAAGATACAATAGAGGAAATAGAATTATTGGTGAAAGAAAATGATAAATACAACAAATTATTAACACAAAATATTCAGTACATCTGAAACATTGTGAAAAGATGAAATCTAAGAAAAATGAGGATAGAAGAAGGACTCTCCTAGCTTAAAGGCACAGAAAATATATTCAACAAAATCATAGAAATAAACTTTCCCAACCTAAAGAAGGACATGCCTATGAAAGTACAAGAAACTTGCAGAACACCAATAAGTCCCCTCACCACATAATAATCAAAGCACTAAACATACAGAATAAAGAAAGAATATTAAGAGCTGCAAAGAAAAAAGGCTAATTAACATATAAAGGCAGACAATCAGAATTACACCTGACTTCTCAATTGAAACTATGAAAACTAGAAGGTTCTGGATAGACGTTCTGCAGACACTAAGAGACCATGGATGTAAGTCCAGGTTACTATATCCAGCAAAGCTTTCAATCACCATAGATGGAGATAACAAGACATTCCATGACAAAATTTGATTCAAACAGTACTTATCCACAAATCCAGCCCTACAGAAAGTACTAGAAAAAAACTCCAACCCAAGGAAATTATCTACACCCACAAAAACAAAGGCAATGGATAATCCCACACCAGCAAAACCCAAAGAAGGGAAATATACACAATACCACAACCAACAACAAAAACAAAAATAAACAAGAATTAACAATCAGTGGTCATTAATATCTCTTGATATCAATGGTCTCAATTAGCCTATAAAATGATATAGGCTAACAGAATGGATACGAAAACAGGATCCATTCTTCTGCATACAAGATACACACTTCAACTTCAAAGACAGACATTACATCAGAGTGAAGAGTTGGGAAAAGATTTTCCAATCAAATGGACCAAAGAGACATACTGGTGCAGCTATCCTAATATCTAACAAAATAGACTTAAAACTAAAATTAATCAAAAGAGATGAAGAAGGATATTTCATATTTATCACAGGAACAGTAGATGACATCTCAGCTTTGAACATCTATATTCCAAGTACAACGGCACCCACATTTATAAAAGAAATATTATTAAAACTTAAATCACACATCAAACCTCACACACTAATAGTGGGAGACTTCTGATATGGGAAGGTCTTCTGCTTTAATGAAGAAACTGCCTTGGCCAGCCCTTTGGTGGGACAGAACAGGAAAAAGAAAGTGAGGTAGATGGCTCAGTCAGATGCCATGCCTCTCCTAAGTGAGATAGACTGCCCTGCCTCTCCTCAGAGAGAGAGATGCGATGAGCCAGCCGTTCAGACATGCTGAATCTTCCCGGTAAGACACCACTTTGTGGTGCTACACAGATTATTAGATATGGGTTAGTCAAGATGTGAGTAAGAGGCTGAAAATAATGGGGCCAGGCAGTATTTAAAAGAATACAGTTTCCGTGTAATTATTTCGGATAAAGCTAGCCTGTGGCTGGGAGCTGGGCGGCGGAAAGCTAGCCCACAGCTCCCCACTACAGAATGCGCCCACGTGGCTAACTGAATTCACAGAAAGCCTGAGAAAGCTTGGGAAAGACTAGAGTAAAGCATGTTTTCTTGGTCACAGCAATTTCTCGGGTCTGGCTCTGCTTGCTAGAGGCTAGCAAGCGCTCTCATCTAAGAGAGGCTTCCTGACTCAGCTTTAGCTGCAAAAACCTACAGCTCTTTTAAGAGGTCCTGCCACGAAACACTTAAATGGTGTTGATGAAAAGCTGAACGCATGCTTTTCGGTTTTCAGCCATAGCAGGAAAAAAGTTGTGCTGTTTTAAAATGCTGGCTTTCTGGGCTGTCCTGCCAGGGCAAACTCTGACTCTTTCAAGCAGGCAGTTCTGACTATGGAGCTTTTGATTGTTGTTTAACACTGTTGCAGCTTGCTTGCTGGCAGGGACCTTGAAACACTGTAGAGCTGTGGCAATAAAAATGGCTACAGCGGGTACCTCCACCATGAGGCTGAAAAGCTAAGGAATGGGCTGGGATCTAGCTGTCAAAGCCACGGCTTTAATCCTACCCATATTGCTCAGTAATTTAAAGGCTTGTGTGGTCAGAAAAAGAGAGAGAAAGATAAAGTAAAGAGAGATTCAAAAACAAAGAAAACCTCTAAATGATTTATAGTGTGCTAAAAATATACGCAGGCTGGAGGTTAAAGTTTTTAAAAGTAAAGAAAGAGCATAGTTGGGTGTGGTGGTACACACCTTTATCCCAACCACTTGAGAGGTAGAGGTAGATTGACCTCTGTGACTTCAAGGTGTGGTAGAACACACCTTTAAATCCTATGCCTGGGAGGCAGAGACAGAAGGATCTCTGAGAGTTCAAGGACAGCCTGGTCTACAGAGTTATTCCAGGACAAAGATATACAGAGAACCTGTCTCAAAAGTAAAAGTAAAAATAAAAGAAATGAGGTTAAAATAAAGCTGCACAAAGATGGAAAATCTACAGAGAATCTTGATATTGTATGCTATTATGCTCTCTTTGAATGTTTGAATGCTGAGGAAGAAGCAACAGATGCTAAAAGATATTTGTTTATAAATGCTGCTGAACTAATCCAAGATAGATATTTTGAAATACCTTGACTTCAGAATTTGGATCTAAAGATATAATACTTTGGAAAAGAGATTCTTCTTTTGTTTTTACAGAAAATGAGACACTGTGGATTGCTTCTATCTCAATATGGTATGATAGACCACGCCCCTCCTGAAAGGTTGCTATGAACACCCTCAAAAAGTTACTTCGCTCAACTGATGACTGAGATGAACCTGCACACAGGTTACACCCATGAAAGATCTGATTAACAGCGTCCCCATTCAGCAGGAAGCAGTTCCATATATTCCCAAATATGTTCCCAAATATTGTTTATAAATGTTCTTTACATTTAAAGGGGGATATGATATAGATATGAATAATTTGCATTGGTATAGATTTTGCTTTATGATAGAGATATAAGGTCAATTTTGTTATATGTATATGTATTTTTGATACTGATTAAGGTATTGTGATTGTGTAGTCATTTAAAAATGTAATGTATAATTAAGAAATAGGTTGTTAATGGATAGCCATTGATAATAGTAAAGCTTATAGTCATGTTAGTTAGATTTTCTAGATATATAGAGATATATTTAAGTTAAATAGGCATTCTTTATATCTTTCAAAGACTACAGAATATTGTATTTTAATGTTTTAATAACTTAGATTTTTCATGACAATGAGACATGTCTGCTCCTGGCAGCACCAATCTACCTCAAGAGGAAGATGGGCATTGAAGAGGCTCCTTATAGTTTGATAGCCATTGGGCAAGGAAACTGCTCTTGCCTGGACTATTGCATAAACTGGACACAGAGAAACCCTCAGAGAGAGGACTGCTGAACTTGCCTAGAGATGAGATGATCTTTCGGGGTTCCTGATTCAAGAAAGAGTCTGCGAGACATTCTACAGGACACAGCAGATAGTGACTGAACTGCCTTGAAATTTCTGCTTCATGAAAAGTCTGCTGGATAGTTTGGGCCTGAAGGCCGAAAGATGGATGCCCCAACAGCACAAAAGAACTTTGGGTGACTGTTCCAGGTAGCAAGATGTCTCTGTGATTTCTAGAGTTTTGGAAGTAGCTTGCTCTTATTCACCTAGGTAATATTATATCCGTCTGGAGTCTTGATAGAGTTGAAGAATAGATAGTTATAGTTGTTTTCCTTAGTTATTGATAAAAGATAAAATAGATATAAATATTGTAACTGTAATTCTTACCTTGATAAACTGTTTTGTTATATACTAATTCTGCTTGTTAAAGTTAAGCCTTCTTTTTGTTTTAAACAGAAAAGGGAAAAAAAAATGACTATGGGAGGTCTTCTGCTTTAGTAAAGAAAACTGCCTTGGCCAGCCCTTAGGTGGGTGGAGTAGACAGAACAGGAAGAAGGAAGTGAGGTGGTTAGATGGCTCAGTCAGATGCCACGCCTCTCCCTAAGTGAGACTAGACTGCCCGCCTCTCCTTCAGACGAGAGAGATGCGATTTGGAGGCCAGCCGTTCAGACATGCTGAATCTTTCCCGGTACGACACCCACTTTTGTGGTGCTACACCGATTATTAGGATATTGGTTAGTCAAGATGTGAATAAGAGGCTGAAAATAATGGGCCAGCACACAGTGTTTTACACGAATACCAATTTGTGTGATGTTATTCGGATGATAAAGCTAGCCAGTGGCCAGGAGCCAGGCACGATGCAAAGCAGGCTGCCTTCAGCCACCCCATCACTACAGACTTCAACACCCCACTCTCACCACTGGATACGTCTGTCAGACAGAAAATTAACAGAGAAATAAAGGGATAAAACAGATGTTATGACTCAAATGGGTTTAGTAGACATCTATAGAATATTCCACCCAACACAAAAGAATGTATCTTCTTCTCAGCTCCTCATGAAAACTGTCTCTAAAATCAACCACACACTCAGTAACAAAGCAAATCTCAAAAGATACAAAAAATATTGGAATAACCCCATGTATCTTATCAGATCAGCATCGCTTCAAGTTAAAATTCAACAACAACACTAATTGCAGAAGCCCACAAACTCATGGAAATTGAACAGCTCTCAAACGAATCACCCCTGGGTTGAAGAATAAATAAGAAAGAAATTAAAGACTTCCTAGAATTCAATGAAAATGAATGCATAAGCAAACCCAAACTGATGGAACACTTTGAAAGCAATGCTAAGAAGAACATTCTCAGCACCATGTGCCTACATAAAGAAAATGGAGAAATGCAAGCCAAATCTAAGAACACATCAGCAAATCATCCACCAATCACTGAATATCCTTCAACCCAGAGATGCACGGATGGTTCAACATATGAAAATCTGTAAATGAAATCCACCATATAAACAAACTAAAAGAAAAAAACCACATAATTGTCTCATTAGATGCTGAAAAAGCCTTCCACAAATCCAACACCCATTCATGATAAGGTCACAAATTCAAAAGAAGTCAATGAAGCCAAAGTATCATTTGCAGATAACATGATAGTATACATAAATGACCCAAAAAAATTCTACCCGGGAACTCCTACAGTTGATAAGTCCTTTCAACAAAGTGATTTGATACAAGATTAACTTTAAAAAAATCAGTAGCCCCTCCTAAATATAAACAACAAATGGACTTAGAAAGAAATCAGGGAAACAATACCTTTCATAATAGCCTCAAATAATACAAAATATCTTGGGTTAACTCTAACCAAGCAAGTGAAAACCTATGGAATTAAAAATTTCAAGTCTTTAAAGAAAGAAATTGAAGAAGATAATCAGGAGATGAAAAGCTCTCCCATATTCACAGATCAGTAAGATTAAGGTAGTAAAGGTGGCCATCCTACAAAAAGCAATATACAGAATCAATACAAAACCCTCAAAATTCCAACACAATTCTTTACAGACCTTAAAAGGACCAATTCTTTTTCTTATGGAAAAGCAAAAATGCCAGGATAGCCTAAAACACCCTGAATAATCAAAAAACTGCTGAAGGTATCACCATCTCTGATTTTAAGTTTTACTACCAAGCTTATAGTAATAAAAAATCACATGATATTGACATAAAAACATACACCTTAATCAGTGTAATTGAATTGAAGACCTAGACATAAATCCACACATCTTTGGGCACATTTTTAATAAAGAACTCAGTAATATAAAGAGCACAAAAGTATGTATTACTTCTCTAAATGTGCCTGTCAAACTGGATGTCTACATGTAGAATAATGCAAATCCACCCACATTTTTCACCCTACACAAAACTCAAGTCTAAGTGAATCACAGACCTCAGCATAACCAAGTTCGCTGAACCTGATGGAAGAGAAAATGAGGAATAACCTGAATGCATTGGCATAGGAGATTTTTTTTCTGAACAGAACTCCTACAGTACAAGCACTAAGATTAATGATTAATAAATGGAACCTCATGAAACTGAAAAGCTTTCTATAAGGCAAAGGATACCGTCAACAGGACAAAGTGGTAGCCTACAGAATAAGACACTATTTTTACTAACTCCACATTGGGTAGAGAATTAATATCTAAATTAAATAAAGAACTCAAGAAACTAAGTATTTAAAAAAAGCAACAACTAATAACCCAATTATAAAATGGGGTACAGATCTAAATAGAGAATTCTCAACAGAAGAATTTTAAATGGCTAAAAACCACATAAATACTCACATCCTTAGCCACCAGGGAAACGCAAGTCAAAACTACTTTGAGATTTTATCTCAGACATGTCAGAATGGCTAAAATCAATAACACAAATAACAGCTCATACTGGCAAGGATGTGGAGCAAAGGGAACACATTTCTGTTGCTTGTGGAAGTGCAAACTTGTACAGCTACTGTGGAAATCAATATGAACATTCTTCAGAAAACTGTGAATCAATCTACCTGAAGACCCAGTTATACCATTCTTGGGCATATACCCAAAAGTCGCTCCGTCCTAACACAAGGACACTTGCTCAACTATGTTCATAGCAGCTTTATTCATAATAGCCAGAATCTGGAAAAAACCTAGATGTCCCTCAACAGAAAAATGGATGAAGAAAATGTGGTACATTTACACAATGGAGAATTACTAAGCTGTTTAAGAATGACAGAATGGGGCCAGAGGCCTGCTTGCTGCTGTGGTGCAGTAGGGTAAAAGACAGGGATGCTGGGTATCACTGCAATAAGAAAATAAGTGGTGGAGAAATGGGGGTGGGAGGAAATAAGCTGTTCATATGCTGTGGAACCTGTGCAACCACTGAAGGCCATGTCTGAGTCTGTGGTCCTACCACAGCCAAGATCTGTATTGACATCCACCACTGTGCTGCCACCAAAGGTCATGCAGATACCCATGATATAGACTGCTGCCTAAAGCCATGTTGCTGTCTGAGGGCCATGCTTAGCAGGCCCCACCCCTCACTGGCCCTGGAAGAAACTGGACTTGCCCCTTATAGGAGATCTGGTCCCAAGCCACACCCCTTGCTGGCTGCTATGTGCAAGGACGCTGACCCTGCGCCTGAACAGCAGTAGCATGGCATCACTGGTAGTGGTGGTGATCGTGATCTGGGTGTGGGGAGAGCTTGCTCTCAATGGCAGGAGCTGGAGGCTAGAGCTAACCAACTCAGTTACCATCTAGGCCCACACCCAGGACTTTGAATTGATCCATCCCAACATCTACTCTATCTACAACCTGCTGGAGCATATGATGAGACCACTGGTCCTGTGGAACCATAACCACAGGATCTCTATGACTTAGGGCAACAGCAGGATATCCAAGGGAAGATTCAGTGAGGGTCTGGTATTGATGTGTACTAGAAGTCAGAGGCCTTGAACTAGACCAACAACTCATTTGCAATGATAATTTGTGAGTAAAGTTGTTTGGGCAAAAAGGTAGACTGTGGGACACACCACAGCTCCCAAGCCCATGACGACAAATGAATTTGTGAAGGAGAGGCAGGAAAAATGGAGGAGAAAATATTTTATAATAATTATTATTATTATTATTTATTTTTGGGAGATGGCTATAAGGGTGGAGGGTGGACATGGAAGGACTGGGAAATGAGTGGAATTGGAATGCAGGTTGTGAAATTTCCAAAGAATCAATTTAAAATAATTATGTTAAAATGACAGAATGAAATTTGCAAATAGATGAAACTAGAAACCATCCTGAGTAAGGTAACCCAGACCCAGAAGGACAACTATGGTCTGTACTCACTCATATGTGTATATTAGCCATTAAGTGAATAATAAGCAAGCTACAATCCATAAACTCAGAGAGGTTAGGGAAAGAGGAGGGCTATAGGAGAGGAGGCATGGATCTCCCTGAGAGGGAAATAGAACATATTTTGTGGGTAGACTGGGGCAGGAGAGACGGGATGAGATGGAAAGAGAAAGTGTGAGGAGAGATGGCTGGAATTTGGGGGTTGCAGTGTGGAAACCTAGTGCCATCTCTTGTAGTCAGGCAAGGCTTCCAGTGGTGGCACTGGGATACATTTGCCTGAGTTGGTGGTCAGTGGTGTCCTATAGAAATTCCCAAACAACCCGGGCTTATGTTAGAACAGGAGGTTGCTCTCAACAAAGCACAGTGGGGCCCCATTACTGAGGACAGCATCTGCACAGCTCACTGAATGGAGAGATAGAGCGGGTGCCTGCATAGAGCCTTCGCCACTCCCTCCCAGTCTCTTCGGTATTGGTAGCTACTCTACAGTCTACCAAAAGAAAAACCCGGACACCTACCCAGCCAAAAACCTTTGACCAACAATTGGTCCAGACTGCCTGATGTGTGGGGCATGCCTCAGGGACTTGTGGGAGTGGCCAAACAATGTCTAGTTTAACATCAGGAGAAGGAACCCATGACTTATACTTCCTGCCTGGAGAGCTGCCAAGAACCAGAGACTGGACAGCTCAGAGACCTAGGGTAGACACAACGTGATTGGCAAAAAGGAAAAAAAATCAATGAAATGATTCCTAATGATAGTCTGCTATAATCATAGATCAGTACCTTGTCCAGGCTTTAGCAGAGAGGTTTCCTCCAGCAGCAGATGAGGGTACAGTGACCCACAGTCAGACAATATGCAGAGAGGCAATCTAAATTGGAGGTCTCCATTGGGTCTCTCTCCTCCCCTCAGAGGGAACCCCATTGAAGATGGGAAGAAAAGACTGTAGGAGTCAGAGGGGATTGTGGACACCAGGAGAGCAGGGCTCACCCAGTCAACTAAGCAGGGCTCACATGGGCTCATAGAGACTGAAGTGGCAAACACGGGGCCTGAAAGGGTCTGCCAGGTCCTCTGTGTATAAGGCTGTTAGCTTGGTATTTGTGTGGGACTCCTAAGAGTGGAAGCAGGCATGTCCTGACTCCTTTGCCTGCTCTTAGACTCTTCTCCCCTATTGGATTACCTTGTTCACCTTTGATATGAGGGCTTTTTGCCTTGACTTATTGTTGTCTTGCTTTGTCTCTTGGAGGCCTGCCTTTTTTGTATGGGAAATGGAGAGGGAGTTGATCTGGGGAAGAGGTAAAGGAGAGATGTCAGGAGTAGAGATGGGGGGAAATTGTGGTCCTGATCTAGTTGGGTTTTTGTTTGTTTGTTTGTTTGTTTGTTTGTGTGTTTTGTTTTGTTTTTATTTGAGGTAGGACTTCTCTATGTCGCTTTAGAGGTTGTCCTGCAACTCACTCTATAGACTAGGCTAGCCTTGAATTCACAGAGGATTCCCTGCCTCTGCCTTCTGAGTGCCTGTGTTTGGGCAGAGGAATAGAAGGACTGATAAAACATACATTCAAGCTGAATAAACAGGCAACATAGAGCCTCGTTATGGGGCACGTGAAGAATTTTCTAACTTTAGAAATGAAAACCTAGTACTCAAGAGGCAAAGGAAGGCACATTTTTGGAAAAGATTTACTACAGGAAATATGAATAAATTTTAAGTAGCAATATGCTTTGTGGTGTAGATAACATTCAAAGACCCCATGAAGCAAGAGATGAAAAATGAGAAAAGAAGGCACCAAAAAGTAAGGGGTTGAGAAACTGCAGAGGAAGAAGATGAAAGGAAGGAAAAATTTACACAACAGCATGTGAAATACCAGTGTTAAAATAAATAAGAATCAGTAAGGCCACTTAACTGGCAAGCTTATAATCCAATCAGAAACAGGAAGCAAATCGGAGTCACTTTTTCAGAATTAAGGAAATGAGGAGTAGAAATCCACATGAAGATGCCCTCAACAAATACCTGAGCAAACAGAAAGCTGATGATGGTCCTCGATTTCACAGGAAAGAACTTTCATGCTACTAACAATAAGTATGCAGAGTGAACAGGCTTTGCGATTATCGGACAAAAGTCATGCCAAAGACACAACTGTCTCGGTTTTGTCAACTAGACACAAACTAGAATGGCTTGGGAGGAGTTTCAGCGGGGGGGACTGTCTAGATAGGCTGCCTGTGGGCGTGTCTGGAGTGAAGTGCTTGCCTCGAGTGCCTTACTTGACTTAATTGGGAAGACCCGACCTGAAAGTGGGTGACTGGTTTGGGTCCTGGACTACCTATGGATGGAGACCGCCAGCTGCGCTTAAGCATGTGCGCGCGCTCACACACACACACACACACACACACACACACACACCTGCGCTTGCGCACACACACCCACATGCTCGCACATTCTCTCCACTCCTGACTGAGATGTGAAGAGCTGCTTCAAGTTCCCGCTGCCTCTACTTTCCAGTAACAATGTGTTCTAGAGTTGTGTGGGCAAATAAATCCTCATTTCTCTGAGTTGTCTTTTTGTCAAAGTGCGCTATGATGGAAATAGGAAATTGGCTTAGAACAGAGACTAGCTCTAGGAGAAGTCCAGAATCTCAATTTTGAAAAGGAATTCTCACAAAAAAAATGAAATAAAATAAAAAACCAAGTCAGACAGTGGTGGTACATGCCTTAGGAAATTTGAGGCTAGACTAATCTGCAGGGCAAGTTCCAGAACAACCAGGGCTACATGGAGACACTGTTGTCTCAAAAAAAAAAAAAAAAAAAAAAAGCAAAACAAACCAAAAAATAAGATTAAAATTGTTGTAAATTATAAAGTGATAGGTTTGCAAAGAAAAAAAAGAAGTAAAAATAATTTTTTGATCCTCAAATTAATGTGCTTTAAAATGGATATTAAAGCAATTTTGCCTGCGGCCCCTACTAGTAAATGGATTTTTCAGTCTGCGTGAGTCTTCATGCAGCAGCAGCAGCAGCAGCAGCAGCAGCAGGTATTGTGGGTCATTCTGAAGAACTATTTAAGAGATTAATCAGACCTCTATAACTGATATTTTTGACATCACTTTGAGTAGCACATACTCAGGAAAATACTCTCAGAATGAAGAAATAAATAAATAAAGCACTTCAATAATATGTTTTAGCAATTCCATTTATACTTTAAAAGACCTGCTGACTACAAAATGGATAAATTCTGGTGTGTCGTTAATGCTAAGCAACCTTGCAGAGAGTTAAATGGCATATGTAAGACTGGGATGGAAAGAGTTTGAGAATCAAAAAGATGTTTGTTTGCTGGTGCATTTGTGTAAAAATTTAGATCTCTACACTATAAGAATCAGAAACCATGTAATTGCAGGTAATACTTAATCTCTTTATTTCTGTAAAACATTAATGTGTACAATAACAATAAAAGATTAATTAGTGAAAAAGAAAAGGAATTCTCAAATAAAGCAGGGGAAATATCAGCTATGGGAGGGACAACAACCAGATGTAGCAGAGAACATCCACATAGGCTCATTTGGGGCACACGATCTGTAGGCGGGAGGGGTGTAGAAGGGGTTGTCAATGGCTAAAGACACTTTCTGCTCTGAAGAGAACCTGAATGTGGTTTCCAGCAGCCTCCCAGCAGTTTCCAGCTGCCCTGCAACTCCAGCTCCCAGGGGTCTCATTCCCCTCTTCCACGGCTGTGCGCACCCAAAAACATCCACAGCTCATACACATAAAGAAAAAAGACCATAAAAAACATTCATATTGCACTAAGTCTATGCACTGCCATTCAAATCTGAGGGCAATAAAAGTGCATTCTGAAAAAATTAAATAAAAGCCGGGCGGTGGTACCGCATGCCTTTCATCCCAGCACTCAGGAGGTAGTAACAGGAGGATCTCTGTGAGTTCCATGTCAGCTTGGTCTATAAGAGCTAGTTCCAAGACAGGCTCTAAAGCTACATAGAAACCCTGTCTCAAAAAGAAAAAAAACTGCATTCTGATACAAAGCCTTTTAAAGTCATTAGGTTTCTTCACAGAAAAATAGTCCCTGGATAACAATGACATGAGGCCCACAAAAATCCTCCTGATTGGCTGTGTCCACGGAAGACTGCATTGAGATGAGCTTGTAAGCACGCACAGCTACAAGAGATTTTGTCAAAATGTTCAGTCGCTGTGGAAAAGGAAGATGGAAAGAAGAATGCTCAACAAATAACCAATTGGGTCTGATTCTAAGGTAGCAGAAAATCTGCCAGAGATGCTGAAGTTAAGACAGTTGATACATGAAAATTGAATCCTGACACAATTCTATTTGAGACATTCCAATCAGCAAAAAAGAAGATTACCTATGAAAATGTAATCATTTTTCATTGAAAACTAGCTTCCTTGGGATTTAAAAAGTGGGGCCTGCACTGGATACAAAGAAAAACTTTCTGTTCTCAAGAATTACGTAGGAAGCAGAGTAAAGGGTCTGATACAACAAGCTATGGAGTTTAGTTTCAACAGACAGACATTGGAATTCAGTAACCTTAAGCAAGTAGCATATCTTTTGCTTAAGCACTTTGTTTCTATGAGCTACAAGTTATGCACATTAGATCACCAGGAAGACATAGAATTCCATAAAAGCAGATCTACACAGAACATATTCTTAGGTCAGAGCACAGCAAAATGCATAGAGAATAAGACTAAATTTAACTTTCCCCCCAACACTAGTGATTAGCAATGTTCTTCTACAGAAACTGGGCCAAGAGGTGATGAACAGGTAATCACAAGCACCCCAGAGGGCTGTAGTCACAACAACTATTATGTCTTTAAACTTAAGTCAAAGTTGTAATTCACCAACATACCTTTTCTTGTTTTTCAATAATACAAGAACATGAAAGCATGAATTGAGTCATTAACTTGAGAAGTTAAGTGGCAAAACAAGATAATCCTAATTGGGGAAAAATATAGAGAGAGGAAAATAATCACAGATGAAAGCAGAAATTAAAATTTAGTAAACAAAAAGGAATAGAATCGATAAATAAATTTCATGTGTTTCTTTGAAAAGAGAAAAAGCAAACAGTAAATAGAACTGAAAGCATTAAATGTAGAAACTGCTATTTATTTTAATCAAGGAAATAATGAGAGAAAGGACCAAAATTAGGGATAAGAATGGAGGTATCATCTCGGTATGCAGACATGTGGAGGTCTTAAGATAATGAGGCATCCCCATTCATCTCACGGACTCTCAACTGCTGAAGAAATGGAAAACTTTCTCAAGAGGACACTGAGCACCAGAATTAAAGGCATACCTGTTCCAAGCTCTTCTAGGAAGGGATTTGTGATTTGAAGGGGCAAACACTTTTCTGACTGGAGTTAACTCTTGATGAGCTTTGAGATATATGGGGTTAGCCAGGGCTACAGTCTCAAAAAAAGAAGAAAAATATTTTGAGGACAAATATCTCAGTTAAATACCAGTAAGAGAACCCTAACAAAAGAACTTACAGAATTTTTACAAAAGGGGAAAGAAAATAATCCCATAATATTGAATGTTAAAACATAAGAGACAATATTAAGTTCACTCAGCTGTTTATACAATACAAAGGACGAGGACATGGGAGGTAGAAAAGGACAAGATCTCCTGAGTAAATTTGGAGCATGGGGACCTTGGGAGCGGGTAGAAGGGGAAGGGAAAGGGAGGGGAGGAGAAAAATATACAGCTCAATAAAAACAATTTTTAAAAAGTAAGTTATAAAGAAACTCTTAATAGGTCTGGTTCCGATGTAACATAATTCAATGTTGCAAATTCATTAATATAATTTTTATACTAATATGTCATAGCAAAATATAAGCAATCAAATCAAAAATTAACTTGAAAAAATCTATGTCTAGTAAAATGTCTAAATAGTACTGCAATGAGAAGAAAGCTTTCTATCAGTCAGTGTGGAATGTGGATCTCGGCATCTCAGTGTGGGACACACAGTTTTAAATACTAGGAGCATAATCTTCGAATAAAAAACAAGCAAACATAAGAATGTTCCCTTCTGAAATTTATAACCCATAAAATAAGATGATGTGAAGGAAAAAATTAGTTACTGAAAAAGATAAAAACATGATTTACTGGCATTGTGTTTTATATCCCAGAGTTAAACAAATCAGGGCAAAGCTATTGAAGAAGTAACTGTCTCAAGGAGAGATTTCATCTTGGTGATCAATCCCATGTTAGCTATTCAAAAGCCAAATGACTTCATATATAGCAGTCACAACTAACCAGCATTTGTCCCCTCGTGGGTGGGTTACTGGGATTGTACTTAGAGGAAACGTTAAGACTGACCGGCAGGAAACTGCACACTGTGCCGTGGATTCAAAAGCAGACATAACTGAATAAGAGTCACGCGGTCCTGCAACACGTTCTGTTCACTGCGAACTTGCAGGGCTGTCAGCTTTGACCAGGCACCAAAGCAACATAATCGTGATACCACTAATGAACACAGATGCTCAGCTCCTTAGCAACACAAAATCAAATCAAGGGCAGTAGCGCATAAAAGTGCCGTGTTCTAAATCAAGCCGTGTGCATGGGAAGAGTGGAAAGGTTGATCGGCCTGGGGCAGGAGCCTGCCTGTCTTCTCCACATCTTCAGTCACTGATTTATCATACCTCTTGGAATGCAATAGCTGCTCGATAAATACACTTTGACAGGACAAACATGACAAGTCTTTTAATTTGTTTTTCCACATTAGTAGATCAAGGAGAAAAATCCACATCACATCTTAGTGATATGAAACAAGCATTTGACAAATTCAGCATCCATTTTTTTCTTCCATCAGATTCCAGGAAAGCTTGAACTTCTTAAGGTTTCTGTCACAATTTCCCTAGGACATAGTGGTTTTCTCAGCAATGAAATCTTTGACTCTTGAGAAAACTGGGGGTTGTGCTTTCTGTTACCTTGATTTGCTAAAATATGGAGGTTTTAATCAATGGAAAAATAAAAAATATAAAACCTATGAACTTGGGAAGGCAGACAAATCATCATTATTCACTTGTGATGGCATCACACAAGGAGATGAGGAAGGCTTGATACTTGTGCCCCCTCAAAAATATGAATATTGAAACCTGGATTCTCCAATGTGATGAGTTTTGGAGGGGGAGGGTCACTGGGAAATAGCCAGACCAGGACCATGGGGTCTGTATGACAACTTCAGTGTCCTTAGAAGAACAAAGGACAGTTTGCATCTTCCCAAGATATGTTTGGGGGAAGGTGCAAGGAGGCAGCTGTTTAGAAGGAGTTATGTTTTTATTTTTTTAAATGATTTCTTTTTTACATACTAGTCCCAGTTCCCCCTCCTTTCTCTTCTCCCACTCCCCCTTCCTTACCTCCACCCCACCCACCTCAACCTCCATTTGCTCAAAAGTGAGGGTAAGGTCTCCCCTGGGAAAATCAACTAAGTCTGTCCCATCACCTCATAGCGGGAGGACCAACCACCCTCTCCCTCTCCATGCCTAGGCTGAGCAAGATATCTCTCCATAGAGAAGGGGCTTCACAGAGTCTGTTCATGCTAGACTTAGACACTGGTCCCACTGCCAGTGGCCCCATATGCTGCCCACGCCACCTGAGCATCTGTATTCAGGGGTCCTAGTTCAGTTCTATGTTGGTTTCCGAGCACTTAGGTTGGAGCCAGTGATCTCCCACAACGTTATGTTTTTAAAGACTAATGTCCCCAAGATGCAGAGGAGCAGCTGAATGACTTTCTGTGGTTTAACCTCCAAAAGCCAGAGTCACTTCTGCCTTGCTCTGTTGGTCCACCAATCACCAAAGCTGGCTCAGATTCAAGGAGAACACCACGTGGGCCTCACTTTTCACTGATGGAAAATCAAAGAATTTAACAGTGTTTTAAAACTGTCATACTATCTCTTGCTCCTGGGCGGGAGGTCTGAATGCCACTGTGGTCAACTGCTTAGACTTGTTGAGTGTTTAGTAAAGTAATTCGTACAAGGCATGTGGCATATACAATCTTCCTAAAACGCAACCTCATCGCTGTAGCTAGAAGTGAAAGGTTCGTCTCCTTGTCTGTCTGCATATTCAAGCATTAACTTCTCTGTGTCTGTGCCACACAGGTCTCGGGTTGCTGTGGTACAGACCAGGAAATTCTGAGGCGCCAGCGAGATCAGTGCTGTTTATGTAGACAATGGCAATAGAACTCCTAGGTCCTCACCCTCCAGGAAGTGTATGAGGCATGCTCATCTGAGCAAGAACTGCTCCCCAAGTGAGCACCCTCTAGTTTTTGTTTTCAGTCTAGTCTGGTTTCAAGGTTTTTTAAAAACAGTCTCTGGCCTGAATATGTTTCTTCCCTCACCAGTCCTCGGTGCTGTGGGCATCGCAGTATGTATTTGGAAAATCCTGCGTTTACATAGAAAGCCCTCACAGGACTTAGCACACAACACTCTTAGCTCGTGCTTAGATGGTGAGCAGGGCTCATAAAATGCATATCATATCATTATGTTATGTTTAAACGTTTTTATTTCTCCAGAGAATTTAAAATATACAAACATGTGACTCTGTGAGGAAATGATCCAAAAAAGATTATAAATACAGCTATAAATGTCAAAGTTGCTAAAACATTTCACTGGCTCTATCTTCAGAAGAAAGTGTTTGCGCAGAGCGCACGCCAGTATGTTTTATTATTGTTATTGTGGGTATTAAATGTTACAAATGCAATCTGCTCAGCATGCGCATAAACAGTGGTCTCCACAAGCTCAGAGAATCACCTCTAGCTCGATGAAGCTGATCAGGATGAACAAGCCGGTAAGCCTGGACCTCAGGCTGCCCTTCCTAGATGCAGCTATGAATTTACCTTCGGTTGTTAGCCCAGGAAATATTTAATTTAAAAGTTTGTGCTACACATGACACAGCAGGCTGTAATCACAGCTACTCTGAGGCAAGAGTCAAGGACACTGGGTTACAGAGTAAGTTCTAGGACAACCTGGGTTCACTGAGATTCTGGCTCAAAATAAAAAATGAAAAGGAGAATTGGGAATGTAGCTTAGTGGCATACCATTTGTCTACCCCAATGTTAGACCATAAATAAACAAACAATTAAATGAACTCTTGATTATTTGGTATTATAGTAGGGCTTAATCATCACTTGCCTTATCTCTGATCCACTTGGTATAACTGGAATTTCTTAACTTTAAAAGAAGTGAGTAAAGAAGGAAGACAAAACAAAGACAGGAGAAAGTAAAAGGGGAAAAGAAAGCTCAAGAAAAGAGAAGCAGGGCACTTTCTAAGATAGGTCTAGGGAGCTCACAGCATCTACTGCTGAGGGTCTCCTACCCTGCTAGGTCACTTGTAGATGACATCTGGTCAACACCATGATCCCTTCTATCAAAACCATCCACTCTTGTGACTTCCTGATGACATCTCTACAACTTCTTTGTTTTGCAACAAAAGGATTCCTTCCCTCAACATTTCCTGTATGAGAAGAATGCTCATTTGTTTTCCGGCTTCCCAGACCCAAACAATAACACAGAAACTATGTTAATTACAACTCTGTTTGGCCAATAGCAAGCAGGCATATTTCTTGCTAACCCTTACGTCCTAAATTAATCCATTTCTATTAATCTGCATCACCACAAGGCTGTGGCCTACTGCTAAGGTTCTGACTGGTGATTTGCATTTTTCTTCTTTAGCAGTGACATGGTGTCTCCCTACCTCCACCTCATTTTCTCCTCTATCTCTACTTGAAATTCCAGCCTTGCCCTAGTCTGTGCTGCCATAGGCCCAACACAGATTCTTTATTAACCAATGGTAATAAAGCATATTCACAGCATACCAAGGAGAATCCCACATCACCTCCCCTTTTCTGCCTACATAAAAAGGAAGGTTTTAACTTTAACAGAGTAAATTATAATTAACAAACAGTTATCAAGGAAGAATTATAGTTACAGTATTTAGCTCATTACATTTGGCAAATTAAGGCAAGCACTCTATCATCTATTCTATCTTGTGAGTCTAAAGTTTTATATTGAATCTATGTTTATAATTGTAACTCTCTTTCTTCAACTCCATAAAAAAACTCCAGAAGGATATAGTATTATCTAAGTAAACAGGAAGCACATTGTAAGCAACTACCAAAACTCTAAAATTGACAGAGATATCTTGCTGCCTGGAGAGTCACCCAAAGTTCTTCTATAACACTGGGGATCCATCTTCAGCCTACAGGCTCATAGTATCTGGCAGACTTTTCCATGAAGCAAGAAATTTCAAAAACAGTTCTGTCTATATTGGCAGTTTGTCAGTCACTTTCTTCTGTGTCCTGCAGAATGTCTGTCAGACTCTTTCATGAAGCAGAAACTCGAAAGGACTGTCTCACCTTTTTTAGGCAACTTTAGCAGTCATTTCTCTGTGGGTCCTGCATGTTCAGTTCGTACAGCATAATATCAAGCAGAACAAGCAAGAGCAGTTTCTTGCCCAAATGACTAGCCTTGTCATATTGAAGTTAAATTTCATAATGAGTTTCTTCAATGCCCATCAACCTCTCTGAAGTAACTGGTGCTGCCAGAAGCAGACATATCTCTTTGTCATGAAAAGTCCTAAGTTCTTAAAAAACATTTTAAATGCCATATTCTGTATGTCTTTGTCTCTGTACATCTAGAGAACCTAACTAACATGACTACAAGCTTGACTATCTATTAACCTGTATTTCTTAATTATACATTACATTTTAAAATGAGCTGCACAAACACAATACCTTAAACAAGAGCAGAAATGCATATAAGAAAATTAACCTTAAGTTTATATCAATAAACCAAGGTCCATACCAATGCAAAGTACCCATCTCTATAGTATATACCCCTTTAAGTGTAAACAAGCATTTATAAACAATTGGTTTACTTATTAACCAATGATACTAAAACATATTCACTGCATACAGAGTGGAATCTCTCATCAATTTTCCTTGGTGGCAGCATCTCTTTAGCTGTACCATCCTACAGAGCTACAGCCTGAGCCAGGCTCAGCTATGTCCTTAGGCCCAACTTCCAGGGAGAGGTGGATTAGGAGGGTCACTGCAACCCAGCAGTTCGGGAGTAGCCGAGTAACACAGTAAGACCCTCATCTCAAAGCAAATAAATGATATCAAAAGCAAAAGCAAGCCACACTAATTCACTGCATCCTCCCATTTTCTAGTGGGTACATTGAAAAAAACAGAAACAGATTAAATTCATGTCAATAATATATTTCATTTAACCTAATAAAATGTTTACATTATATTTTTAATAAATTTTTAATATCTAATATGTGTGTCTTCAACTTAGGCTAGAATTAGCTACCCTTCCAACCCTACTCCCCGTATTTCTTTCCCTTCCTTCTAGACAGAAACTTTTCTTTACCTGAACCACAGTAAGTTCAATTCTGCTTCTTAAACCTGAACCTGATGGAATGTGCCACAAATGAGGGTTTTCTCTGTCTCTATTATTTTCTGCTGCTCTGGATTTCTTTTTCTTGCTGTGATAAACACCATGACCAAAAAGTACATATAGCAGAAAGAGTCTACTCTGGCTACCGTTCCCTGGTGAGACCATAATGGCAGGGACTAGCAATGGCTGCGGGTGGCCAGATATGGAAGTTCAGAAAGCACATTTTTCAATTGCAAGTGGGAAGCAGAGACTGAGTTGGAAACCGCACCCATGGACATATTTCCTCCAGCAAATCTGGACTTTCTAAAGAATTCTAAACCCCCACAAACAGCGCTGCCATCCAGGGGTCAAGTGTTACGATATGAAAACATATGGTTAGTGAGGTGCTGCGGGCAGGCCTGTTTCTCATCCCACCCGGCTCTGGCACGGCTAGCTTTACACACGAACATAACAAACACAAAATTGTATTCTTTTAAACACTGCCTGGCCATTAATTCCAGCCTCTCTTCTCACATCTTGACTAACCCATATCTAATAATCTGTGTAACACTACGAATGGTGTCTTACCGGGAAAGGTTCAGCACATTCTGACCTGGTGGCTGGCTTCATTGCATCTGGCATCTTTCTGGGAGAGCACGGTGGTCTGACTAACTTAGGAGATGCGTGGCATCTGACTGAGCCATCTACCTCACTTCCTTCTTCCTGTTCTGTCTACTCCGTGCACCTAAGGGCTGGCCAATCAAATGGGCCATGCAGTTTCTTTATTAGCCAATGGGAGTCCTCCATCAATATGGGGGACATTTCTCATTCAAACCACCACAGCTACCTTTCCAAGAATTGTTTGGTATACTAATTTCCTTCATGCTTTGAGACATTGAGGTCTGTGTGATTATCCATGGTGTCATGAACCATATTTAACTTTATTTTTCCTAAGATAGGACCCATTGCTTTGGATGTTATTTTTTTCCCCAAAGAGTTGGTGGAGTACAAATTTCCCTCTGGTGGTTTAAGGCCCTCTTCACAAAGCCTTTTGGGACAATCATGAAATCTCTTTACATTCAGCTACCCTAATGAGTCACTGTCTTTGATACCATATAATTTCATTAATTTCAGTCCAAATAAAGATCAAATTTTCCAGTTCATCTAAGCCATTTATTAGCTTTAGTTTTCTTGGTGATTAACTTTGATGACAATAGCATTCCACACAATGTCTGAACATAAAACACCTCTCTTGCATTTCTGTGAGGTTATCTTTTGGCAAACATTTTATTTGGCGATAGTTGAGGAAACCATGAGTCTACAAGTTAATGACCCAAGCTTCAGTTTACCTATTAAATGAATTTCTTGTCTGTAAAATATGCTGAACATAATAGTCTTTGTTATTATTACATATATGAGTAGTGAGTGTGTGCAAAAAGACACAAGGAAATGGTTATTTTAAAGAGTATTCTAGTGCTATTGATAGCATTTTGTAATCACGAAGATTGTTTGACCAAAAATAGAGCACTTGTTTATTTATGTAATTTTTCTAATTGTAATTATTTTCCTAGTTTCAGTGGAGTCCAGCATTAAGACCTCAAATACAAAATTGGAAGAGATGTCCAAAAAATCTCAGTTTTCAATACAAATATTAAAATGCCACATTTATACAAATAAAAATTAATACAAAATTATGGTTAAAATATATTTGAATTTAAATAAAGATAAGATCAGAGATTACAATGAACAGAGCTCGTAGACCTTAAATCTTGAATACAATATTCATTATGAAACCACATGGCTGTGGTTTGTATGTAATTTCAGAAGCATCAACCACACACAAACATACTCAGCTTTCAGGTTGTAAGTAATCACTCAGTTCCAATATATTTTCTTGTATTCCATTGTTCTCTCAATCTTCTCCCTTTGAGGTTTTCCCCAATATTATATTAAGAAATTCAAATACATTTCACTCTTCAAAGTCAAAATTAAAAAAGTACTCTGTCGATGCTGCATGGTTCTAAGCAGCTGGGAAGCCTCCTCTAGGCAGAGTATAGACTGGCTTGAGAACAGAACCTGTGGATGGTTCTCTGTGTGACAGAACAGTGCTGTCAGCTTTGCTTTACTGAGGTGACACTAAACAACACGAGTTTGTCTATTTCATGCAAAAATGATCAGATTAAGCATGAGAAACTGCAGAAAGATTTTTCAGTAATTTTTTTTCTTTGTTCAGATTGGGATTTTACTTTTCTCTGCTATTGAAAACACAATTCTCAGAGCAGACATGGTATTTTAAAATCAATTTGTCCAAGACTTGACTTTATCAATAGTCTTCTGATTATTATTTCAGGTCATTGGATGCTCAGGTAAGATGGCAGGAAGAATCGGAGCAGTTGGTAGAGTGGTAATGAAATCTAAGTCACTGTATTGGTTTCTTTTCTTGTTGCTGTGACAAAATATAAAACAAAAAGCAACTTAAAGAAGGAAGGGCCTATTGGGCTCATGGTTTGATGGTATAGTCCATCACCACAGGGATAGCACCGTGGTGGCAGTGCGAGTCAGCTGGTCACATTGTGTCTGCTCTTAGGAAGCAGAGACAGATAAGTGTGGGTGCTCAACTAGCTACCTCCTCTTCCTTTTCATTCCATCCAGAGAGAGTGGACAGTCCGTGGGATTGTGTCAGCCACATGTAGGTTCTTCCCTACGTTAAGTCTCTCAGCCATACACAAAGATGTGTCCACTAAGTCATTTCAAATCCTGCCAAGTTGACAATGGCAATTATACACTCAGAATTTCTTAAATTTTATTTTGAATTTTCAGGGAACTTCTTAAAATGTAAATTGTGAGGCAGGCCCTAAAATCCCCTTTTCTCCCAAGGTTCCACGTGCTACTCAAGTCACTGCTTCATGGACCACAGTTCCTTATCAGTGATTAATTGTTAGTTAAAATTTGTATTAATTGCTTGAGAATTACATGCATTCATATAACACATTCTGATCAAATTTACCCCATGCCCTCTGACTTCTCACAGGACCCACTGCCTGCACAGTGACTCAGGGTCTGTATTTGAGAAGCATGTCTGTGCTCTTGTGACTGCTGGCAGTTGCTTCTGGAGTTGAATGTTGGAAGACGTTCCCAGGAAAAAGAGATCAGTTCCTCTCTAGAATATGAAGTCCTTGAAGGCAGGATTTTGTCTTGTTTCATCTTATATTTTTAGTTCCCAGAACAGTGAAAAACTTGTTGTTAATGTTTTCATTGTTGGTAATTGAATGAAAGAATGTAATGTGCAGCCAATTTTGGAGCAGGAGTATTTAAATATTTTTATACATTAGACCCTATCCTTTGGGAATCTGGTAAAATCTATGGGCCCTTTTTCAAGATAATATTTTAAATTCATAAAATGAAATGTTTAAGGATTACAGAAGAAACCTACTACAAAGAATTATGACTACCCAAGCATGTGTGTCACTACTAAATCTCGTGCTGTGACACACAGAACTTAGTGGATGCTCTAAAGCTGTCACCATCTGAAGAAACAATGAATAGAACAATGTGTCAATACCTACTACTACTAGACTTTGAAAGTAAGATGATTTATTTGGTGGTGAAGAGATAGGTGTGGCTCACAAGAACCCTTAGTTGTTTCTTCTGCTCGTAACTGAACTCGTGACCAAGCAAGGCAAGGGAGCCATTGCACATTCAGGGTCCTGGCATCCAGATTTCTTTGCCTGACTCTCCTGGGCTTTGTGAACCTCAGTTCAGAAACCTGCTTTAAGCTGCTTGTGGACTTCTGGGTGGGTGTGCTTTCTTCCTCCCTTCTTCCTTCCCTCCTTCCTTCCTTTCCTTGTTTCTTCTCCTTTTTCTTTTTAAAGCTCCTTAATATTAGCTGGAAATTGTTTTTGTTTTTTTGGGGGGGGTGTTTTTTGTTGTTTTAATATGGGAACTAAATTGGTAAAATTCTCGCCATGCAGGCATGAAGAATTGAGCTCCGTCCCTAGCACCCTCCAGTAGACACAGATCTCTGGAGCTAGCTGCCTGCTAGTGAGGTGAACCGACAAGCTCCAGGCTCAGTGAGAGAGACTGAGACTATGTCAGATGACAAACTCTTTTCTCCACACATGGCTACCCACACCCCAGTGAATATCTACACAAGAACATATACACACAATATTAAAATAAAATAGTGCAGTTATGCTTATGATATTTTATTTAGACACCTAGCAAGTATTTGGGACTAGATATATATTATGTTGTTTTTTAAGCATAGAACTTCATCCTGAAAAAAAATTCTACAATAAATTATGTAGCAATTATTTTCTTCCCTTATTCTCATCTACAATGGATGCCTTCACTCGGTGAATAAGAAACTTAGAAATGACACTTTGGTAAGTGCATCCCCATGAAACAGATCCGTAAGCCTGGTGAGCTCGCTGAGATCAGTCAGGAGTGCTGGAGGTGAATCTTCAGCTGCGGTTCCCAAGCGTGTCTCACGGCCTCCAGATGAGTTATATGCTGCCCCATGGACGGGAAATGTAACAACCTCCACTGGAGAGATGAACGGGACTTGCGGGATTGGTTTATGGGGTGGTTCCACAGATGTTAACAACAGAGATGGGCTGAAGAGCTTCAGCTGCAAGAAGGGGACTCCAAGGCTGGGTCTAGTCCCGAAAACACCTGCTGCTACATCCTTCGGGCATCATTTGGCAGACCACCTAACTGGTGGTTTCCTTCAAAAGTCAAAAAGTAAGGGGAGGAGAGACGGAAGGGAAGGCCCTGCGGGTCCAAGGTGGCCTGCCAGCAATCCAACCAGTCCCAGGGGTCTGGAGCCTCAAGACAGGGTACGAGTCCTAAGGGCATTCATTAAAACTGAGACCGAGGGGCAGCCACATGTACGTGAGTATTTAGCAGGCTACTCTCAGACTAGCGAGAGAACTAAGGTTGGGGTCACTTGCCACTAAGCCTGTGACCTAAATTCAGTCTCCAGAACTCTCATGTTGGAAGGAGAGAACTGACTTCCTCAAGCCGACCTTCATATGTGTGTCATGAGCAGGCATGCATGCTACACACACAGACACACACACACACACACACACACTTTTTTTTAAGTTACTCTCTGAAGCCCTAGGTAGAGGAGAAAGTCTGATTTGTAACATTTGACCAAGTCCAAATTGCCTGCGGTCAGTTTTGAGTCAATAAGGTAAAGACTCAGGAAAGGGATTTAAGAAAATTTGACGAGGCCTCACCCTAAGCACCAGTACAACTCTGCCTTGTGGATCAACCTGGTTGCTCTGGAGTACTAGGGCCAGGGTCCTGAACTTCCCCCCCCACTTTCAACTATCCCTCAGTTTTTCTGTAGATAGTGACTCTCCGCCAGTCTTGCTAGACTCCTGAAGTCGTTTCTAAGCTGGAGGGAGGAGTGTGTGGGCTATTTTGAGTTGATGTGTGAGCAGAGACTTCTATTTGTTGTGGGGAGGTACGAGGTGGGGAAGGGCTGGGCAGAGATTTGGCAGAAAAAAAGCAAGATTGCGCCTGGGATGCAGCAGCCAGGGAAGGGAGGCTGGGCGTCTTTGACTGGTTGCTACCTGTCTGTCTCCATCTGTCAGAGCAGCTGGAGTGCACCAGGAAGAGGGGAAGGAAGTTGGAAAGGCAGGAGATCCTTGCCGCAGAAACCTTTCTCTTCTTTCTCCCTTGACTTCCTCACGCCATGCAATGAAACATGGAGCAAGGACTGGGTACTGTTTCTATATTTTCGCGTGTTTCCTTTTGCTGATTTTCAGTGGTTTTTTTTTCAGCGGGCTGTTTAGAATGTTTAGGTTACACGGAAACTGATCACATTAAGAATTATATACAGCCGGGCGGTGGTGGCGCACGCCTTTAATCCCAGCACTCGGGAGGCAGAGGCAGGCGGATCTCTGAGTTCGAGGCCAGCCTGGTCTACAAGAGCTAGTTCCAGGACAGGCTCTAGAAACTACAGGGAAACCCTGTCTTGAAAAAACCAAAAAAAAAAAAAAGAAAGAAAAAAAGAAAGAATTATATACATGCAGTTCTCACCAGTTTTAATGATACGATTTTGGGAACCATCCAGTTGCTGAAAAAATAAAGACTTAAAAACTCATTATTTAAAAATTGCATTACGTAATTTTCTTTATTTCATATTTAAACCAGAAAAAAAAAACTATATTCACTGGTAGAGATGTTTAGAAAATAAAAAAAATGTACAGGACTGCGGCGCTAGCTCAGTGGATATAAAACATGTGCCACACAAGTGTGAAGCCCAGAGTTCAAACCTCCAGAACCCTGTAAGCCGCACTCTGGGACTCTGGCTTCAGCAGAGTCCTTGCCTCGGGGAATAAAGTAAAGAGGGATGGACAAAGACACTAGACGCCAGGCTCTGGCATCTACACGTGTATGTATGGACATACGTGAAAACACATGAACATACACCAAACACACATATACATGTATTGTTCAAATCTATTGCAAATCCTTCTGAGTCCCCCAGCCTCCCACCCTGCGCTGACAACTCCTGCCTGGCCAGAGAATTGAGGCAACTGCTAAACCTTCACCTCACCTGAGCCCGCTGCTCCTCCCTCACTTCAGCCCTGGTAAAGCTGCTGTAGACACCCTGATTGCATTCCAGAAGTGATGCCCAGGATGCTGAGGACTGTGTTTACCCCCACGGGCGGGTCACACATCTTCCTTGATGCCCAGGATGCTGAGGATGGTGTTTCCCCCACGGGCGGCTCACACATCTTCCTTGATGCCCAGGATGCTGAGGATGGTGTTTACCCCCACGGACGGCTCACACATCTTCCTTGATGCCCAGGATGCTGAGGACTGTGTTTACCCCCACGGGCGGGTCACACATCTTCCTTGATGCCCAGGATGCTGAGGATGGTGTTTCCCTCACGGACGGCTCACACATCTTCCTTGATGCCCAGGATGCTGAGGACGGTGTTTACCCCCACGGGCGGCTCACACATCTTCCTTGATGCCCGGGATGCTGAGGACGGAGTTTACCCCCACGGGCGGCTCACACATCTTCCTTGATGCCCGGGATGCTGAGGACGGAGTTTACCCCCACGGGCGGCTCACACATCTTCCTTGAGTTTTCATTCTAGTTTCTGTGGCTCTGCCTTGTCTGCGACCAGAGTGGCAGGACAGATAAAGGAGCAAAAGCTGAGAACTTGTTTGAGATGAATTGCAGTTCTATGTTTTACTTAAAAGAATGGAAGGCAAAATATATTTTGAGACTTATAATGATGAATAGAATTCTAGGGCCACCTGGGACCACTCTGTACTTGTGCATCATCTCATTTATTTGTTCTCTGGGATGACCTGGAAGTAGGTGTGGAGGTAGATGCCAACCAGAGGATAACTGGACTTCCTGCTGAAGTGTCGCTCACTTGACACGGACACTGTGCTTGGAGTGGCATCCTGGCTTCTGTTCTTAGACCCAGAGAAGGTGCTGCTTACGTCAGTTACGTCAGCATTGGCCTCCCTTGGGTGCATCCTCTGTTTCTTTGGTACTTGTTCTGTGCATGTAACAAGTACCTCAAGCACCTTCTGGAACAGAAATGCCCAAAGCATTCTATAGCGAGGGGGAATAAAGTGGGCAGAGTTCAGGGGTGACAGGAAACAATTTAAAGACTACAGAGCTTACAGTGAGAAATGAGCAAGTAAGTGAGGGGTATGGAGAGGGTACTCTTTCATTCTGTTACACTCGGAGCTGAATTTCAGATGAGCAGGAAAGCAAAAGCCAAATAACAGACCAGGCAACAGCATGCAGTCCACCGAAGCCCCTGTGAGCCACTGATGACACGCTGGTTGTCATAAAGCACTCTGCATTGCTGCCACTGCTGCTGCTCGAGTTGTTCTGAGGCAGTCTCTTTGTGTAACCAAGGCTGGTCTCAGGTACAGTCCTCCTGATGACTCCTCTTAAGAGCTAGGATTGCTGGAGTGTTTAACATCTAACACTAGAACACACACACACACACACACACACACGTGCTCTGCTCCATGGTGCTGGGACTAGAACATAGTCTTTTGCACAGGCTAGGCTAACACTCTGGCATTGAACCAGATCCCTGGCTCTCCACCATGCATCTTGAGAGCTCAAGGTCTGTGTCTTAATCATTTCCTATTTCTAGGATAAACACTGTGAAGAAAAACAGCATGGGGAAGAGAGGGCTTGTTTGGTTTACGGGCTACAGTCTGTCATGGGTTGCATCCAAGGAAGGAACCGGGAGACGAGCACTGAAGCAGGACCATACAGGAATGCTCTTACTGGCTGGCTTTCAAACTCCCATGCAGCCGCTTTTCCTATACCTCCTAGGACCACCCGCCTAGGCGTGGCACCATGCACAGTGGGCTGGGTTTCTTCCATATCCATCAGTAATCAAGAAAATGCTCCCAGGCCAATCTCACAGAGGCATTTTCTCAATTGACATTCCCTTCTCCCAAATGACTCTAGCTTGTGTCGAGTGTCAGTAACAGTAACCAGCACATTATGCTTAACTGCTTTGCAAAACTACAAGGTCCCAGGAAAATTGTAGACTCAGCCAAAAGGAGTGAGGAACATCTTGGGTTTAGACGCTACCTCACTTAGCTACTGAAAGCAGAAATGAGCCAGGGTACCCCAGAATTCTATTTTGCCTCCATCCATTGGGAAATAAAACAGATCCACAGAAAGATTTTTAACACTGTTGTAAAGTTATCAATAGTGTTTAAATTGCCTGTTTTTACTTCTTGTTAAGGTCCATCTTTCATAAAAGCATGTGTCGTCTCCCTATCAACAAGAGGACAGAATGGTTTGATGCTTCCGGAAATCCTCAGGCCCTAGATTCTTTGATCTCTCAGTTAACACTTTTGAGAAGGGTGGCTCCATTCTATCCGCTATCCAGGCAGGAACACACGCCTATTTTCATATCTCTTATAGCAGGTCTGCTATGTATTTTTAAATCCTTCTTGGGTTTGTTTTACTTTTCAATGAGGGGGTTTGGCCCAGGACTACATGTATGTCAGGCAAACACTCCACCAAGAGCCGCAGCCCAGTCCTCCTTCTATAGTTCCTATTGCTGCACTGATGGAGATGACAAGAACCTCTCTGCTTGGGAGGGAAATCTTTTTACCCTGTCTAGGACATGATACAAGAAAATACATATATGGAAACATCTTGTATAAATGCATTAATGTGTCTAATTTTAAGGTTCAAATTAAAAAACAAATACATTTTAAATAGGAAAAGACCAATAAAAACTAAACTTGGAAGGAAGTGTGATAGAAAGGGAAATGGGGGAGAAGAGAGGAAAATGGATTGAGAAAAAAGACAGATTACAAAAGAGGGGAGCAAGGATTTGAGGCACCAGTTTTAGCTAGAGAGAAGTCTCCACATTCCTGGAGAGCTGGGCAGAGTCAACCTCATTTGGTCCTCCTCTCTATCCAACTCTATCCGTTCAGAGTGCCTGTCCCTTTCAATCTAATTTATTATCTTAAGGAATTTGCCTTTTTCCCCCAAGGGGAGGGGAAAAACTTTCTCTTCAAGCTGTTACTCTGTTTACTGCAGTTAATTATTTAAGAGGATTCCTTAAGCCCTCACCACTCAACCTTTACAATCTAGGAAGAAACAAAGAGAACTCAGAAGGCTAAGGAGCTTCATGCAACGGAGATGAATTTTTGAACTGCAAAGAGCACGCTCTGCTCTAACCTGGGGAGGACTGGACACAGGGGCACAAGGGGCTTGCTAACCTGCACTGGGTGAATTTGGGTCATGAACATGGAATCATTTGTTGAGCATGTAAGGAATTATTAAATCCAGCATTAACTTATTGCTTCTGCAGATTAGTCCTAATACCGGCTTGCTGGTTTGTACATGTATAATACATAAACACATGCATGAAAGTTTAATGCTGCTGGAGGACTATGCTCACCCACCGCACCGCCTGTTGACACATTTTCGCTCTTCTTAACACGGTTTCCTGAAGGAGTCAACGTGGTGTCAAGGTGACAGAATTAAGCATGACACCAGAGGAACAGTCAGAAAATAAACTTTCTTAAACTTTTGTGTCTGTGAGATGCTTGGATGGACATTTAGTAAAACTATGCCGGAGGATGCGGCTTCATCTTGAACGCTGAATCCTGAGTCACCAGGAGTAGCTGAGCACCCTGACCCAACCCCAAGGGCAGACCACACCCGAGTCAAAGGTCTTGACACAGTTGACAACGAGGATGAAGAATTGGTGTTTGGCTAAAAACACATTGCTTTATCTTGACACAATATGGTTGTCAACCTTAAAGAAAAAATCCGGGGGCTTCCGTCTGACTGGAGCTCTGATATGCAGGACTTCCATAAATGATGGAAAAACATGTCAGCTTGCCTACAGTCCTCGCACTCAGGGCAGAAATGAGCTCCAAAACAAGCTCGCTAGCTGAAGAAGCCACATTAGTGCTACTGGTGAGTTCTGTCAATAGGGTAGAGGCAATCACAAAAGGTTAGGGAACCTCTGGCCTACACAAACACAGACATCTGCACATACCTACACACGTGAACATACACGCGCACACTCCTCAAAAGAAAAATTTCAGTTCACACATTCTGTTGACTTAATGTTCTAGTTATTTTAGTTGTTTGAGGTAGGGTCCTGCAATGTGGCCTTGGTTACCCTGAACTTACTATATAGTCCAGGCCAACCTAAAACTCTCTCCTGTGGCCTAACATCAGCAGGCTGGAATTACAAGATGCATCACCATTTCCAGTGCTGTGATTTGAACATGAAATGTTTCCCACAGGCCCGTGTCCATGGCACTGTTTGGGGAGTGGTGTGACCTTGTGGAGGAAGTGGGTCACTGGGCAGGTTTTGAGAGTTCATAGCCAGCCCCAACTCCACGTTTATACTCTGATTTCTTACTAGGAGACCATGTGTCCAAATGTCCGACACCCATTGCTGAATTCCCCTTCACGAGGGACTATACCCATCACACTGCCACCACAACAAGCCAAGCCTCCATTTGGTTGTTAATTGTCACAGGAGTGAGAAGATGAGCTAATCCACACAGCTTCCACACATCCCTTTAAATACTCGGGTGCCCAGGAGCCTTGTAGAGCTTGCACAAGCACAGCCTGTGCAAGGCTGTAGCTTTGATTCCTGCACTGCAGAACAATTCAAACAAAAACACTTGCAAGCCGGGCGGTGGTGGCGCACGCCTTTAATCCCAGCACTTGGGTGGCAGGCGGATCTCTGTGAGTTCGAGACCAGCCTGGTCTACAAGAGATAGTTCCAGGACAGGCTCCAAAGCCACAGAGAAACCCTGTCTCGAAAAACAAAAAAACAAAACAAAACAAAACAAAAAAAAACTTGCAAATGACAGCAGTTGAGTAGAGAAATTGGGTGACAGTCAGCAGGGGTTGGGGCTCACTAGCCTTCCTCTCTGGGAGAGCAGCTGAGGCCAGAGCTCCCCTGGCTGGCTCTCAGTTTCGTGGGTACTATATACTCGGTTCTTGGGCAGTAAATCAGAGGACACGGAGAAAGCGTCGCTCCCATCCTCAGCTCTGTTGTCCCAGCCTATAGTTGGTTTGGATTTAAAAGCCATTTGAACACATTCCCTTTCAGCTCCTGAGAACGGGCTACAGGCACAGCAGTTGGATCTGTCGATTCTCTTCTCCCGGAACAGTCGCGGAGATTCCGGGTCTTCTCTGGATAGTGGATGTTGGGTCATTTCCCAGCACTCGGGTCTGCCCTGACAACAGCTCTATTGCAGCTCTGTGGTCTTGGCCAGAACGTCTATTTTCAGGTCTGCCATGTGGTGGACATCCATAACAGCAGGGCCTACTGTCACTCTGTGACCGCAAAACAACAGCAGGGCTCCCGTGAAGGAGGATGGGCTTGGCTGCGTTTCATTCACAAGAGCAGGGATCTTCCTTTGTCCAGAGCAGGCATGGAAGGAGCAGAAGGACCCATATTCATCTTGTTCTGAAGCACATGGAACAGACAATGATGGTGGATGCTTTTGACTTACTCACTTTTGTTAAAGCTCAACTTCTCTGTCTCAGAGCTCTGTGGATTAGGTAAGCAGCTCGCTTTACAGGGAACTCTGTTGGGACCAATGCTTAGCACTAACTGCTCACACAAAGCTGGATCCAGCTTGTGGTAGAAAGGATCGGTTGAATAATGCCTTGTCAGCTTATCTTCCCTCCAACCAACTCTGAACTCTGGTCACAGTTCCCGGAAATCCGGGTCTATCTTCTCCTTATGAGGATTTCAGAATCACCTGCTCAGAGATATGTTTGCATTGTACAAATCTATTAGTGATTATCCAGTTCATTGGCAGGATAATAGTGACTTTTCTCTTTCTATGCTACTATACCATGATCACAAGCAACTTAAGGAAGAAGGGGTTTGCTTGGATGTCCAGTTCCAGAAGGAGAGTTCATACAGAAGTGCAGCTGGCCAGAGCAGGAAGCTGTGAGAACATGTATTTGGAGTGGCTGTGCCTCTCTGAGCGGCCCCTCCAGCTGGAGAAGGAGTGTTTCAATACCTGAGACTGTGGAGGCATTTCTCCTTCACACCCCCATGGGAGGCTTCTCTTTTCACTTCAGAACTAGTCACGCAGTAATTGCAGTTTTGAGAGCTTCTTCTAAAGTGTAGGCCTGAGGAGAAAACCTCACCTTTCCTTTCTGCTTCAATAATTAAATGACTATAAAGGAGAGCGCCCCCTGTAGGCAGATATTTTCTTAGGCTGAGACTTTTGACAGCAATCAACGGACAGCACCGACTTGCTGTTTCTGTGTCTAAGGGAGCATCAGAAATCAAACAGAGATGCCTGTTTCAGACCCAGGCAGTCCACACAGGACAGACACTAGCCTGCACGGCTGCGCAGATCCTTCAGGTAAGTTTATCCTTTAAGTCTCTCCAACAGGTGTATCCAGGCCAGAATTGTGATTTCTCCATCGTTATGGAATTTGACCTTGGTTCCCATCTCTCTAATATACCATATTTGCGAGGATTCTTAGACCAGGATTTATTCTGAACTTTTGGAACCACATAGCTGGGTTTCTACCTTAAGAAAGTGGGAAGCTTGGCGAGTTTGTAATTTTAGGGTGACCCAGCAGTCTGAAAACCTGGGGAGAATATCTGTCATAGTACAAAAGCTTAGTGTCTATTCTTCTGGAGAAATCTTCTTCACCTGGCTGTATGAGGCCACTGACACCACAATGTGTGATTTCTACATCAAAGTTAGTGACCACAGATATGGTCTTAGCTGTAAAATATTATACTGATGTCTAGACCAGTGCTGTCTAACATCTGGAACCACTGCCTAGTCAGGTTGTCACCAGTATGTCGCCACCATAGTAATCTCACTCGGTGCATGAAGTCGGGTGCTATGTGCTAGAGTCAGGTAAGTGAAGTGACGTAGGCACCGGGCAAATGACTGAGTCCTGCCTATGGTGGAACAATGTTAAATCATTGGGTCAGCACGCACCTGCTAGTGCAGCCCTGGAGCTAAGGTGTGGTGACAACTGGAGGGATACAGAAAATAGCCCTTGCAGCATGCGAGCAGCACCTGCTCCAGTGTCCTGAGCGAGGACACCTGTAGAGGAAATACTGGTTCTGGAACAGGACAATCTGACAGTGGATAAAAACACGAAGATGTCAACCAACCAGTGTCATCCACACAGCAAACTTTGTGAAAGAAGAAACCTCACAATGGAAGCTCGTGTAGTTTCTTACAAAGCAGTAGCTATGTCATATACCAAATTACCAATCCACATTAAACATAGAGCACCAGCATGCCGGCTCTCCAGCTTAAATCTGTGTCATATACTAAATTACCAATCCCCGTTAAAAATGGCGCACCAGCGTGCTCCGCATTAAATATGGAACACCAGCGTGCCGGCTCCCCAGCTTAAATCTATGTCACATACCAAATTACCATTCCGCATTAAACATAGTGCACCAGCGTGCTGGCTCCCCAGCTTAAATCTATGCTGTAACTGAAATTTGAGAGCTAATTCTAGAAGTTGGCCATCTCCTTCTTCCCCCTTCTTTTCCCCCTCCTCCTCCAACTCAGCTTCTTCTTTCTTCTCTTCCTCTTCTTCTTCCTTCCCTCTTCCTCCCTCTTCCTCTGTCCCCTCCTCCTTCTCCTTTTCTTCAGCAATCAAGGTAGGTCAATAAGACAAAAAGGCAACCTACTGATTGGGAGAAGATCTTCACCAACCCCACAACAGACAAAGGTCTGATCTCCAAAGTATATAAAGAACTCAAGAAACTAGACTTTAAAATGCTAATTAAAGCAATTTAAAAATGGGGCACTGAACTGAACAGAGAATTCTCAACAGGAGAAGTTCAAATGGCCAAAAGACACTTAAGGTCATGCTCAACCTCCTTAGTGATCAGGGAAATGCAAATCAAAACAACTTTGAGATACCATCTTACATCTGTCAGAATGGCTAAAATCAAAAACACCAATAATAGCCTTTGCTGGAGAGGATGTAGAGTAAGGGGTACACTTATTCATTGCTGGTGGGAATGCAAACTTGTGCAACAACTTTGAAAATCAGTGTGGCAGTTTCTCAGGAAATTCCAGATCAACCTACCCCAGGATCCAGCAATCCCACTCTTGGGAATATACCCAAGAGATGCCCTATCATACTACAAAAGCATTTGTTCAACTATGTTCATAGCAGCATTATTTGTAATAGCCAGAACCTGGAAACTACCTAGATGCCCTTCAGTGGAAGAATGGATAAAGAAAGTGTGGAATATATACACATTAGAGTACTACTCAGCGGTAAAAAAACAATGACATCTTGAATTTTGCATGCAAATGGATGGAAATAGAAAACACTATTCTGAGTGAGGTAACCCAGACCCAAAAAGATGAATTTTGTATGTACTCACTCATAAGTGGATCCTAGACACAAATAAAGGTCAGTGAGCTTATAATTCATGATCCTAGAGAAGCTAAATAAGAAGGTGAACCCAAAGAAAAACATATAGTTATCTGCCTGGGTATTGGAAGTAGACTAGATTGCCAGGCAAAAATTGGGATCTTGGGGGTGGGGGTGGGGTGGGGATAAGAGGAGATGGGGAGATAGAGAGAGAAAAGTGAGGAAGGGAGGATGGGGAGACCCTGGGGGAATGGGATGGTTGGGATGGAGGAAGGGTGGATAGGGGAGCAGCAAAGAAGATATTTTAATTAAGAGAGCCATTTTAGGGTTGGCAAGAGACTTTACTCTAGGGGAGTTCCCAGGTATCCATGGAGATGTCCCCAGCTAGTTCTTTGGGTAGCTGAGGAGAGGGAGCCTGAAACGGCCCTTTCCTATAGCCATACTGATGAATATCTTGCATATCACCATAGAAGCTTCATCTGGCGATGGATGGAGATAGAGACAGAGACCCACATTGGAGCACTGGACTGAGCTCCCAAGGCCCAAATGAGGAGCTGAAGGAGGGAAAACATGAACAAGGAAGTCAGGACTGCGAGGGGTGCGCCCACACACTGAAACGGTGGAGCTGATCTAATGGGAGCTCACCAAGGCCAGATCTAATGGGACTGAAAAAGCATGGGATCAAACCAGACTCTCTGAACATGGCTGACAAGGAGAACTGACTGAGAAGCCAAGAACAATGGCACAGGGTTTTGATCCTACTGCATGGACTGGCTTTGAGGGAGCCTAGTCTGTTTAGATGAGTACTTTCCTGGACCTGGATGGAGGGGGTAGGACCTTGGACTTCCCACAGGGCAGGGAACCCTGACTGCTCTTTGGACTGGAGAGGGAGGGGAAGGAGAGTGTGGGGAGGGGAGGGAAATAGGATATAGGGAGGGGGCGGAAATTTTTAATAATAAAAAAAATAAATAAAGTGGGAGGAGAAAGGGTTTAGTCAGCAAGAGGGTCAAAACCTAGACACTGCAAGGGCAGCAGAACCCAAGCTGGCATTGTCAGCCCAACTGTGTGTAAGATGCAGGTTTGACTATAGAACCAAGTTGGACTTTCAGGTCCTTGTCAGATAAAGTGCCATGTGGAGCCTGGGACTTGAGAAAGGTAAAACAGTGGCAAATACAGCCTCAATATTCCCTTTTTACTTACCTAAATACCAAACAGGTTATTTGATATTGTACAACTTGGATGTCCCTAAATCTTCTGTCTTGTCTCTTCCCTTACTGAAACACAAATCTTCTGAATAGTCAAGAAATACTCAATCCTACTGTTTGAGTGGAATCTCCCCACCAAACCCCCTCCCCTGGAGTTGCCTCAGTCTGGAGTCTGCCCCCGGTGGCTCCACCATCCAGGGTATTAAAAGCCCCCACCTTGTGGGTTCTCCTTGTGGTCTCCTCAATTTCCCTGGGGACCACCCAGGGATGTTTTGCTCAGAATAAACCTGGATTTATTAAAAAGAAAAAGAAAAAGCAACTTCCTGGTTCATAAGGGCAGCACAGCTCTTTGGGGAGGTTCTGCTTTAGAGCACTTGGTTGGGGTTTGTGGGCTATTGGCTATACACTACTTGGTAGATATACCACTTCTCAGAGTTGGGGCTTTGAACATGACTCTCATTGGTACCTCCACCATGAGACAAGAAACTCAGGGAACCAAGGGTAAGGAGCAAACTGCAATGCCCTAGCACCATTCACTAAGATGAGCAGTACAGACAGCTAGCAGAGTGCTTTTATGATCTGTCTCATGTGGTCAAAAAGCAATACAGCTGCACAGTAAGGACAGATTCAGGCAAAAAGGACCTCTGAACAGATCATAGTGTTTAAAAACTGTCTGAAGGCTTGGGAAAGAGAGGAAAAAGGATAGAGGCAGGCATAGATTAAAAGAGTAATTTAAAGATAATAAAGTGAGGTCTTTGAAAAAGGAATAGAGTAATAAAAAAATTACAAGCCACATAAAAAATGGAAAATGCACAGACTCTGGATTATGTATATCACTGTGTTTTCTTTGGTCTTTTTTGACTGTTGATAAATTAACTGATAAAAAATATTTTACTGTGGGAGCTGCTAAGTTAACCAATTTTAAAGGTATTGTGACCTTGAAATTTGCATCTAAGGATATGCTGCTTTGGAAAAAAGGGTTAGCTTTTATTTCCACAGAAGATGAGAAGCTGTGGAATCCTTCCGGGTTAATATGATTTGATTGAGCAAGACCCCCTGAAAGTTCTCCAATGGGAATGATGACCCAGGTGATCCAACATCCACAACAACTTCAAGGTTGCTGGCTGAGATGGACCAGTCATACAAAATATCCCAGTCAGGATTTGAACATAATTCTAAATTTTTTCAGGGTTTTTGTAAGATTACCAGTGCCTCAATCAACAGGAAATACTTTAGAGAACTATGCCCAAATTCCCAAAATATTTTTGTGAATGTTTGTTTTCATTTAATAAATCCCTCTTAAATGCTGACAGTAATTATCCAAAGTGGACCAACAGGACACAAGAAAGGTGACTGCCAAGTTTTGCCAAGACAAGGCAGAGCAGTCCTTCAGAATTCCCTGCTTCACAGGAAAGTCTGTCAGATATGCTAGGGCTGTGGGCCAAAGATGGATGCCCTAGCAATACAGAGGAAACTTGGGTGACTGTACAGGCAGTCAGCTGTTTCTGTCATTTCTCACATTTTTTTGGACATCGTTTGTCTGTACTTTCTTCTTACTCAGGTAATGTTATTTCCTTCCCAGGTCTTTTATGGAGTTGAAGATAGTAGTAATTATAGTTTTTCTTAGTTATGATAAAATAGTAAACTAGATATAAAACTTTAAACTCATTAAGATATGATAAATAACTAAACATTTTAACTTTGTCAAATACAAATAGACTAGATATCAAAACTGTAATTCTTACTTGTAACTGTTTTGTTATATATAATTTTACTATGTTTAAGTTAAAACCTTCCTTTTTGATTAGACAGGGGAAAGGCTGTGGGATGATCTTTCTGTAATCGTTAAAGCTGTTTGATCGAAACCAGGGAGGATAAAGTTAGTTAGACAGAACAATCAAACTGAGAACATGGATGAGGCGGGACATGGTCAAGAGAGATGCCAGTCAGCTATCAAATAAGCAGGATGTGTAGAAAATAAGGTAACAAACCTTGAGGCTTGTAGCAAAACATAGAAATATGGGTTAATTCAAATGTAAGAATTAGCTATAATAAGCCTGAGCTGCTGGTTGAACATCAATAATTCATATAAGCCTCTGAATGATCATCTGGAAGCAGTAGGGGGTGGGGCGGACAGAGAAATTGCCATTTACAGTAAAACATGACAATGACCCATGGTTATGCAGTACAGCTTTGTGGCCATCTTCTTTCCACCCCATTTGCAGTGGAGGTTTTGAGATAGTTTACCCTACACATGCGTCCATTCATAGCAAGACAACGATTCATGCTTACCCATGACAACATGGCAAGGTTCTTGTTATCCAGTGCAACATGGTGACAATTCACCTTCCAGCCCTATTGCAGTTACAGTTTCAGGACAGCATGCCATGCCCTTCTTCATGCAGAGCAAAGGGCAAGCCAACAGTTCTGAAACACTGAAGTCCCTATGGTGTATGGCAGGGCCACATGGCATGCAGCAGATGCACACAGCTTCAAGCAATCAGTTGTGGTAAATCTGTCTGGACTTGAGGCACAAAAGTATATCATGATTTTAAAATCACAGAACCTCAGGAAACTACAGGTTCTGGGCTAACTCTTGTAGGCTCTTCCCTCGGACTTGTCTTGGTGGTGTTTCTGTTGCTATGATAAAACACCATGACCAAAGCAATGTATGAAGGAAGGTATTTGACACTCATGGTGTTAGGGGTTAGAGCTCATGACCATCATGGCAGGAAACATGGCAGAGACAAGCAGGCATGGTGCTGGAGCAGGGTCTGAGAGCTTACAACTTAGACACAATCACAAAGTAAGGAGAACGAGACAAACCAGAAGTAGTGAAAGTCTTTTGAAACCTCAGAACCTCCCAGAAGGCCAAGATTTAATCCTTTAATAAGCATTGGTATGGTCATGGTGTGCCTTTATGGCAGTAGAAAACTGACAGAGACACCTGCCAAGTGAAGACGTGGAAAAGAGGGACTGGGAGCTGAAAGGAGTGAAAGCTGAGTTAGGAGGTGAAGGCCAGTTATGGTGAGTGAGTCCCAGCAGAAAGAAGGTGTTCTGCCTCTGAACTGAATGGAGAGGACTGGGGGCAAAGGGCTCGAGACGAAGGGGAGAGAAACTCTAATGTCATTGTGACTGTGTTCCATGTTTGGGATAAACTCAGCATCCAATGAGAGTATTTTTCTCCAGTGAGATCCAGGACCTAGTCTGGAAGACAGAGGTGAGGAAAGAGGAGGCTATTTCTTGATTCGATGTGAGGTGCTCCATCAGAGTCGTACCAGTGTGTTGTCATAGACCACAGGTACCTTAGGTCAGGAAGCCTCCATGTGTTGACTCCCCTGTGGCCCATGGCACAGTCTTCTAAGGCTGGCAGACCACATGTTTCCAGGCTTGAGTTCTTGGGATTACGAAGGGAAGAAGAGGGCCTGGGAGGTTGAGGTGCAGGACCACAGCCAAGTGGAGTACAGGGAGGCAGTCACCTGAGAGAGGTTCTGGAGCTGCATTAGCGATTCAAGCGGAGTGTAGTGAGTCCCTCCGCGAAGTGGACTCACGAGGCTGAGGCACTGAGGCAGACATCAGTAGTCTTGTACAAGCGCACTTGGGTTGGATGGCAGCAGGTGACTGAGCTAAAGGCAACCTTTCCTCAAGTGTAGGAGATGCGTAGCCCTCCGACAGAGGTGCCTGGACGTCCCTTCCCCGAGTGTAGGAGACACGTAGCTCCCCATCCCCCGACAGAGGTGCCTGGACGTCCCAGCCTCAGCTCTGCTTTCCACTCCTTTCCCTGATAACAGGGACTTTTGAAGTTCTCTTCCCCATGGTCTCCTGACATTCCTCTTAAGTTCACAAGTCCCTGCAACTGGGGGTCTCCTGTGCACGAGAAGGTATGCCTGGGAGTACATGCTTTTCCTCCATGTGCTTCTTTGCTCCCTGCACCCCCTTCCCAAATCCTTTAGCTTCCTGGATGCACCAGCCTGAGCCTCTCACTTAGACAAAGCACAGGCCTACCCATCTGGAGTGTGTACACATCAAAACAAACAAACAGAGGCCCAAACACACCCCAGCAGGCTTATTGTCTGAAAATTAGCCCCCATGCTGGGACAAACAGCCAAATTCGATAACAATAGCTTCACATAAATCCTCCCAGAAAAAAAGTGCTCCTAGGCCGGAGCCAGGGTTCACTTCTGGCTGAGCCATGTTCTGTACGTATATTCTGTTATCCTAAATGGTTTTATTGCTAGTTTCAAGGGGAGCCAGAGACAAAAGGGAAGTGAGATTGCCTTCTCCCTGAAAGCTGAGGTAGATGTGGAGGTGTTGGTTGGGAGGACAAACAGCACAGTTGAACATTCGAGAGCACCTGGTTATGTTTATTTTTTGCCTTCAGGTCATAAAAATTTGAGTTTCTCCTGCTGGAGGCTGCTGCTTTGTGCACATTAGCCACATGCAATGGTGGGAAGGCACCATCTCCCAGGTCAAGCCCGCAGTTCCCGCCTCTGTAAATACCTGGCCCTCCTCTGTAACCTGGAAGGCTACCTAGGAGCAGCCCTTGACGTTTGGTGCCAGTTGAACATAAGAGACTTCTTTGGGGATTGCCTCCGTAATGACACAAAGGAAAATCATTTTCATCTTGTTGCTAGCTCCAGTAAATTCGAGGCTGGTGCCTAGGTTGCCTTCCGCTCTTCTTCCTTTGGGGGCATCTGAGTCTAACAGTGTGACATAGTGTTTTCTGGGATCGAGTTATTGCAACCATGGCTTTGACATTCTGCTGTCCGGTTGTGTGAGAGATAGTGACTCAGATGGCGAACGAGGTGAGGCAGGAGGGTCAAGAGCAGCCCAGTGTGACAGATGCATCTCAGGAAAGTGGGCGATGCCTGAGGCTGTCCCGTTTTTTCTTGGTGCATTTTCTCTATCAGGTATTTTTCTTGATTGCCTAAAAAGATGAAGGATATGATGATGGCACAAAGCCCAGATCTGTTTCTTGCACCAAGGGATATTATTTTTCCAAGCCCATGTTTTTAAATCAAAGCGACTCTCTTAGCACCCCAGTCTCTAGCCTGGGCAACTTTGATTACTTCTGAGGTGAGTTGTTGAGCCTTCGCAGAAAGGGACAGTGTGTTGTAGAATAAATACATGTGTATTTAAGTCTTAACCCTGAGTAGTCATGAGCGTGGCATTCAGCCTGATGCCTCCCTCATGGTGGCATTTATGAAATGGCCATGTTTTCTGCTTTGCAGGGTGGTGACTCTGAGAATAGAATTACACAGTGATAATAATTAGTATAATGCATGTTCAAGATCAGGAGAAGAAAATGATGATGAGTTCCAACCCGTGTAAGAGTTATTGCTAAACTTTTTATTGAGCAAGTCAGTTAATTCTCCCAGCACACCTTGGATATACACCTATTCTGAAGGTTCGTCTTCCGTACAGAAACGCTGAGATGGGATGGGGATATGAGAGCATCCACATGTATAAGAATAAAGCTCTGAAAAAAAAACTAAAAAAATAGAATAAAGCTCTGAGAGCTGGGTTTGGGACTATGTACCTGTAATTCAGCATTCATGCAACTGAGGCAGGAAGATTGAAAGCCCAAGGACAGCCAGAGCTGCATTATGAGACCCCCATCCCAAAATAAAGCAGAGAACTGTGGTGGTGATGGTACTGAGGATGGTGCAGATTTTAAGTAGCTGTGTATTTGTGGGTGTTATATGCACTCAGACCATGGCGTGTCTGTGGAGACCAGAGGAGAGCTCGCAGGCCTCAGTTCTGTCCGTCTACCAGGGAGGGTCCAAGGTCAAACACAGGCTGTCAGGCTTGGCAGCAAGTACCTTTCTCTACTGACTTTCTGGCAATCTGGCTTCTTGTATTTGTTGAAGATTTGATAAATAGCAGGTCTTACATCAGATTTTTAAAGTTATGACTTTGTGTCTTATATGAATAAGCAAGATTGTTTTCATCTTTAGCCTCTTGCTACACTGAAGAAAATAGAAGCACATGATGTATTAACATTTCCCAGCCTTTACTGGCACATCTACAATGCAACTCTGACACCTAAAGCTCGAGGAACACAGCAGAAGAGAGGGCAGGAAGATCATAAGACAAGGACACCTCTTAAAGATAGCGTCTTCTAGATAGAACAAAGATGCAGCACCCATGACATCTCAAAAACGTGGCCTCCTAAACAAGACCTGCACAACATTGCCAGTTGACATGGCAGTGATAATGGAGGGAAGCTTCACAAGGCTCCACCCCAAGGTGAAGAGCTACATGAAGTCAAAGATTGCCAAGGGGGAGAAATCAGTTTTCTTCAGGGGCGAGCTCCTGGTAGGTTATCCAAGTGGTCAGCTTTAAACAAGTGCGCATTCAAGCAACACTAAATGGACTCATTAGAGTGTGGGTGTGTGTGGGGGTGAGTTCATGTGCATGTGTGCGAGAGAGAGAGAGAGAGAGAGAGAGAGAGAGAGAGAGAGAGAGAGAGAGAATATGATAATTACAGAAGACAAGGTCGTGAATTCAGGAGGGAGCAGAGGGTGACACTGGAGGAGCTGCGTGGAAATGAGGTAAATACATAAAATTTCTCCAGAACTAGAAATAAAATTCAAAACCTTTCACATAGCTATTCAGCTCCAGGAGCGAAGCTTCCATTTTAGCTCCTCTGTGCTTAAGCAGGGCCAGTGACCCTGCGGGCAGCCTCAGCATCAGCTGGAAGCTTAAAGGAATGAAGATTCTCAGGCTCCACCTTGCATCCAATGAATCTGGAACTAGAGTTGGATCCCAGATCTGGGCTTTAACAAGCTCTACTTCCCACGCCTAGGAACCTGCATTCTGTGGGAGGACTCGTCGGCCTTGTAACTGTGGCCTGTAGGACCAGATTGTCCTTTTCTATTCACTTCAGCCTTTGCCTCAGTCTATCTGCAATGCAAAACCCATTTTTCTGCATCCAATGTTTGCTAACACTCATTTTACACACACACACACACACACACACACACACACACACACGCACACGCATGCTGCTGTATGGTTACAGTGTTGGGTGTGAACTGTTTCCAGTCCCTTACAGAGCTTTTTATCATGTGCCTTTCACTGGACATGAGCAGCAAGGTGACACCTCGTGCTTTGCTAATCAATTGAGCCACTGTGCCTCCATGTGCTCATCTGTACAACGGGCACACTGTGTTACCTGTCATGAATGTTTGATGGGAAATGGACACAGCAATTGAAGGAAAGCAGGAGTCCCATGAAAACATGTAACTAACTGCTTAACTCACAACTCTTGTTTGAGAATGTACTTTTCTGAAGGCCTCAGTATGCTGAGATGACCATACTGAAGGCATTCAGTAGCTACACACCTTCTTCCTTGTCCCCTCCAGACAGGAACCCACCAACTTTGGTCTAGAAGGTATCAGTTTTCTACTCTGCTCAATAAAAGCCACACTCTCTGTTTGAACAAGCCATATAGGAAATAGGAGGCTGTGAATGTCATTGATCTGAGTTACCAGTAGCAATGTAAAAAACAACAAATTTTCTTCCAACTCTACTTTTCTCTTCTGCTTTTACCAGGACAACCAACCCCTCTAAGCCTCCAATAGTGAGAACACTTGCTCTAATAATCGTGGTGATGCATTCACTCACCAGCCATGCTTTCCTCTGTCCCCAACTACTTCCCAGTTTCGTTTCAAGGCAAGGAAAGCTAAGTGACTCCTACAGAGTGAGCACTACCCAGAGCCACAAGCTGAAAGCCTTGGGAAGTGGTTCATGACCCTGTGAAGAGTGGGGAGCACACGTGGCTTGCTGGAGAGGGAAGTGGCCTTTTGTCTAGTGCTGGAATTTTTTTATGATCTTTGAGTTAGTTACTTTTCTAATTGTAACAAAATACCTGACCAGGAGCAATCTGAGGACGAAAGATTTGTCCTTGGTGACAGTTGGAGGGGTCATCCGTCAGGGTAGGGAGACTTGGAGGCAAGGGGTCAGAAGGTCATCCTAAATTACAATCAGGAATGGAGAGTAACAGGAAGAGGGGAGGGTAATAAACAGGAAGGCTCCCAGTGGCCCAGTTCCTCAGGCAAACTCCACCTCCTAGCAGTCCTACAACCTCCAATACTGTGAGACAACGGTCTCTACCCTGTCAATTGTATTTTAGTAAATTGCTGATTGGCCAGTAGCCAGGCAGGAAGTAGAGGTGGGGCGATGAGAATTCTGGAAAGAGGGAAGTTTCAGTCTGCAGTTGTCACCTAGACAGAGAGGAAGCCAGGCACAGAGCAAGCAAGATGTGACTGCCTCGCAGAAAAAGGTACCAAGCCACGTGGCTAACACACACAAGAATTATGAGCTAATGTAAGTTATAATAATTAAATAATTAATAAGAAGCCTAAGTTACTGGGCTAATCAGTGTATAATTAATATAGACCTCTGTGTAATTCTTTGTGACTGAATAGGCTGCCTGACCAGGCAAAACCAGGTTGGACAGAAAACTCTGTCAAGACTCCAGAACTGTGAGGACAATCCCTTCACACCACAGGAGGTCCCACAAACCTGGGCAGGAAGGATGCAGTTGTTAATGTCTCCCAGCTGTGGAGGCTGGAATTCCAAGGCTAGGTGTCACAGTTTTACCTTCCCCCGGGGTCACAGAGGGAATCTCTTCCTAGCCTCACACCAGTCTCTGGTGCTCAAATGGCAATCTTAGGCCAGGTCTGGTTCTGGGGACAACCTTGAGCTCTGACTTCATCTTCCATGGAGGCCTCTGTCCGAACATCCCCTTTGTGCACAGACGCTACTGTCCTCAATGAATCCACTCCTAAATAGGATTCTGAAAGAACCAGGGTTTTAGGACTTCCATGTGTGAATTTTAGGGATGATAAAAATTAATTTTAACAGCTGCTGAGTAGAAACGCAGGTCCATCAAGCAGGTAATTCTGGCCAGTTCAAACAGGTTTGTGCTAACGCCGTGCATCATCATCAGGGCTGTGAGATGGCAGGGGAGGTGAAGTAATTCGCAGCCCCAGAATTCACAGCGAGAGCCTGCCTGCCGTGGAGCCGGCGTTCGTCATCCCGCGATCATTCGTCACAGAGAGAGCCTGCTATGGAGCTGGCGTTCGTCATCCCACAATCATACGTCACAGAGAGAGCCTGCTATGGAGCTGGCGTTAGTCATCCCACAATCATACGGGAAATTAGCAAGAAAGACCCTGCCTCAAAAACACCTTGGGAAAAGAGGACTGACTCCCCAAAAGTCGATCTCTGACACAGAAACACACACACACACACACACACACACACATCTCCTGTGATGGCACTACAATACAGACTTGGGTGCCTTGGTGGGGTGGAAACTGTTTCCAGCTGCCATTGATACTTTAGTGGCAACTCCCAGCACACCACGGCTTTTTCTGACAATTTGTTCCTGTTATCATATCCACCATGCTTCTTCCCAGGGGCTTGCAGGGTACCACTGCTTCTCCTAGACCTGTATTTCACAAGTACCCTTACTTCGGGGCACAAAAAATTGGCCCAAAAAATGGTTAACAAAATTCAGAGCCTCCTGGAATTGTTTCCTGGACTGTCATTGTCTCTGTTAGGGGATGCTAAATGGTATCTGATATACCAGATCTTTCTGGGTTGTGTTCCCCCCACCTCCCCTGATCACTGTTCCCTTTTGGTCTTTCAGAGTGATTTTTGTAGCTTACTTCTCCTGAGACCCCAGTCGTCTGAGGATGGGCTATGTTTTCCTTGGATTACTCCTGTAACTCACTATGCAAACCAGAAGAAAGATATCAGCAGTATATGTGCTGCAAGCCAAGTATTAGCATGCAGACTATATACATCATCCACAGCAAACTATGCAATATAGAAATAGCCAAAGGTTACAAAAAGGGAATTCATCCAGGAGAAAACCTCAATGACCAATAAAAATGGGAAAATGCTTTTGTTCCCATTAGTAATTAGAGAGGCTCAAATTAAAACATTAAAGATCATGCTTCATTTTTTTAGAGGCATGAACATTTGAAACACTAATTGATGAAAAGAGTGTGGAGAAGCGGGCACTCAGGTTCATAGACAGGAATATAAATCAGATGCCAGTTGGCTCTGTTGCTGTGTCAAACATACACACATCTGTGGAATTCAGCTTCTTCTTCGTTTCTACCCCACAGAAGCTGGTATGGGTGTGGGAACAAAAGATTGTTGAGGGGTTTTAACCAAGGTGTTCCTTATCAGTCATTACAAAGCACTGCTGACCATCTAAATGTACATAATTATGAAAATGAACTATATAATACAGACATGCTACAGAAGCATTAACATGCATGAGGAGACAGCATTTCTTGACTACTTAACTGATGAGACCCTGTTGTGTTTCTCATTGATTAACCCTTTTTATACACACAAACCCTTCTGAGGTGCATGTCATTCTTACTCTGCTTTAGAGATCCAGGAACTGAAGCACAGAAAGTCTAAAGAGCTTGCTCAGGGATGCTAAGCTAGAAATGAACTATGAGTCTGTGTCATCCATCTGCAGTTTATATTTATTTATATCCCAGTAATTTTAAGGTAGCACATTCAGGCCACCAGAATGAGGTGGTCACTATTCCCTGGTGTATGAAGAAGCATTCGTGAATGAGGAAAAGCAAGTTGTAGAATCAGTCACAAGGCCTAATGTTATATAGTTGCAAAACTCTAAGTAGTTAGTTCTATGCAGGCATGTCTCGGGATACAAATGCAATTCCACAGCTCTAACAATAAGAGCTGTTTGTGAGAACATGAAAGAAGTGTACATGGAGGCCGGCACGATGGCTCAGTGGATAAGAATGCTTGCCTCCAAGGCTGATGATCTGAGTCAGGTCTTTGGAGTCCACAAGGTGAAAGAAAGAACAAACTGCTGTAAATTACCTACCAGTCTTGAATGTTTTGCTGCATGTGTGTATGTGTGTGTGTGCATGCGCATGCCCATGTGCACGCGTGTGCCCATGTGCATGCATGCACACACAATTTTTAAAATTTTTTTATTGTTTTTATTGAGCTACATTTTTTTCTGCTCCCTCCCTTCATATCCTCTCCCCTTCTGCCTTCTCCCTTGATCCCAATGCTCCCAATTTACTCAGGCGATCTTATCTTTTTCTACTTCCCATGGAGATTAGGTCCATGTATGTCTCTCTTAGGGTCCTCATTGTTGCCTAGGCTTTCTGGGATTGTGAATTCTAGGTTGGTTTTTCTTTGATTTATGTCTAAAACCCACTTATGAATGAGTACATATGATATTTGTCTTTCTGAGTCTGGGTTACCTCACTCAATATGATGTTTTCTAGATCCACCCATTTGCCCCAAAATTTCAAGATGTCATTATTTTTTTTTTACATTGTGTAGTACTCCATTGTGTAAATGTACCACATTTTCTTTATCTGTTCTTTGGTCGAGGGGCATTTAGGCTGTTTCTAGGTTCTGGGTATGACAAATAATGCTGCTATGAATGTAGTTGAGCACATGCCCTTGTGGCATGTTTGAGCATCCTTTGGATATATACCCAAAAGTGGTATTACTGGGTCTTGAGGAAGGTTGTTTCCTACTTTTCTGAGAAATTGCCACACTGACATCCACAGGGGCTGTATCAGCTTGCACTCCCACCAGCAATGCAGAAGTGTTCCCTTTTCCCCACAGCCTCTCCAGCATAAGTTGTCATCAGTGTTTTTGATCTTGGCCATTCTTACAGGTGTAAGATGGAATCTCAGAGTTGTTTTGATTTGCATTTCTCTGATGACTAAGGATGTTGAGCATTTCCTTAAATATTTTTCAGCCATTTTAGATTCCTCTGTTGAGAGTTCTCTGTTTAGGTCTGTACTCCATTTTTTTATTGGACTATTTGTTCTTTTGATGACCAATTTCTTGAGTTCTTCGTATATTTTGGAGATCAGACCTCTGTCTGATGTGGGGTTGGTGAAGATCTTTTACCATTCTGTAAGCTGCTGTTTTGTCTTGTTGACTGTGTCTTTTGCTTTACAGAAGCTTTTCAGTTTCAGGAGATCCCATTTATTAATTGTTTCTCTCAGTGTCTGTGCTGCTGTGGTTATATTTAGGAAGTGGTCTCCTGTGCCAATGCGTTCAAGTGTACTTCCCACTTTCTTTGCTATGAGGTTCAGTCACATGTACAAAATGTGGTCCTGGAAATTGTGAGGGAGACAAGGGTGTTTACAGTGAGCATCTTTAAAGATTATGTGCTAACGTAACTGGTGGGGGGGGTGCACTGTGTGTACACACATGTGTACCTGTGCTTGTGCCTGTGTGTGCTGTTGTGGAGGCCACATCAGGTGTTTTCCTCTATTGCTGTTCACCTTATTTTTCTGTGAACGGGTCTCACTGACTCTGGAAGCCACCCATCAACTAGACTTGGGCAGCAAACTGCCAGGATCTTCTGGTATTGGGATTATAGGTGCACACAACCATGACTGCACGTCACATGGGTCTCACGCTTTCCCAAGTGCTTCACCCATGGAGTCATCTCCTCAGCCCAGGATTATATGGTAATAGATCATTTTGTGGTTAAAATTAATTTTTAAGCATCAGCCCTGTGGTAGTTACTTATGAATGCCCTTTCTATTAAATTTGGAAGACACACAAACTTGTATGTCTGGGAGTCTCACAGCCATCATGTGTGGTAACATGGCTGGTGGCTGGAGGTGAAAACTGTTGTGGAAAATTCCCACATTCTTGGAATTTTCTGTGAGATCTGCCCTGCCACTTCAGGATGGCTTTGCTAGGAAGTCAAGTCCATCCTAATTCATCCCTCTCCTTGTGCTTCCTCCCACCTGTTTTGGGCCATTCCCAGATGAATGCAGACTGGGGAGGAGGCACGGAGTTTCGAATGATGTTTATTTATTGAGCATGCAGATGTCCTGAGTGACGCCTAGAGCAGAGATGGCAGATTGAAATAGTCGCTTTTCAATTTTAGGCTGTGGCCAGATGGCCAGTTTGACTTGCTTCTTCTTCTAGTACATTCTGATTGGCTGACCTGAAAAAGAACATGCGATCAGCATGTCCCAGGCTTGGTGTTCTCCTCCACACTCACATCCAAGTCTCTCACACACACAAACTCATTTCCCTACTACAGGCACACCTGTGATCTCAAGATTCAATCGGAAGTGATGTTGGAGACTGTGTGGTCTTAACCAACACAGTCTTATGTCTATGTCAGGTATTATGGGCATGTCAACTGTAGACTCACGTGAAAGCGTGAAGCACACTTCCAGGAGAAAACCTTTTGAAGTCATAGGCTGAGCAACTGCTTCTTAGCTACTGTACTCAAGTAAGAGTCCTATTTGCTGTTGTTGTTTGGGAGGGGTTATTTTGTTTTGATGTTGAGATGGGTTTTCACTATGTAGCCCTGGTTGGCCTGGGACTCACAGGGATCCACCTGCCTCTGCCTCCCAAATGCTGGAACTAAAGGAATGCACCACCATCAAGCCTGGCAGGAGCAAGATTTTTCAGGGGAAATATTGATGAACTGTACTTATCAAACTGAAAAGCTTTTTTATTTCAAAGACAGTGCTAGGATAATGAAAGAAAATATTTGCAAAATCATATACTTATTAAGGGCTTTATGCAGAATATATGAAGTATTATAACTTACATGAAGATAAACAGCTCAATTATAAAATGAGCCAACAATTTGATAGACGTTTCATCAAAAAAGAAATATAAATGGCTAATAAACATATCAAATTGCTCAATATCATTAGTCATCATTGGAGAATGCAAATTAAGATCACAATAAGAAACTGCTCACTCCCAGTAGTGTGGCCTATTTAAAAAGGATATGTGTGGGGAAGCAGATCTTCATCCATCACTGGTGAGAATGTAAAATAGTCCAGCTATTTCACAATCACTGGGACATCTCCTAACACCTGAACTTTCCATACTACCCAGCAGTTTCAGGAACCCACCCAAGGGAAAAGGCACACCCAAATAACGACATGTGAACTGATGTTCGTGGCAGCTTTATCGACAGCTTAGAACTTAAAACCCCATTGTCTGGTCAGTTGCTAATGCAGTGGAGTACAGCAGCACTGCAGAATACTGTTAAGCAGCAACAGGAAGAAGGTGCAGGACTAATACTTGCTATAGTATCCATGAGCCTCAGAAATATGCTAGGTAAGTATGCCTGGCATATCAGCGCACACAGGCAGATCTCTGTGTTCAAAGACAGCTTGGCGACACTCTCTAGTCTTCCCGGCTGGGGCTAGTCTCACTAGCTACTGCCTCCATCTTCCGACCCCACCCAGCTTGCACCCAGAAAAACCGTCCCTTCTACCTCCCCTCTTCGGGTTCATAACATCTCCAGCTCAGCCCAAGCAGGGCGCTGGGACTGCATAGGGAGTGCAACCGGCAGGCGGGAGCTTCTTTATTTCATTAGCCTGCCTGGGGCAAGGTAGGCCCTCTCCAGAACTCCCTGGCCAGCAAAGACACTGGACATTATGACCAGAAGACACATCTGGGAGGACCAGAAGACACATCTAGGAGGACCAGAAGACACATCTGGGAGCAAAGACACCAGATCTTAAAACTGGAAGACACATCTGGGAGGCGTCCCTCAGCTACAAGGAATCCCTGATTCAGTGCCGTGGAGTCCCATCTAGATGGCCTTCCCTAGTGTATTCAAGTGTCCTGACCCTGTCCCAAGGCCACCTAAACAGAGGGGGGAGAGGCTGCCCTCCAGGCAGGTCTGAGGAGCCCTGCAAGGGAGTGCGGGCTCCTTCAGATTGTGCTGCAAGGAATAGCTCCTGCCCTGGGACTGAGGAGATCCACCCAGATTCAGTCAGAGCAAGGATTGGAACAAGTCACCAAGTCTCTCCTAGCTCCATTTGAAGGAAGAGATGGGCAGGCGCCAATGCAAGAACTCCTGCAACAACCCGAAAGGCAACATGTCATCACCAGAATCCAGTCATCCTGAAACAACAAGAATTGAACACCCTACCCCAGAAGAAATAGAAGAAATCGACCTTAAACAGTACTTCAAGAAAATAATAGAGGACCTTAAACAGGAGGTAAAAAACTGCCATAAAGAAATGGAGATGACAAACAAAAAAGTAGATGAAATAAATAAATCTCTCAAAGATACCCAAGAAAAACAAGAAAAAGCAATCAAACAGGTAATGGAAACAGTACAAGACCTGAAAAATGAAATGGAGGTAATGAGGAAAACACAATCCGAGGGAAGAATGGAAATGGAAATTCTGAGTAAACGAACAGAAACTTCAGAGACAAGTATTTCCAATCAAATACAAGAGATGGAAGAAAGAATCTCGGACTCTGAAGATACTATAGAGGAAATAAACTCACAGATTAAAGAACAAAACAAATCCAACAAATTCTTAACACAAAACATTCAGGAAATCTGGGACACCATGAAAAGACCAAACTTAAGAATAGTTGGGGTAGAAGAAGGAGAAGAATTACAACTCAAAGGCCCAGAAAATATATTAAACAAAATTATAGAAGAAAATTTCCCCAACCTAAAGAAGGATATTCCTATGAAGCTACAAGAAGCCTACAAAACACCAAATAGACTAGATCAAAAGAAAGCATCCCCATGCCACATAATAATCAAAACACAAAACATACAGAATAAAGAACAGATATTAAGAGCTGCAAAGGAAAAAGGTCAAGTAACATACAAGGGGAAACCTATCAGAATTACACCTGACTTCTCACTGGAAACCATGAAAGCCAGAAAGTCTTGGATAGATGTGCTACAGACACTAAGGGAACATGGATGCAAGCCCAGACTTCTATACCCGGCAAAGCTAGCATTCACCATCAATGGAGAAAACAAGATATTCCAGGACAAAACAGATTTAAACAATATATAGCCACAAATCCAGCCTTGCAGAAAGTAATAGAAGGAAAATCACAAACCAAGGAGTCCAACAACGCCCACAATAACTCAGGCATCTAATTCACCAGCACAACTAGAAGAAGGGAAACACATAAACTCTACTACAAAAAAATGACCGGAATTAACAACCACTGGTCATTAATATCACTTAATATCAATGGACTCAATTCACCTATAAAAAGGCACAGGCAAAGAGATTGGATACAAAAACAGGATCCAACATTCTGCTGTTTACAAGAAACACACCTCAACCACAAAGACAGACACCTACTCAGAGTAAAGGGTTGGGAAAAGGTTTATCAAGCAAATGGACCTAAGAAACAAGCCGGTGTGGCCATATTAATTTCTAACAAAGTTGACTTCAAACTAAAATCAATCAGAAGAGATGGAAAGGGACACTTTATACTCATAACAGGAAAAATCCTTCAGAATGAAGTCTCAATCCTGAATATCTATGCCCCTAATATAAAAGCTCCCACTTATATAAAACAAACACTTCTAGAACTCAAGGCAGCCATCAAACACACACACTCATAGTAGGAGACATCAACACTCCTCTCTCACCAATGGACAGGTCAATCAGACAGAAACCTAACAGAGAATTGAAAGACTTAATGGAGGTAATGAACCTAATGGACTTAACAGACATCTATAGAACATTCCACCAAAATAGGAAAGAATATACCTTCTTCTCTGCGGCTCATGGAACCTTTTCGAAAATTGACCATATACTTGGTAACAAAGCAAACTTCCACAGTTACAAAAAAATATTAGTAACCACCTGTGTCTTATTGGATCACCATGGATTAAAATTAGAAATCAACAACAATGCTACCCCCAGAAAGCCCACAAACTCATGGAAACTGAACAGTCAACTACTGAACCACACCTGGGTCAAAGAAGAAATAAAGAAAGAAATTAAAGTCTTTCTTGAATTTAATGAAAACAAAGACACAACTTACTCAAACCTATGGGACACAATGAAAGCAGTGCTAAGAGGAAAGTTCATAGCACTAAGTGCCCACTTAAAGAAAACGGAGAAAGCACTCATTGGTAACTTAACACCACACCTGAAAGCTCTGGAAAAAAAAAAAAGCAGACTCACCTAGGAGGAGTAGAAGAATGGAAATAATCAAACTGAGGGCAGAAATCAACAAAATAGAAACAGAAAACAATCCAAAGAATCAATGAAACAAAAAGCTGGTTCTTGGAGAAAATCAACAAGATTGACAAACCCTTAGCTAAACTAATCAAATGGCAGAGAGAGAACACGCAAATTAATAAGATCAGAAATGAAAAGGGGGACATAACCACAGACACAGAGGAAATTCAGAGAATCATTAGATCTTACTACAAAAGCCTGTATGCCACAAAATTGGAAAATGTAAAAGAAATGGACAGGTTTTTTTAGATAAATACCATATACCAAAGTTAAACCAGGACCAGGTAAATGCTCTAAATAGACCTGTTAGTCACAAAGAATTAGAAACTGTTATCAAAAACCTCCCTACCAAAAAGAGCCCAGGATCAGATGGTTTCAATGTGGAATTCTACCAGAACTTCCAAGAAGACCTAATACCTATACTCCTTAAGGTATTTCATAATATAGAAACATAAGTGTCACTGCCAAATTCCTTTTATGAAGCTACAGTTACCCTGATACCTAAACCACACAAAGACTCAACCAAGAAAGAGAATTACAGGCCAATCTCACTCATGAACATTGATGCAAAAATTCTCAATAAAATACTGGCAAACCGAATCCAAGAACACATTAGAAAAATTATCCACTACGATCAAGTAGGCTTCATCCCAGAGATGCAGGGCTGGTTCAACATAAGAAAATCTATCAATGTAATCCATCATATAAATAAACTGAAGGAAAAAAACCATATGATCATCTCATTTGATGCTGAATTTAACAAAATTCAGCACCCCTTTTTGATAAAGGTCTTGGAGAGATTAGGGATACAAGGGTCATTCCTAAATATAATAAAGGCTATTTACAGCAAGCCGACAGCTAACATCAAATTAAACGGAGAGAAACTCAAGGCCATCCCACTAAATTCAGGAACACGACAAGGCTGTCCACTCTCTCCTTATCTCTTCAATATAGTGCTTGAAGTTCTAGCAATAGCAGTAAGACAACATAAGGGAATCAAGCAGATTCGATTTGGAAAGGAAGAAGTTAAACTTTCGTTATTTGCAGATGATATGATAGTGTACATAAGCGACCCAAAAAACTCCACCAAAGAACTCCTACAGCTGATAAACTCCTTCAGTAATGTGTTAGGATACAAGATCAACTCCAAAAAATCAGTTGCCCTCCTATATACAAAGGATAAGGAAGCAGAGAGGGAAATCAGAGAAGTATCACCTTTCACAATAGCCACAAATAGCATAAGATATCTGGGAGTAACTCTAACCAAGGAAGTGAAGGATTTATTTGACAAGAACTTTAAGCCTTTGAAGAAAGAAATTCAAGAGGATACCAGAAAATGGAAGGATCTCCCTTGCTCGTGGATTGGGAGGATCAACATAGTAAAAATGGCAATTCTACCAAAAGCAATCTATAGATTCAATGCAATACCCATCAAGGTCCCAACAAAATTCTTCACAGATATTGAGAGGACAATAATTAACTTTATATGGAAAAACAAGAAACCCAGGATAGCCAAAACAATTTTATACAATAAAGGTACTTCTGGAGGCATTACCATCCCTGACTTCAAACTCTATTACAGAGCTACAGTATTGAAAACAGCTTGGTATTGGCATAAAAACAGAGAAGTCGACCAATGGAATCATATAGAAGACCCGGATCTTAAACCACAAACCTATGAACACCTGATTTTTGATAAAGGAGCCAAAAGTAAACAATGGAAGAAAGAAGGCATCTTCAACAAATGGTGCTGGCATAACTGGATGTCAACCTGTAGAAGAATGAAAGTAGATCCATACCTATCACCATACACAAAATTCAAGTCCAAATGGATTAAAGACCTCAATATTAATCTGAACATACTGAGCTTGATAGAGGAGAAAGTGGGAAGTACTCTACAACAAATGGGCACAGGAGACTGTTTCCTACGTATAACCCCAGCAGCACAGACATTAAGGGCAACATTGAATAAATGGGACCTCCTGAAGCTGAGCAGCTTCTGTAAAGCAAAGGACTTTGTCACTAAGACACAAAGGCAGCCTACTGACTGGGAAAAGATCTTCACCAACCCTGCAACTGACAAAGGTCTGATCTCTAAAATATATAAGGAACTCAAGAGACTAGACTTTAAAATGCTAATTAACCCAATTAAAAAATGGGGCACTGAACTCAACAGAGAATTCTCAACAGAAGAAGTTCAAATGGCCAAAAGACACTTAAGGTCATGCTCAACCTCCTTAGCTATCAGGGAAATGCAAATCAAAACAACTTTGAGATACCATCTTACATCTGTCAGAATGGCTAAAATCCAAAACACCAATGATAACCTTTGCTGGAGAGGTTGTGGGGTAAGGGTTACACTCATCCATTGCTGGTGGGAATGCACACTTGTGCAACCACTTTGGAAAGCAGTGTGGCGGTTTCTCAGGAAATTCGGGATCAACCTACCCCAGGATCCAGTAATTCCACTCTTGGGAATGTACCCAAGAGATGCCCAATCATACTACAAAAGCATTTGCTCAACTATGTTCATAGCAGCATTATTTGTAATAGCCAGATCCTGGAAACAACCTAGATGCCCTTCAGTGGAAGAATGGATGAAGAAACTGTGGAATATATACATGTTAGAATACTACTCAGCGGTAAAAAAACAATGACTTCTTGAATTTTGCATGCAAATGGATGGAAATAGAAAACACTATTCTGAGTGAGGTAACCCAGACCCAAAAAGATGAACATGGGATGTACTCACTCATAATTGGTTTCTAGCCATAATTAAAGGGCATCGAGCCTATAATTCAGGATCCCTGAGAAGATAATAAGGAGGTGAACCCAAAGAAAAACATATAGTAATCCTCCTGGATATTGGAAGTAGACACGATCGCCGGGCAAAAATTGGGATCTTGAGGGTGGGGCGTTACGGGGCCAAGGGAAGATGGGGAGATAAAAGCATGAAGGGGAGAATGGGGGGAGCTCAGAGGAATGGGATGCTTGGGATACAGGAAGGGTGGATATGGGAGCAGGGAAGCATATATCTTAATTAAGGGAGCCATCTGAGGGTTGTCAAGAGACTTGACTCTAGAGGGGTTCCCGGGTTTCCAGGGAGATGCCCCCAGCTAGTTCCTTGGGCAGCTGAGGAGAGGGAGCCTGAAAAAGCCAGTTCCTATAGCCATACTGATGAATTTCTTGCATATCACCATAGAACCTCCACCTGGCGAATGATGAAGAAAATGACTGAGCCCCACATTGGAGCACTGGACTGAGCGCCCAAGGTCCTGATGAGGAGCAGAAGGAGGGAGAACATGAGAAAGAAAGTCAGGACCGTGAGGGGTGCGTTCACCCATGGAGATAGTGGGACAGAACTAACGGGAGATCACCAACTCCAGTTGGAATGGGACTGATGGAACATGCGACCAAACCGGACTCTCTGAATGTGGCTGATGGTAGGGGCTGACTGAGAAGCCAAGGACAATGGCGTTGGGCTTTGATTCTTCTGCAAGGACGAGCTCTTGGGAGCCTTCTCAGCTTGGTCGATTACCTTCCTGGACCTGGGGGGAGTTGGGAGGACCTTGGTCTTAACATAGAGTAGGGAACCCTGATGGCTCCTTGGCCTGGAGAGGTAGGGAAGGGGGTATGGGTGGAGGGAAGGGGAGGGAAGGGGGAGGAGGAGGTGAGGAGATGGAAATTTTTAAATATAAAAAAAACCATAAAAAAGACAGCTTGGCATGTCTTTGAACTACATAGTGATTTCTAGGTTGGTCAGAGCTACAGAGTGAGATCTCCTCTCAAAGTACAACTAAAAAAGCCACAGCTACAACAACAATAAAAACATGCTACACAAGAAAAAACAGATTACATATGATTCCATCCACAGAAAATGTCCACAAGGGACAACATAAGAATGACCCAAGTTGGGTCAGTGGTTGCCTACAACTGAGGGTGGGAGCCGTGGCTGGAAAGAGGCTTGAGGAGTTGGTGTTGATAAAAATGGCCTAAAACCAGAATGTTTCGATATGCAATATAGCTATAAAAATCAATCATTCTACACTTAGGACTGTTGGGACTTACAGTGTGTGAATTACATACCAATACAGTTGGTTTTTTTTTTTTCTTAAAAAAAACTGATGGTGATTTCCATGTGTTTGATGGGCAAGGCCATTGGATCTGTCACTACAATACCAGCTGAGTCATTTGCTAGCCACACTAACCAAGACTTTCTGTCTTCAAGAAGTTCCTCACTCGTGCCAGGTATTGGCCAGTAAGCTAGATCACTTTGAAGACAGGTCACATAGTAAAAGGGCAGAGCAGAAAACAAAGAAACAACTCCATAAGACTGTGGCTGTAGGTCTGAGAAAATCAGCCTGTGGAGGACAGTCATTGGCCCATCGGGACTTGAAGTGCTCACCACATAGCTGTTGATGTTTGGTAGACATATGTGCTCTTCTCTTTACCCATGACTGAGACTCTTCTTTCGGATTAATCTGACTGTTAAAACCTTCCTGGTGTTGAGAGCAGTGGGCCAGCAAGTGGACTGGAGAGGTGGGAATGGACAAAATCAGAGTCATCTATTTGAACTCCAGTTCCTCCTTTAAGGAATACCTGCCATGGCCAGAGAGTTACAGAGTACTCCGATGTGTTGATCCAGTTTCTGGTATAGCTACCAATCTATGTAGAGAAACGATCTATTTTGGTTCATGGTTTCAGAAGTTCTACTCCGTGATTACCTTGCACTGTTTACTTAGCTTCTGTAAATAAGGCAAGGCAAGTTGAAACTTCCCACCTCATGGCTATAATATAACAGAATAATAGATGAGGAAGGGGCAGAGCTCACACTTCCCATTCACGGGTACACTCTAGTGTACTGGGCCTTCCTCCTGGAGTTTGCCTCCCAAGAATTCCACTCTAAGAATCAAGAACTTCGGGGCAACACTTAAACCTAAACTATAGCAAATGTGGTTTTAAGTCCATAATTCTATAGTGTGTAAAACAACGAAACACAGTGGCTTGCCCTAAAAATGAAGGCATCTGCATGGATTTTTGCTAACAGAAATCTATGTGGACTCCAACTGTGAATCAAACTCATTATCTTCTTTCTCAAAATTTCAACTTACCCATTTTGTTCAAAGCCTTTTCTTAAACATCCAAGGTTAAAATGCATCCTTGCATCATGTCTACTTACTTTTTGACATTTTCTTCCATTTATTTACCTCATGTCAGTGGTGACCCTAATGAATGTCAACGGTATCTAAATTGTTCGAGAAGCCTTTGCCTTTCTTCCTCTATCACATCATATCTGGACCAATCATTTTCCAGTCTAAACAACTAGTTGACTCCATGATACCTTTCATATTTTAGTTTTTGCCTTAACACAGGGTCTTTCTATGCAGCCACATCTGGCCTTAAAGTCAATGCAATCTTCTTGTATCTGCCAACTGAGTGATACAGGTATGTACTGCCATGCCAGGTTCCCCCGCTCTCTCTTCCTTTGCTATTTATCCATGGACCCATCAGTTGGATAATCAGTCTTGGCTCATTCTACTCTCCTACTTCTCAGTACAGAGCTCTGTCTCCAGTCAGGCCCTCTGTCCACTACCCTCAGCTTTCCCTCCATCTTGGATTTTTGCTTAATTTCTAAATGTTTCCTTCAAGGGTGATCTGGAGACTCATTCTGTAAGTGTTTGAAAAGTAGGAGATGGTGGTACTTTGTTCCTATTTGCTCCTTAATTTCCTAGGTAGAAAATACTCTGCTACTCTGTATTTCCGGGTCTTCTCCAGTTGTCCCCAGTCTTCCCTGCTTCCCCTCTCTGTTCCTACATTTCCTTGCTACATTATTCTGCTGATACAGTTGTCACTCGGTATTCAAATATCCTCCCAGATGCTTTTTTTCATGGACACATGACTTTGCAAATTCTTGAAATGCAGAAAGACAGACACTATATAGTAGCTACTTTTCTGTAGCCATGACAAAACATCATGGCCAAAAGCAACTAAGGAAGGACAGGTTTACTTTGGTTTCTGGTTCCAGAGGTTAGGTTTCATAATGAGGATGGCATGGTGCGATCGCAGGAACCAGAACCTGCCAATCACATGCTGTCCAAACACAGACAGTAGAGACAGCAAGGGGAAAGTGGGGTGAAACCATACACCCTGAAAGACCACTTTCCAGTGATGTACTTCCCCCACCAAAGCTGTATTTCCTAAGGGCTCCAGAACCTCTCCAAATATCACCCACCACCACATGGCAGCCAATTATTTCTAAAATGTTGTAAAGGTACCCCACATAAAATTTACCAATTTTAGTCTTTCTGAATGTCACATTGTTATGCAACCAAACTCTAGTGTTTCAGTCTTGTTGAATCTAGAACACTGTGCTCTTAAACAAGAACTTCCTGTCTCCCTTCAGCCACTGGAGCCCAGCATTTTCCATATCGTCTATAGAGATTGGCTGCTTTGCAGGCATCTCACATAATTTGAATCACACGGTGTCTTTCCTGTGTCTGGTTTATTTCGTTTGACACATTGTTCTCCAGGTTCAGCCAAGTTGTACTTAGTGAGAGAATTTGCTTCTCTTATGGCGCTGTATACTACCCTACTGTTCTTGTGTTCTTTGTTCATCTGTGTGGGTACACTTGGGTGGTTTCCACTTGACTGTGGTGAATGACCCTGCTATGAACACAAGTGTGCAAACATCCCATTGAGTCCTGCTTTCAGTTCCTCTGAGTTTATCCGCAGAAAAGAATTGTTGAATCATGTGGCAATTCTACTCTTTATTTTGTGGTGCTGGTAATTTCACCACGAGCTTTCTGTATGGGAGGCAAGCTCTACCAGTGAGCTATACTCCTAGCCCTCAAGGTTTGCCGTGTGTGTGTGTGTGTGTGTGTGTGTGTGCGTGTGTGTGTATGAGAGATGGGGGAGAGAGGGGGAAGGGAGGGAGAGGGAGAGAGGGAGGATGTGTGTGCATGTGCTTGTGTGCATATTGTGAGATGTGTGTACATATAAATATGTGTGTGTAAGACAGAGAAAGGGAATATGTGTTTGTATGTGAATGTATATACATGTGTATGTGTGTCTATGTGTGCAGGTGTTTATGTGTGGATGTGTGTGTGTGTCTGTGTGTGATTGTGTGCATGTGAAAGTGTTTTGTGGATATGTGGATGTGAATGTGTGTGGATGTGTGTGTGAATGTGTGTGGATGTGTGTGAATGTGTGTGTGAAGGTGTGCATAAATGTGTATGTGCAGATAAGTGTGGAAGCCAGAGGCTGACCCTGATATCACTCCTTAGACGCTTATTTTTATTTATTTATTTATTGAGATGAGCTCTCTCACAGGCCTGAAGCTCACCTGGTAGACAAGACTAGCTACCTGCATAGCAGCCCCAGGATCCACCTTCTCCTCTCCAATGCTAGGATTACAAGCAAGCGACCATGCCCAGCTTTTGCTACTATGCACTTTTGAGGTCAAGCCTGGGTTCCTATGGCATGGGTAGCAAGCATTTTTCCTACCAACTGAGCCAGCCCTATCTTTGATTTTTCAGGGAACCACCTACTGTTTCCCCCAGCGTGAGCCACCCTTTTGCGGTTATTCCTTCCAAGAATCATTGGGCTGTCTCACATCTTCACAGCTGTCTCAGAGGTTCCTCTGTACAGCTAAGGAGTGCTGCTGTCACCCACCCTGCCATTCACCTTGACATTTCCCATAGCTGACTGTAGGCTGGTAATGTCTGAGCCTTGGGCAAGGTCTCCTGGGCCCGCTGAAGTTGTCCCAACAGTTAAAGCTTATGGAAGGGTCCCCAGATGAAAAGCGCTGGGCTCTGCACCTTATAACATTTCCTTAATCCCCAGCTCCCACGTTCAGAGTTGGTCTGAATATTGACTGCTTTCACGGGTATGATTCTCACACTTGGCTGCACATTGAAATAACTCATCTTGGGGAAGTTTTTAAAAAGGCCACTAGCGGGACTGGTGATGCAGCCAGAGGACACGCACTTGCCCAGCATGTTCACAGTCCCGGGCTCTTCCCCAAACCTGAGGGTAAAAAAAGGCCCAATGCTGATTCCAACGTAAGATCAACTATGAAACTGGACTTTTTTGTGTGTTTTAATCCTGTGTGTGTTGGGGGGGGGGGGAGAGGAAATGAGCGTGTGAATGCAGGTGCCTGCAGAGGCTGGAGGCATTGCATTCACCTGGAGTGAGACACCTGGTGCCAGAGCAGCATGCCTTCTAGATGAGCGAGTCAGCTCTCAAGACCCCCAACCAGGGCCTGGAAACCCTGAACTTCATCAGACCTTATCAGAAACACAGACTAAGGAGCCTCCCCAAACCTGCTGAACCAGAATCTACATTTTAACAAGAACCCTCTGGGAATTCCTCCGCCCACAGAAGTCTGAGAAGCGCTAACTCTGAGCACACCACTTGTAACACAAAAAGCTACATCTGGTGAACCAATCAAACTTTCACCGGAGGGTCTCCTGCATGGATTTGTCACGAAGAAATCCATCTTTCTGACAGGACACCACACCTATTTTAGAGACATAGAGTGGAAGTCATGATTGTGATTTTTAATTACATTATAGTTCTTCATAGTTGAATACTCTCATACTTAGGTAGAAACATGACTCCTTCATTTTTTCCCTTATAATCCTCAAACTAAGTTTTCAAAGTCAAAGTCAAACTCAGAGATCAGGAGTCACCTCTATGTGGAGAAAAAAGAAGTCCTTTTAACCCCAGGGTGCGTTTGTGCCTCTTTTACTTACAGCCTCTTCTTTGCACCTGATAACCACCAAAAGTATTTCCTTTCAGGTTTGAAGTAGGCTTCTACTTGTAGAGTCCTGCCTGTAGCACCTCGGCTTCTCCCAAGAATCTAACTCATCCCATGTGCCGAGGGCCTGTTTTCCGGCTCTATATTAGAACAACAAATTGGCACTCACACGTGCCAAACCCACAAGTATTTGTACAACTAAGCAGCAAGCTTTGTAGTTAGAAAGGGATTTGAGTTCCTTCGAAGTCCGGCGCCAAGTAGATTTTTTTTCTATTTTATTTCAACTATATTAAGTCAGATTAACAATACCAGATAGATTGGACAGTTGTCAAGGTGTTCAACAATAAGATGATATGTTCTGTTTAATGGGTGTCCAGTTCACAGCTCTGATACATGGAAGCTCTCGAGAACCCCCAGGCAGTAGCCTGTAGACAAATTTATTAGAAAGTCACCAGAAAGCGAGTTGCTACAGTGATCGCAACTGCATTGTGACTATTAATTATTAGTTATAGATGCACTGTGTAGTCAATCTGTATAGAAAATAGATGTCTATAAAATAATTTTAATTAACTCAAGTGCTATTGATAGCCTAAGAAAAACAAACTTATTTCAGACTTCAGTCCATTTTGTCTAAGCACTGAGCTGCCCCTGTTTTTCCAAGGGCTTCCCAGAAGGTCAAATCCCTGTCAGTATCAGGCAGAGCTGAACTTAACCATTTGCCTCCACATTGAATATGAATGGTTGAATTCAGGGAGTTCAAGATACAGAACTATCTGATTGGAGGGAAGACATCCCCTTCTAAGTGACCCAGCCTTTACCAAGAGTCATCTTGGCGATATTAGGTGTGGTTATCCCTATATTCTTTCTATCATCTGAATGGCAAACTTTGATGTGGAGTGAATACTACCATGTTGTATGGGTTTTCTTGCTTCTTGCATTTTGTGATGAAGTTCTGTAGCCACTGTGATGATGCCCCAAATGCCCACATCTCTCATACAAAGCAGTTTGATCAAAGAATGAGAAAGTTTGATAGAACTGGTAGACATGAGTACAAGCAAGGGTCATTGGCCATTGATTTTGGTTTAAGTAAATCTAATTAGTACTATGCTTGGCACTCAACAGAATTGATAAGAAACCCAACATTGGATAATCTTCAGTTTTTTCAAGGGTTCTCTTCTCAGTCTTTGTTTCCACAGCATCATAGGGATGTTGACAGCTGGAGTAGTGAGAGGAGAGCCAAGTTCTCAGACTGAGCATGGATTTTATATCCTGATGGCCTCACCAGCCAGTACTTAGCGTGGCATGCAGGCCACCTCAGCGGAGGTGCATGGGACAACCTGGCCTTTGTTTTCTATACCTCTGGTGGCATCCTGTCAAATTGTCCTCCTCTCCTCCACAGCCTCATCCACTCTCTTTTACAACAGACTATTTATGTTCCGATGGTGAACAAACCCGGTAGACTATTGAAGAATCAAGCCTGTCCTAAGCCCTTCTCGTGCCTTCACTCACTGAGGCCTCTCACAGTCATCAGATGAAGTAGGTGTCCTTACCACCTCCATTTGATAGAGGAAAAATTAAAGCATGAAGAGGTTTAACTATTTGCCCAAATTCAAAGGTGGGTACCAGGACTCAAACTCTCAGCTCACAAGAGGATGTTCAACCCGGCGATTGTTTCCCTTTATTGGCAGAGGACCTCAGCCAAGAGCAGCCAGCTGGCAGAGTGCTATGTCCTTCAGCAGAGAGAACAAGGCAGACCATACTTTACCCTCTCCGGTTATTCTACAACAGAAGTCATCAACACTGCAGGCTGGTGGCAGAATTTATGAGAAAATTGTCATGTTAGGGAATAAGGCCCCAGAAGCCTCAAGCCAGCCAGGAGGGTTCCTCAAGGGAAGTTGCCATGGGTTAGGAGGAAGAAGGCAGAATGGAGAATGTCCTACAGCCTGGGCTAGCCAGTTGTCTTACTTCTCTTCACTGTGACAAAAACACCGCGAACAAGGCAGCTTATGAAAGAAAGGGCTTACTTTGGCTTATGGCTGCAGAGGCTTAGAGTCCACAATGGTCAAGCAAAGGCATGGCAGCAGGGACAGCTGAGAATTCACATCTTAATCCATAAACAGGAGGCATAAAAGGAACAATGGCATAAATCACTTGAAACCTCAAACCTGCCCCCAGTGACACACCTTCCTTAACAAGATCACATGTCCCAATCTTTCCCAAACAGTCCACCAACCTGAGACCAAGTATTCAAACATGGGTACCTATGCTGGCCATCTTAGTTTGGGTTTTATTGCTGTAAAAGACCATTGATGTGGGAGTCCCCTCTGTATGCTGCGAATACCAGTGGTTAATAAAGAAACTGGTTTGGCCTGATAGGGTAGATAGGTGGGGAAAACTAAACTGAATGCTGGGAGAAAGGAGGCAGAGTCAGAAGAATCCATGTAGCCCCACCAGAGACAGATGCTGGATGGAACTTTACCCGGTAAGCCACGGCCACAGGACAATACACAGATTAATAAAAAATGGGTTAAATTAAGATGTAAGAGCTAGTCAATAAGAAGCTAGAGCTAATGGGTCAAGCAGTGATTTAATTAACACAGTTTCTGTGTGGTTATTTCGGGTCTGAGTTGCTGAGAGGCCAGAATGACCAAGCAGCCTTATTACAACAGACTATGATCACAACAACTCTTGTAAGGAAAACATTTAATTGAGGAGGCTCACTACAGTTTCAGAGGTTCAGCCCATGGTCATCATGGCAGGAGCACGGCAGCAGCCATGGTGCCGGAGCTGAGAGTGCTACATCTTGCAGACAACACTAGGTCAGCTGACACTGAGCAAAGCTTAAGCAAAAGAGACCTCAAGGCCCGCTCCCACAGTGACACACTTCCTCCTATAAGGCCACACCTACTTCAACAACTACACCTCCTAATAGTGCCATGCCCTATGGGGACCAATTCTATTCTAACTACCACAGGGGCATGTTCATTCAAGCCGCCACACTAGTTTTATGGAATATAGGCTGTCCTTGAAGAGAAAGCAATAAAAATAAAGAATCCCCAAATCCCTGTCAAATGTTTAAGGTGGGCATTGTCCCTCAGTAAGGCCGAAAAGAGAACCAAATCTTGGATACCAACTTGTAACAGTGACAATGGCAACAAAGACAGGAAGAGGCCAGAGTGCCCTCTCTGGGTCACTTCTCGGCACCAGGACTACCAACTCCTAAGTCGGGCTGTCTAGGTACCATACCAGGCTTTATTATGGCGCTAAACTACCAGCAGAGCCAGTGACCCCCAACAGAAGGCAGCCTGTCCCCTGGAGGAGGAAGTCCTTCAAGCCCCGCATCTGAGTGACCATTCCACCATAGCTTTGGTGGACTTTGGGTACTGGATCCTGGGTGAAAGAGAGGCAGAAAATGTGGGACAGACAGGTAAGTGGGCAGAAGTCATATAAAGAAAGGCATTAAAGCTTTGTCTGACAGACAGGCTTGGGCTCCAACTCTGACACAACCACTCCCTTGCAACAGTGAGGAGCATGATTACTCAGCTATCATTTCTCACTGCCAATAGGAGAGTCACACAGCCTCCCTGTGACCCATGAACTGAGCCAAATACTATTTTCTAATTCACTGACACAGCATCTGGTGAGCCGGTCTGACTTTATAGACCTGCTGTAGCGATTTGATTCCTTCTTAAAAATGTCCTAAACCTCCTCTTTCCTGAGAGATGGTGTCACCTCACAAGGCCATTGGGACAAATGACATAACTCACAGTTCAAAATGCCTGGCAAAGGAGATTCTTGAAACCCAGCCAAGCGCACTGTCTGTGAGAGCCTCTCTTCCACATGCCCCTGGTGAATCACCTTTATGGGACTCAATAGAAAGATTCTATTTTCTTATTTCAGTGGAAAGAAGATTGGAACCTGTTGTAGGGTGTGTCTGCTTGTAGTGAGGAGCTGAGGGCCACTTCCCGCCACCCGGCTCTCAGCCACCTGGCTAGTTTATGCCCCGAAATAACAACACACAAACTGTATTCATTTAAACACTGCCTGGCCCATTAGTGTCAGCCTCTTACTCACATATTGACTAACCCATATCTAATAATCTGTATAACACCACAAGTGGTGTCTTACCGGGAAAGATTCAGCATGTCTGACCTGGCAGCTGGCTTCATCGCATCTGTCTCACTTAGGAGAGGTGTGGCATCTGACTGAGCCATCTACCTCACTTCCTTCTTCCTGTTCTGTCTACTCCACCCACCTAAGGGCTGGCCCATTAAATGGGCCAAGGCAGTTTCTTTATTAACGAATGAAATCAACACAAACAGAAGAAAGACTCTCCCACATCATCTGCTCTCACAGACAATTCGTGATTCTTGATTGTGACATCCCCAGCTTCTTGAAAACGAAAACAGCAAGGCCTTTGTTGGGTTTCTTCATCTTCAAAGGATCCTCCTGCCTTCCTCTGGCAGTGGTGACCATGGTTCAATCCCTTTGCAGAGACTGGGGGTGACTTGCATGTTTTTGAACAGTGTCCCTCATTCCCGTTTGCTGTGGGTCCTCCCTACCTTGGCAGCAGGGAGGCATATCTCACAGGTGGAAACCCCACCATCTTTAACTTCCATTGCAACTGCTCAGCTTCAGAAGAGAACAACCACAAAAGTCTGAGGCATCTTTAGGCAGGCTTCCTCACTCTTCTGTGACAGTTGGCTCTGAAGATCGTGTCCTTCCTGTGATCATAAAACAGTGATTTTGGGCTGTTCTTTTTTAAACTTCACGTGCTGCAATGCGATTCCAACAGTGAAGAGAATTATTGGGCTCATGCCATTTAAACTTGACCTCTAGGTATCAGTGCTAACATAGTGCTTAACCTTAAAGCAGAAGGACATCTAATTAGCCTGTGTCTATAACAATCTGATGAGTCGGGTTGGCGTTGAAACAGGAAGTTCAATTGCCAAAGAGGGATGCTAATTTTATACTTTACACACAGAGAAAGTCCAGAAATAACCTTCTTACAACATGCTACTTGAAGCCAAGCATTTCAAATCCACTAAATTAAAAGGTATAAGCATCCATGGTCAAATTTAGAAAAGCTGCTCCAGTCCCATAAACCCTTTTTGAAAGCCAGTTTGGAGTTGTGTTCTCCATTTGGTGCTTACTGAAGTCCAAATGCAGAGTTTAAAAATTGCTTGGTATTTGATTTATGTAAGCTTACCAAAGTGGTCCTGTCCTTCTTGCCTGCTAACAGTGACAATATTTTCTTCAATGTTACTGTTTATTGGCACTTCTTCATCCCATTGCATGTTACATTTAAGAGCATTGTGAAAATATGCAGAATAATGTTCCCTAGGGACCACTTGCATGTGGCCAAGAGTCTTCACCTTAGAGCTGCACAAAATGTGGATGACTGATTTGAGAATGCAATTCAGTGAGACAAATGGAATAGAATGCCAACAGAGTCATATTCACACACACACACACACATACACACACACACACACACACACATTCTACTTTTCTTTTGCTGTGATAAAGCATGCTCATTGAAAGTTACCCAGAGGAGGAAAAGATTTATTTAGTTTACACTTCCAAGTCACAGTCCATCACTGAGGGAAGTCAGGACAGGAACTTAAAGCAGAAACAATTGGGCAACACTGCTTCCTAGCTCATGCTTAGCTGCCTTTCCTGTACAGTCCAGGACTACCTACCTAGGGATGGTGCCACCTACTGTAACCAGAGGCTTTTCTGTATCCCACCTGTCCCACAGTCACTTATAAAGTAATCACACAGAGACAATATTAATTACAATTATTTGGCCAATGGCTCAGGCTTATGATTTGCTAGCTCTTACATACAAATTAACCCATATCAATTAATCTGTGTATCTTCACGTGACCCATGGCTTCCTGGTAATGCTCTGGCATCTCACTCCTCTGGTGGATGCTGGTGTCTCTCTCTCAAACTTGCCTTCTTTTTTCTTGTATTCAGTTTGGTTTTCCCACCTAGCTATATTCTGCCCTGCAATAGGCCAAAACAACTTTATTCATCAACCAATAAAAGCAACACATATTGGCAATATACAGAAGGACATTCCACATCACCTACAGTGGGCAGGGACCACCTAAATCAATTAATAACAAAGACAATACCCTTGTGCTAGTTAGTTAGTTAGTTAGTTAATTTGTTTTTTGTCAGTTTGGCATATACCAGATGTAATGGTCTGCTCTGTCCCTTTAAAAACCATGCTCACTCCTTTCCCAGTCCTCCAAGGCAAGCTGATCTTCAGCTTTCAGCCTGAGTCTCTTCCTTTCCATCTTTCTATCAAAGAAGCAGTTTTTTTCTCTCCCTTTTCCCCACTTCTTCCTTCCCCTTCTGTTGTCTCTGTCTCTCACCCACTGCTTGGCTCCCTGCCTGGACCAGCCACATTTGGAGATCTGCCGTGTGGCCTCATGGCTGGCTGCCCACTGCAGCCACTCAGGATCCACAGCATTTTACTTTTACCATTACACTAGAGTCATCTGGGAAAAGGGAACCTCAACTGAGAAAATGCCTCCATCAGACTGGCCTGGCCTGTATTCAAGACTGCAGGAAGATTTTCTTGATTAATGAATAGCAAGTTATAGAGAGCAATCCTGTAAACAACCTTCCCCACAGCTTCTGCTTCAATTCCTGCCTCTGGGTTCTGTAGTGATGAGCTGCGGGCAGGCCTGCTTTTCGTCCTGCCCGGCTCTTGGCCACCAGCTAGCTTATACCCCGAAATAATTACACAGACCTGTATTCTTTTAAACACTGCTTGGCCCATTAGTTCCAGCCTCTTGTTAGCTAATTCTCACATCTCTTGTTTTAACACATATCTAATAATCTATGTAACACCACAAGTGGTGTCTTACCCGGAAAGATTCAGCATGTCTGACCTGGTGGATGGCTTCATCGCAACTGGTTGTAGAGGCAGGGCAATTGTCTGAGCCATCTACCTCACTTCCTTCTTCCTGTTCTGTCTACTCCACCCACCTATTTTCTAATCTATTAGGCCAAGCAGTTTTCTTTATTAATTAACCAATGAAATCAACAGATTGATATAAGACCCGCCGCCATCATTTCCCCTTTTTCTGTTTAAACAAAAAGGAAAGGCTTTAACTTTAACATAGTAAAATTACATATAACAAAACAATTATCAAGCAAGAATTACAGTTACAATATTTATATCTACTTTATCTTTTATCATAACTAAGGAAAACTATAACTATCTATTTATTCTTCAACTCCATCAAAGACTCCAGAAAGATATAATATTACCTAAGTAAATGAGAAGTAAGCAACTTATAAAACTCTAGAAATCACAGAGACATCTCGCTGCCTGGACAGTCACCCAAAGTTCTTTTGTATTGTTGGGGCATCTATCTTCGGCCTATAGGCCCACAGTATCCAGTAGACTTTCCCATGAAGCAGGAAATTTGAAAGACAGTTCAGTCACTATCTGCTGTGTCCTGCAGAATGTCTCGCAGACTCTTTCATGAATCAGGAACCCAGAGAGATCATCTCACCTATAGGCAAGTTCAGCAAGTTCCTCTCTCTGAGGGTTCTCTGTGTCCAGTTTATGCAATAGTCCAGGCAAGAGCAGTTTCTTGCCCAAATGGCTATCAAACTCCATAAGTAGCCTCTTCGATGCCCATCTTCCTCTTGAAGTAGCTGGTGCTGCCAGGAGCAGATGTGTCTCATTGTCATGAAAAGCCCTAAGTTATTAAAACATTTAAAATACCATATTCTATAGTCTTTGAAAGATATGAAGAATGCCTATTTAACTTAAATATATCTCTATATATCTAGAAAATCTAACTAACATGACTACAAGCTTGACTATTATCGATGACTATTCATTAACAACCTATATTTCCTAATTATATATTACATTCTTAAATGAACTACACAATCACAATACCTTAATCATTATTAGAAATACATATACTTATTACAAAATTGACCTTAAATTTATACCAATGTAAATTATTCATATCTATATCATTTCCCCCTTTAAATGTAAAAGAATATTTATAAACAATATTTGGGAACATGGGTGCAGTTATTTCTCTCCTGCTGAATGGGGACGCTGTTAATCAGATCATTCATGGTGTAATGCCAGGTTCATCTCAGTCATCAGTTTGGTGAAGTAATTTTCTGAAGGTGTTCACAGCAACCTTTTAGGAGGGCATGGTCTATCATACCATATTGGGATAGAAGCAATCCACAGTGTCTCATTTTCTATAAAAACAAAAGAATCTCTTTTCCAAAGTATCATATCCTTAGATCCAAATTCTGAAGTCAAGGTATTTTCAAAATATCTATGTTGAATTAGTTCAGCAGCATTTATAAACAAATATCTTTTAGCAGCTGTTGCTTCTTCCTCAGCATTCAAACAATTCAAAGAGAGCATAATAGTATACAGTATCAAGATTCTCTGTGTATTTTCCATCTTTGTGTGGCTTTATTTTTAACCTCTATTTCTTTTATTTTTACTTTTACTTTTTGAGACAGGTTCTCTGTATATCTTTGTCCTGGAATAACTCTGCAGACCAGGCTGTCCTTGAACTCCACAAGAGATCCACTGTCTCTGCTTCCCAAGTGCTGGGATTAAAGTTGTGTGCTACTTAACCTTGAACTCACAGAGATCTGTCTGTCTCTGCCTCTCAGGCATTGGGATTAAAGGTGTGTTCTGCCACACCTTGAAGTCACAGAGGTCAATCTACCTCTGCCTCCCAAGTGTTGGGATTAAAGGTGTGTACCACCACACCCAAAATACTCTTTTTCTTTATTAAGAACTTTAAGCTTTAGCTTGCATATATTTTTAACACACTATAAAACATTTAGAGGTTTTCTTCATCTTTGAATCTTTTTATTGTATATCTCTCTTTTTCTGACCACATGAGTCTTTAATTTACTGAACAATATTGGTAGGACTAAAGTCGTGACTTTGGCGATCCAGCCCATTCCTTAGCGTTCCAGCCTCATGGCGGAGGTACCAGCTGTAGCCATTTTTATCAACACAACTCTGTGGCGGTTCAAGGTCCCTGCCAGCAAGCAAGCTGCAACAGTGTTAAACAGCAATCAAATCCTTGAGAAAAGAGTTTTTAAGCAAATTGTGGTATAAGAATAAAATTGACATTCCATGAATAAAAAACATGATTTTGTTGCACACCAAGCATTTACCTAATGTGTGTGTATGTGTGTGTGTTGCATATATAATAGTCATATTCAGAACATGAAGGAATGAGATGGTCGAGATGGGGAAGAACATAGAGAGAGCAAGGAAAGAGATATCTTGATTGAGTGAGCCATTATGGAGTTAGTGAGAAAACTGGCACTAGGGAAATTCCCAAGAATCCACAAGGATGACTTCAGCTGGAACCCTAAGCAACAGTGAAGAGGGTGCCTGAACAGGCTTTTCCCTTTAATCAGATTGATGACTATTAAGATATCTTAATAGTCATCAAAGTTCGGTCAAAGAGAGGGAGGAGCAATAATATGAGCAAATGGATCAAGACCACGATGGGGACACCCATTTAAACATCCGACCCAAGCAAGTGGGAGCTTATTGACTCTGGACTGACACCAGGGGAATCTGCATAGGAGCAAACTAGGTCTTCTGAGCGTGAGTGACAGATGTGTGGCTTAGGCAGTCTGTGGGGCCACTCTCAGTGGGACTAGAATTTATCCCTAGTGCATGAACTGGTTTTTTGGAGCCCATTCCCTATGGAGGGACACCTTGCTCAGCCTGGATATAGGAGAGCAGGCCTTGGTTCTGTCTCAAAAGTGATGTGCCAGACTTTATTGAGTCCCCTTGGACCTACCCACCCTGAGAAGTAGAGAGGGGTTGGGGGAAATTAGGTGCAGCAGAGGAGGCAGGGGGAGTAGGAATGGATTGGTATATAAAATGAGAAAAGACTCTTTTAAAAAATATACTTAAAAAACAAAAAATAGTCATATTTTTATTTACGCCTCACACTAACCCTAAGTTTCAATGCTGAGTAGAAAGCATGGAGCTGTAACTCTTCAAAGGCCAGCACAAGGCACATGTTTCCTAAAAGGGTGTGTGCTAGAGAGACAGGAGGACAGTCCTCCTTTCGTCAGAGAAGCCAAGTCACTAGGAAACTCTCATTTGTGCTGTGTGTTTACCAAATTTAGACAGTGTGAGAAAATGCTTTTGGTTTTACATACAAAACGTGAATGCTGTTTCATGGTAATTCTCATTGTTCTATAATGTGTGCATGGTAAAATTTCAAAGGAACCACTAATAGAAAAGAATGTGTAACCACCAAGCTGATAAAAAGGGAATTATCCAACTTCATCAAGAAAACATGTGACGCACTTTCTAAAGGCGAGGAGAGTGTAGGGGAAAAGATGGTAGATTTGAGTCCGAATATGTTAATAACTATAATAAAAACAATATATGTAAGTTAAATCAGAAATTTTCAATTTCAATTTTTAAAATTTAGTAATATTTTTGTTATTAAACTTTTATTAAACAATACCCAAAATATGGTAATATAGAAAGTCCGAAAGTAAAGGGTTAGAAACAAATTAACAAATATATATTGTGATAACTATAAACATAGCCAGCTGTTATAACAAAAAGCATAACAAATTATCACAAAATCAAGCTTACAAACCACAGTTTATTATCTCACAGTGAGCATAGGTGGAGTCTGGCATCCTACACATGTCTCTGTTCTCAGTGCCCCATAAGTGGCATCTGGGTGACAGAGCAATGGCGATGGGCACCATGTTCACACGGAGGCGTGACTGGGGACAGATTGGCTTTGAGTGGCTCTGGATGGCTGGCACAATGTCTTCCTTCTGCTACAGGTCTGAGCTGTCCCTTTTCGTGTTATCTGCTAAGCAAGGACCATGTTCCTCTCTTCGGCCACTCTCAGCTCAGTGCTGAGGTCCCTCTTTCGGAGCCGAGTCCCTCTGTACAGAAGTTCTCTCTTCTACTCCATGGTCTCCGACTTTAGCTTTTTGTTGCAACCGGTGAACCCTCAACTGTAAATAGTCTCAGGCGATAAGTTTGGTCAGTGCAGATCCTGTCCCTTTCTTGAGATCATTTGCGACACCACATGTGCCGTTTAGGTTCAATCTAGTAAATTCACTGTCTGAGGGTGTATGTGGGGTATGCACAGGGAGTGCAGAGGAACTCTTGGGGCAGGCATGTTTAGAATTTTGCCTACTGCGAAGGACACTATGAGCATTAGACGTCAGTAAACCGGATAGAATTGTGGTCAAGTGGTCAAGAAAATGCAAAAAAGTAAAGTGTGCATACATTACTAAAATATCTTCAGATAAGCAAACTGATATTTATTTTAAAAAATCATATGAAAATACATACCTACTATCATAAACACTTCAATATATTTCTTCCATCTAGGGAAAAACAATGAATACCATTGGAAAAGCACAACCAGGAAACATGTAACACCAGAACCAAACCCAGGTCCTCAGCAAAAGGTCAAGGCCTCCTACTGCTGAGCCATCTCTCCAGCCCCAGATCTTATTTTCAAAAAAACAAATGATGACAATTAGCAATAAATTTAAACCTTAAGTCAGATCTGTTATTGGTTGGTTAGTCCATGAGCTTTGTGCCACCATTGCCTTAGTATAGCCCGTAGGTAATAGCCCGTTGTCAATAAAGGATCGTGGTTGGTGTGCAGAGTGCCTTTCTGTACTGGAATGTAGGGGGCAAAGGCTCCATGTAGGCATCAGCTTGATATCTCCATGTTCAATGAGTTGTGTAGATGTTGCCTTCAGCAATGAGGACTTGCTGTCAGTTTGTGGAAAGCAACCTATAGTCTTGGCCACTCTAAGGTAGGTCTCATGTTCAGGAGTAGCTGATCAGCAAAATAATGGACTCCATAGCTTTTGTATGTTTTTATTTTGTTACAGGGTTTTTTTTTGTTGTTTTAATTTTGTTTCTAGGTGTCACTGTATTCTGTTTTCTAGTTTGGGGGTGTTGTTGTATTGGGGTTTTTGTTTGTTTGTGAGAAAGAACTTAAAGTTGGGTGGGCAGGGGAGAGGAGAGGATCTGGAAGGACTTGGGGCATGGGAAGAATATAATCAAAATATATTTAAATTTTAAGATGGCTTTAAATAATAAAAAATATTTTTAAAAGAGTAAGGATTAGAAGGACTAGGAGATGTGGCCTTGCTGGGGTAGTTGTTGTCTTGTTGCAGGAAGTGTTTCTCTGGGGGTTGGATTTGAAGTTTCAAAAGCCCAAGCCAGGCCCAGTGTTGCTCTCTCAGACTGCTGACCAGGACGTAACTCTCAAGTGCTGTCCCAGCACCATGCCTGGGGCCATGTTTTTCAGGACAAGGATGAGTGCATCAGTACTCCCAAACTCTAAACAAGTTACCAATTAAATGCTTTCTTTCATGTGAAAAAAAATTAAATGTGAGAATTCACAGAAAAGTGTTATTTATCAAATACTTCATGGCTGAACAAATACAACTATGGGAAGGGTTTTTTTTTTTTTTTATCAGTTTATACCCTTACTCCCTATGTGACAGGATGACATGGCAGGATACCCTTTGCCAGAAGTAGTCCTTCCTAGCCTCTGAAATCCTGAGCTGATAGATTTCTAATTGTTAGAAATTTCCTAGTCGATTCCAATTTAATAGCACAAATTTTATTAGTACACCAAAGACTTTTAAAAGCATTTCTATTTTTAATTTTGTGTGTGTGTGTATGTGTGTGTGTATGTTTGTTTCTCTGTGTATGATATAAAATGTGTCTCTCTGTGTGGGTTTATCTGTGTATGAACATGAATTGTGTCTGTGTGTATGTTTCTCTGTGTATGGCCATGAATTGTGTCTATGTGTTTGTTTCTCTGTGTATGATATGAATTGTGTTTCTCTCTGTGTGTTTCTCTGTGTATGGCCATGAATTGTGTCTCTCTGTGTGCTTCCCTATATATGGTCATGAATTATGTCTATGTGTATGTGTTTCTCTGTGTATAGTCATGAATTTTATTTGTGTTCGTGTGTTTCTCTGTGTATGGTCATGAATTGTGTCTCTGTCTGTGTGTCTCTGTGTATGGTCATGAATTGTGTCTCTCTGTGTGTGTTTCTCTGTGTATGGTCATGTGCAAGTGAGCACAGGATACCTGGGATGCTGAGGGTGTCCAGTCCCCTGGTGCTGAAGTTATAAGAAGTTATGAACTGCCAAAAGTTGGGCAATAACCTGGGGTCCTCTGGAAGAGCAGTATATATTCTTAACCTCTGAGCCATCACTTCAGCCCCATGTTCATTTAGAAGACCAACAAAAGTTGGATTTTCTTATAAACTCTAAGACTACCTTCTATAAAAAAGACCAACTCAAAGTTTTAAAGTAAGCTCTGCAAGATTTTTTTTAAAAAATCACTGCAAATTTGCACAAAAGTTTTTAGACTATTCAAAAAAAAGGATACTTTCTAATTCAACTTATAAGTACAGTATACTTTAATAATAGAGCCAATCCAATGAAATTTCATATGAACACAACTTCAAGCTTTTAAAACAATACTTGGACAAAATGATTCAAGAAACATATAAAAATTAGGTGAAGTAGTATGCTTTTACTGCCAGCATTTAGAAGACAGAATTCCTGTCTCAAAAAAAAAAAGGCGTATAAAAGAATATGTCACGCTTACTTCAGCAGTGCACATCCTAAAACACTAAAATTAGAACAATACAGAGAAGGTTAGCATGGTGATTTGAAAGAAAATGGCCTCCAAAGGGAGTAACACAATTAGGAGGGGTGGCCTTGTTGGAGGAAGTGTGTCACTCAGGGGCTGGGCTTTGAGGTCTTCCATGCTCAGGCTACACCCAGTGATACAGTTCACTATCAATTGTCTGGGGATCAAGATGTAGAACTATCAGTTCCTTCTCCAGGACCATGTCTGTCTGCATGCTGCCATGTCCTGCTGTGACAATAACGGACTAAACCTTTAAACTGTTAGACACCCCAATTAAATGTCTTTCTTTATAAGAGCTGCTGTGGACGTGGTGTCTCTTCACAGCAACAGAAACCCTAATTAAGACAGTTAGCACGGCCCCTGTGCAAGGATGATATGCGAATTTGTGAAGCGTTCCATACTTTAAAAAACCGCCATGACAGAGTTGGATTTCTGGCTTAGTTAAGCCCACTGTAAAGTTGGGGAGAAGATCTAAAAGTAATAGCTGTCCTAATAGAAGATTCAATTAAGCATCTGATTTCCTGATACATGCAAAAGAGGCATTTAAAGGAGAGAGCTATGCTGTTACTAAAATGATGTCATAAAATAAAATGACAACAGATATTTGTAATATATGTGCAGATGTATAACCTTAGATATGCCATATGTGGGTGTAATATATATCTACATTTACATATATATTACTTATATTCTTAGAGAAACAACAGAAGAAAATATCAAAATGTTTACAGTTTTGCCAGGTGATGGTTTGAGAATGATTTTTGCAGCTTTATACTTATTTTCTATTATTTTCCTAAGTTTCTGTGAAGTTTGTGATTTTGGTAATGATGAGAATCGGTATTTATTGAAACCCTTGAGTGGAGAGGGTCCTCTGGAATTCCTTTTGAGAGCAGGACTTCTCTGAACATAACACAGGTAAAGAGGCAGAGATGATGGAGTTATGTATTCATCCCGTAATAAACTCTAAAATCCCTCAGGTAAAGAGAAACATAGTTTTACACCCAGAGGCTTCAACAGGTGCCTTTCTCAAGGCTGAGAATATTCCTCAAAGGTCGGGACAAACCCGGTGTTGTGTTTGTCTCTTTAATCCCAGCACTCAGGAGGCAGAGGCAGGTGAATCTTGTGAATTCAAGGCCCGCCTGATCTACAGAGCAAGTTCCTGATCTACAGCCCAGGCTGTGTTTTTTTTGAGGCCCTGCCTCAAAAGAAACACACATGCAATAGCAAAAGACTCTTGGAGATGAGAGAAGGATGACTACTTCCCAACTTCCACTTTTATTCAAGACTGAGCTTTAAGCCTTAGATGTCTAATAAGGTAAGAAAAGCATGGAAAGCCAGAAGGGAAAACAAAATTTTGGCTTCCCCCCAAAAAAGTGTGGCTTTCAATACTCAACAAATTTCCCAGTTATCACTATCTACTAGAAATAGGTTATATATCTATAGATACAGAAAGAGGTTAGCAGGAAGCAGAGACAGCAGCCCTTTTTAGAACTAAAATCCCTACCACAGTCTTTGCAAATACAAATCCCATAAAGATCATGTGGAATGGAAAAGGAGCTTAAAGCAAATGTGGAGAAACTGTTTTTGGTCTCAGAATATAAAAATCTTGAGTAAAATACAAAAAAATAGGAAAAAGTTGACAATCTACCATAAAAATAAGATTTTATTCAGCATTAGAAAATGAAAAGATAATATACAAGCTGAAAATCTGACGAGATTAGAAGTCATATATAAGTAGATTTCACAAGTCAATAAGAAAAAAGTCAAACAACCCACTAAATTTAAAAATAAGGAACTGTAATCAGAAAGAGAACATTAAAATTATGATGTCTTGATTCAAGCAATCAGGATCAACCTCACAAGCTGGATTCCTTGTTGGAGAAATTCTGGGCAACACTCCCTAAGACAAGGGCAGCACTGATAGGAAGGGAAGGGAAGGCCGTTGGATGGGGGCAAGCTTTTTCCCCAGAATATATAAATGTCAGGACTTTTCACAAAAACTCCAACTCTTGAGAATAATAAGGGACTAAAGGAGTAGTGAGAATGGGCCTCTAGAATCGCTTTGGAGAATAGTCCAAATCTGCACATAGTCACAGAAAAGCAGTGGAGATTAGGTTTCTTGCTAGCCCCGTAATGGCTCCCTCAATCAAGATACCTCTTTCCTTTTGTCGTCTCTGTCCTTCCCCCATCTCGATCATCCTGTTCTCTCAAGTTCTCCTCCTCATTCCTTCTCCCTTTTCACCCTCCTTCTCCTGCCACCCCCCATGCTCCCAGCTTTCTCAGGAGATCTGTCTATTTCCCCTTTCCCGGGGGGGGGGGTCTATGTATGTTTCTCTTGGTGTTCTCCTTGTTACTTAGATTCTCTGGGGTTGTGGACTATAGGTTCCTTATCCTTTGCTTTACAGCTAATATCCATTTATGAGTGAGTACATACCATATTTATCTTTCTGGGTGTGGGTTAACTCACACAGTGTGTTTTTTTTTTCTAGTTTTATCCATTTGCATGCAAATTTCAAGATGTCATTATTTTTTACCACTGAGTAGTACTTCATTCTGTAAAGAAGCAGAATTCCACAATGGAGCACTGGGCTTAGCTCCCAAAGTCCAGTCAAAAAGTGGGAGGAGTGAGAATAAGAGCAAAGAGGTGAAAACCATGGTGGAGACACCCACTGAAGTAGTTTATCTCAGCTAATGGGAGCTCACCAACTCCAGCTGGACAGGGAAGAACCAGCATAGGGCCAAACTAGGCCCTCTGAATGTGGGTGACAGTTATACAGCTGGAACAGATCGTGGCGCCACTTGCAGTGGGACCAGGATTTATCCCTACTGCTTGGCTTTTTGGAACCCATTCTCTTTGGACAGATACTTTGCTCAGCCTAGATATAGTAGGGAGGACCTTGTACCTTCCTCAAAGCAATGTGCCTTACCCTCTCTGAGGAGTGGATGGGAGGTGGGGGGTAGGTGAAGGGCATGAGAGGAGGGGAGGGAGTGGGAACTGGGATTCATATGTAAAATGAGAAAAGACAGTATTTTTTTAAATAAAAAAAAGAAAAGAAAATCACTGACAGTCAAGGTTGCCTAATGACCTGCAGCAATGGCAAGGCCACATGTTTGGTACACTTTGAAATAAACGGGATGTAAAACAGAGGCGAATGCACGCAGTCTTTGTTGAGAAATGGACAGATGTAAATATCTGAAGGCAGGATATAGATAACGAAGACAGTACCCTCCTGATTACCCAGGCAGTGAGGAGATGGGGATGGGGGGGATAAAAAACTGTTCTATGATCCAAAATGAAATAAAATAAAAATTATCCAGGCATGGTGGCTCACACCAATACTCAGGTAGCAAAAGTAGGTGGATCTCTGGGAAGGGCCTACCTGGTCTACACAGCAAGTTTTAGGTCAGTCAGGACTGTGTAGAGAGTCAGAGTCTCAACAGAAACAAAACCTGTCCTCAGGCAGCATGCCTGCCACTCTAGCTGTGTCCATTGCTACAAAATTAAAATACTCTCCATCACCTCCACGGCTCTGGGTCTCCAGTGCTGTTATTATGAAGGGGAATCCATGTTTCTCACACTGTAGCCCTGAGCCCAGATGTGGTTGTCTTCTTCATCCACACCATGCACACCGACACACGCCACTCTTGTCCAACCTGGTGATGTCTGTATCCCCAGCTCAAAAGAGACTGGGGCACGAAGATGAAAAGTTCAAGGACAACATGACAACTTAGTGAGTCCCTCTCTCTAACTAAAAGAAGAGAACTTGAGATGTGGCGTGATGGCACACTACAGAACACATGCTCCAGCCCCTTGATTTCATACTCAGTACTGTAGAACATAAAAAAGTTAAGATTAAAATTAAGAGAACAAAAACAATTATGCTTTTATAAAACCAAGATTAATTATCTAGAGTTCTAGTAATGGGGCTACTGAAATCGAGAAGGGCAGTCCTTCTCCAGAGCCCTATAGTAACACAGCTGAAAACTCCATTTATAGTAACACAGCTAACAACCCCATCTGTAATGGAGCCAGGGAGTCCTTCTCCAGAGCCTATAGTAACACAGCTAACAACTCCATCGAGAAGGGGAGTCCTTCTCCAGAACCCCATAGTAACACAGCAAACAACTCCACCTATAGTAACATAGTTAACAACTCCATCTGTAATGGAGCCCGTGCTGAAGAATGTCCAGAACACAGAAATCTTTATACTTAAGATTTCAGGATCTCGTTTCTAAGCATCTCTCGGAACCAATTAGCTATTAGGAAGGTGCGAAATAAGACTAGAGACTGAGACACGAATGGTGATTTAAGATTCTGGGTGGTTTTTGCCTGGTTGTTTTGGCCCTGTCTTTGTTTAGTGCCTTAAAGACTTGGGGAAAAAGGGAAATTTGAGTATTTTTCAGGTATTTCTTCTGAGGAACTTACCACATATAAACTGGAAAAGTTTTGTGAAATAACAACAACAACAACAATAATAATAATGATGATGACCTACTTTGGGAAGCCCTGAACCAAGCCAACGAGGAGAAGATTGTTAGAAGATTGTTATGGTTAGCTTTGAGAACCTGACACAACCTAGAATCACGTGGAGAGTCTCAGTTAGATTTGTCTACATTGGGTTGGCCTATGGGACTTAGTGGCTTAGTTTAACTGATGTGGTAAGACACTACCTACTACGGGTAGCACGACTCCTTAGTTGAGGGATCCTGACCTTTATAAGATGGATCGGTTGAGCTGAACAAGTGAGTATGCATGCACGCATGCCTCTCTACCATTACTCTAGATGTGATAGGACTAGCTGTTTGAAGTGCTTTGACTTCCTTACAGTGATGGGGTGTAACCTAGAAATGTGAGTTAAAATAAATCTTTCTCCGTTAAGTTGCATTTTGTCACAGTGTTTTATGACAATGACAAAAATAAACAACAACAACAAAGATTAAACCCAATATAAGAACACTGTAAATACACTAGATACAAAACTATTAGCTTAGGGTAAGAACAAAGACCACAGAGAAGTGATCCTCAACCTATCTTCAATTAAAAGTCTTTGTTAGGTTGTTTGTTTGTCTGGTTGTCTGGTTTTGTTTGGCAAGGTCTGGCTACATACACACTCAGTGGTCATCCTATCTCAGGCTCCTAAGTAGTGAAATTACATACATGCACTACCATTCAAACATTTTTAACACATGAATCTGTGCTTTTGCAAAATTCTGTGGGAGCATACTTGGAATCAGTAAAGTGTCAAATCACAGTAAGAGCTCTAATTCCAGCGTGTATGCTTTCTCCTAGGAGCATGCCTTTCCTGACTTAGCTGCCTTGAGAAGCACCTGGCAGCAAAACCATGAGAGAAGGTAGAGGGTCCAAGTCCAGTGTGAAACGTTTGGGTTCGCTGGTAAACAGGAAGGTTCACTCCTCACTCTGATGTTTAGCAGCATCCAGAGGGAGTCAAAGGTTTCAAATCAGCTGGAGAGAGAATGAAGTAGAAGCAACAGTTCAGTGAGCAAATGTCCCAGGAGTGAGCCTGTTTTCCTGAGGGGTCGACCTCTTTCCTGTGTAATTCCTCACTTCTGGACGAATCAGGGGCAAATAAGAACTGAGCATAGATTTGTCTTGCTCTTTACTGCATTAGAGCATATTGAAGAACTCATGAGTGTCTCCAAAGGTGTGACTATCTTTTCAATATGTTCTGGAAGAAAGGGGTAATAGAAAATGTCATTTGCTACTCTACCCAACAAGAAAGATTCTGGCCATAAGAAATAGAGTCTTCCTCTTATTTTACCATGGGGAGTGACAAACAGCAGAGTATCATTGAGAGAGGAATTGTACAATAATTAAATTTTATATCTAGCATTTGTATTCCTAGATATCAACTCCAAAATTGTTCTGGTAGAGAACAAAAAAAGAACACATAATTATTTCTACTCAAAACCTCTTGACTGAGAAATTTCATGTGACCCTAAGTAAAAAGGGTTATTAAATAGGTATACAAATTAAATATTTTGTGATAATGAATCACAAGGAACTTATTTTAAAATAGTTCTTGGGATAGTTAGTACATTTATTACAGAAGAAAGTAAACTTGCATACTAATGAGATGGATGTGTTTATTTTTACATAAAGAATTAAATCTTTGCAGAATATTTAAGAGCATCTTCAACACATTTCATATCAATATTTTAATTTTATAATCATTAATCCTATGAATACCACTTCACATAAATACAAAAATTCAGAAGTGTGTTTACAGCAATTTCAGAACTTGTTGGAAACTTCATCCTAATTCTGAGCCAAATTCATTGAATACTTTTTTATGAATCTTAAGTCATCAACTCAAGCAGCAATTTTAAAAATCATTCTAACACAACACTAATAATATTTATTATTCTATACAATACACATGTAACATAATGATAGATATCAAATTATATGTTGTATTATATGTAGTATACATGCAGGTGAAGCACACACATACACATTAAATAGAATAAAAAGCAGAGGAATGAAAAGAAAAGTAGTTGTGCACTAAAACTTACAGTAGAAAACTCTTCTACATAACAAATACCTAAGCCAGGTTCAGATAAACGATGATGTGGTAAGAAATATCTTCATATGCTATTCACAGCTAACAAGGTATGTGTAGTAAGCTAATTGTTACCTCAAGCAAGAAGTCGATAGTGGATGGATGGATAGGTGGACGGATGGATGGAGATGATAAATGGATAAATGTATAAATAGGTAAGACCAAACAAGCAACTAATGGGTTAAATCTAATTTAATTTTTGAAGCACATACTAACTTACAGAGAAATAATTTTAAAGTCATTGTTGTATTTTGGGAAAAGAGGGAAAGAGGGACTGAGACAGATGCTAAATTTTATTGAATTTGTCTTATTTGTAGATTTGACTTTCACACCCTGTAAATATTTGACACACTTTTAAAATAAAAATAAAAATTTAAAGTAATTTTTAGAAAGGGAAAATGAAAAATAACTCCAACCCCAATAATTGGTAAAATAGCAATGGCAGCCTTGTGACAGGAAAACTACACAACCCATGTGTCTAGGTGGGGGAAACCGTGGCCTAAAAGGAAGCTGAATTCAGTAGATATGGAGCCATGTCTTTAACCCCATCACTAGAGAGGCCGAGGCAGAAACAGGTGGAGCTCTGTGAGTTCCTGACTAGCCATGGCTGAACAACGGGACCCTGTCACTAAAAGGAAAGAAAGAAAGATGGGGGGTGGGGTGTTAGGGGGCAGGAGAGGAAAGATGGAAGAAAGGAAGGAAGAAAAAATTCATTGACTATTCTTATGGTCATCATCTCAGTGGTGCTGGACACTGCTCTTCAGACCTGACAATGGTTTGTGGGAATGAAGCCAGTGTCCCATTACAGGCTAACTGGGACTGCCGGCGAAGGAAGGCGATTCAGGCTGAAGACTGAAGAGATTGTGGAGTTCTTTTGTCATTTGACTTTAAACTCATGGTCTTCATATCTGCACCTTCTGATGGCTGAGATCACAGGACCATGCCAATATGCCAGGATTAAGATTAAAGTGTTCATGTGAAACTTCTGTATCTGGTTTGGAATTGACTGTATCACTGTGGGAGGGATGGGGCAGGGGGATGCCTCCCAGCTCTGTCTGCTGAGGTAGAGAAGCACCAACACAATCTGTCAAGAAGTACTCTCACCCATATTGGAAAATCCCTATAAGAGCAGCCTGGAAAAACTGGGCATCTGTAATGCTGGTACTAGGAAGCCAGAGGAATGTGTGTTCAGGGCCTTCCTTTGCTATATAGTAAGAGTCTTTGCGGGGAAAGAAAAGCACCTTTTAAGCAGTAGTTAGTCCACCTGTGAGGCAGAAAGAGTGCAAAGAAAGCCTGAGGCCTAAGAACTCTTGCAGTGGACAGGAAGAAAGCCACATCACCTACCAAGTATGTCCAAAAGACTTCGGTTTGATTCAGGAAAACAAATCATCAGTATGCATAACACTTCAGCTTATTGAAATGTATCAAAGATGTTTAAGTACACGAGTTTGTGACGACACTTCAAGAGTAGATAGAAAGCCAGAAATGTGCTATTTTAAAAGTGAGCAGAGGGGAAATGTAGTCTTTAGCTAGTCTTTCCCTTGTAAGTTGTTCCTGAGCAGTCAGAAGTTAAAAGAAAGGTTTGTCTTTATAAAACTTCTAAACATACAGGGTTAAACTAGCAGTACCTGCCGATGCTTCCAAGGAACAAATTTGTTCGTGTCAATATTAATCATTAAAGACAAACCCAGAAGCCAGTCCCTGCCTCTAGGTAAGAGAGGAAATACCATTCATCAAACCACCTTTCAAAGCGATCCCATCTACATCGGGCTGGCCTTTGCACTCCTAATCCATGCTGTGCGGGAATTCTTTCTCTGGGAAGACAGACGCAAAGTGTTCATCCTTCTTACAAGACCCCAATGACAAACCAAAGGAGGTTGGTTCCACAGAGGTTTACCCTAGAGAACCCGTGAATTTTGCTGGAGCTGCTTCTGGAGCAACAGTTACTGGCAGGAATGTCGAAAGATGCCGCATGGATGCCGTCAGCACCATCCACACTGTGAGAATCCTGATCAGACAGCTTGAAGTGTAATTAGGAGATGGAGAGAAGTGGGAGAAGTGCAGGTCTCACCCAAATACTGATGCAAGCATGTAAACGTTCAAACGCTGGAAGACAGGAAGACAGTCACACACAGCACTAATGGAATCATTGGAACTAGTAAGGAATTGTCACAGTGTTGAGGACAGTAACAGTACTCTGACTGCATTTAAAAATATAATGAAGCCGAAACTTGACGCCCTTCCCGGCCAGCCTGGTCTCATGTGAACAAAAGGATGGAGAAAGTACAAACAGAAGACTTTTAGAGAGCCCTCCCTCCCAAACCCGGAGAAGCTTATTAGTGGAAAACCAGCAGATGTCCTAAACTGCAAAGCCCCGTTCCCTCTCAAGACTCTAGAGCTATTCATACACTGCTCAACCCTTTTCTGTCACCAGCGGAGTTCCTCTGGTGAATTACAGCCTTCTGCCCACTTTGGGACCATCCATTATAGATGCAGCCGGCAGCCAAGATGCGGCTGGCTCCTCTCACTTGGTGTTTCCATCAGTAGATTTATAATGAGAAGAAAATGCATTTTTCCCCAATCCCAGGCAGGGCTCCCCCCAAATGATCAGGGCTGTTCTAGGGACAATTTGCAAAGCTTTCTTCCAACCACACAGCAAACAGGCCCCAACCCTGTTAGCTTTTTAAAATCTACTAAACAATGTGAAGCCACAGTTTCATTTTTTCCTCCCTGGCTGGAGATGGTGGAAATGTTCATCACACAGTGGGAAGTCGTATGTGAAACAGGTGTTTTATTCCCTAGCAGGTAAAATGGGTTTGATTCCTGAGAGAGGCAGACATTTCAAGGTATCAGCGAGAGGTCCAGATGGTGCGTATTTTCATATCTAATATTATATAAAAGATTTCGGATGTATCCTGACTCTTAACACAACCATAAATTCCCAGCTTATTGCCCAGCTGAATGGCTCTGGAAGCTACTAATTAGTGTAGCTCTTCTTGCTCGTCTGAGGATCACCAGATTATCAGAGCCTTTTTGTGTTTAGCTTCAGGTAAAAAGACAGAGTTCCAGGGGAGGAGCCCCTTCCACGTAATAGCCAGGTGCCTGCAGAACACTTGAACTTTAGGGATATGCAAGTGTTTACCAACCCAGGGGCAGAAATGTGGGTGAAGATTTTAAGGAAAAGCCCAGTTTGTAGAAGGTGGAAGTTTTCCCTGGTCACTCCTTCCTCTGTACATCACTCCTGCAAACACAATTGACTGTCTCTTGACAACAGTGGTTTGAAAGGAAAAGTCACTGCGAGTCTCTCATGAGCTGGCACTTTCAGAATGCTGCTCATGGCCTCTGATCCAATGTTCTGATGACCCATGCTTGGGCACAGTGATGCCAGCTCTCACTCACAGATAAAACAAATGGGATGTAGAGAGCTTCAGCTTCTCATTCAAGAGTCAGCCTAGCTCTCACTGTAGCCGGTTCCGCTCCCCACCCTAACAGCTTCTAGTGCTTTCAGGTTGCTCTTGTTGCTGCTGCTTGTTTCATGCTGGAGTGTTGAGTTTCTTTCATTCTTTTTTAAATTTGTGGAGACAAGGTCTTCGTATGTAACCTAGGTTGCCCTCAAACTTTCAAACTTTCTGCCTAATCTCCTAAAGGTTGAGATTACCACCACCATGCCTGGTGTAGGGATGGAACCCATGTCTTCAACATGCTCAGTATGTATTCTATCCCTGAGCTCCACCCCTCTTTCTTCCTTTATTCATACATAGCAGACCAGAAGGGACTATGCTTGCTGTGTATAGAGGAAACCCTTGTAAAAGTTACAGCACCATTGTGAAGAGCTCTCAGCTCTATGACAGGTTCTAGAAAGCAGCAGTCTAGGTATTCATGAAGCACCTGCGCAGAGTTCAGCCTCCTAACCTGGACGCCTGCCTCTCTAATTAGTGTATCAACCACAGCTACATGAAGGGAACATAATACTCCATGTGTGTCAATGCACTGTGAAGAGTGGAGAGAGAAAACCCATGGGTGCTAAGACTTAATGGGGAATGTTAGGGCTGTGTGAACAGGGAGAAAAGTCAACAGATGTACTGCCTGCCCTCTATGCGCACGCGCGCGCGCACGCGCACGCACGCACGCACGCACGCACGCGCGCGCACACACACACACACACACACACACACACACACACATTTCAGCCTCCATGGAGACTAATCTCTACAAATGTCTTTCCATTCAGCATCGTCCTCCAGAGCACACAGTAAAGAAAGTTAGGCCAGAAGAAGGTCTAGCTTGTCCCTGCCCTTCTGCAGCCGCCCTAGCAACTCCTCTTGTGTTCATGTGGTCCTGTCACCTCAGGGCTCAGTGCTCTCATCTCCTCAATTCTGAGATACTGGCTACATATTTATCCCCCCTTAGAAATTAATTTCTTTGTTTTACACATGTGGAAAGAATGTGCTTTTATGTTTATCGATGTATGTGGAGACTTGAGCTTGGTGTCTGGAATCATTCTTATCAGACTGCTTCTCACCTTAGTTCCTGAGACAAGGACTCTCAGTTTAACCTCCAGCTCGTAGATAAGGCTCATCTTATGGGCCAGCTTGACTGCAATTGCCTGTTTCACCTTCCACATGCTAGAACAGCAGGGAGGCTGCCATGACACCAGCATTTACTTGGGTGTTAAGTAGCTAAACTCTAGCACAACCCCAGCACCCCATCTAGCCATCTCCCCAGCTCTGAAAATCAGTTTCTTAATGCCAGCGCTTATGCTCAGGTCTTAGCTCGGATGATGGCCTCATCAGAATAACAATGCAAAGATGATTTCATTTTCGGCGGGTTATGATTGACTGGATAGAAGCTCTTTAAAACAAGATCTTTGGAATATGTCTTAAAAACTTTATAGCATGAGCATAATCTGCAGATTCTAAAATGAAAAGTTAACCCAAGAGTACCCTAAAGAAGTGGCGGTGCTTCTGGGGAAGTTCTGGGGAACGTTGCTCATTACTGTATCTTCCAGCTATTTAATTTTGTTGTAACAGCACTGGTGCACTAACTTTTGCAAACTGAAGTTGCCTGAAAAAGCCCTAAGTGTGTGAAAAATTCTTCCTCCTGGCTGATTTGACGACCATCATTGCAGATACGTAGGATGCTGCAGCTCAATAGCTATGTATCACCCATCTCTTAGGCCAGCCTCATCTTCTTGACTATCCGGTCAAGGCCCTGGGGTGGGTTAACTAGACAGACTACTAGTTTTCAGCAACTTAAAGTTAAGAGTGTCCTTGGATCATATCTGAAACTTGAAGCAGAGCTGTCTACCTACCGTAACCAGCCTGGCAGCTCCTCCAGTATGCTCAGGAGTGCACTCACTCGCCACTGCATTTTGTTCAGTGAGTAAAAGGAGCTCCCCCAACAGCCCTCATGGTGGGTCGTGTCCTTGTGTCACCCAAATCCATGCCATGGTCATTCATATAACCAGTCTTAGTTCTTTCAGAGCAGGGACTATTTTGGTTAAGACTTTCTAATAGATCAAAAATGGGAAAAGTCAAAGCCTTTGACTTACGTCCCTGGTGGTGATTCTCAGTCATGATTTTGTCTTCACTATAGTAAGTTTTTGTTTTGTTTTGTTGTTGATGTTTGTAGTGAGGAAACAGCGTGTAGGCCTGCTTTTCATCCTGCCCGGCTTCCACATAGCTAGCTTAGCCCCAGAAATAACAACACACAAACAGTATTCATTTACACACTGTCTGGCCCATTAGTTTCAGCCTCTTATTACCTAATTCTCACATCTTGCTTTAACCCATATTTAGTAATGTGTGTAGCACCACAAGGTGGTGGCTTACCAGGAAAGATTCAGCATGTCTGACCTGGCGGCTGGCTCCATGGCGTCTGTTTCAGATGTTGGGTTTTTTTTTCTGTAAGTTTTTTTAAAAAGTTGATTAACAGGGGTCCAAGCATGGGGAAAACTTCTTCCCTTTCTGCTCGGGTGTGATGTGAAGAAGTGAGCTGGGAAAGGGAGGAAGAAAGTGAGTGGCTGGCTGTCCAGGAGGAACAACTTGGCCCTAGATCCAACCCTGGGGTGTGGCTCCAGAGGCTGCCTCTGTTTCTCTACATGTGTTTTGGACCATAACATGCCCCATTCCTGCGATATTTTCATTTCATGTTCTTAGTTTCTTAATGCTTGAGTAATTCCAAACTCTCATATTGAGGCAATTCCCAGGTCTCAGCCCTAAAGCATTGTGCTTCCCTTTCAGCTCTTCAGAGGCACGGAAGGCGCTGAGTCCTCCCTGTCAATCCAATTTGCAATAAGCAGTTCCCCAGGTGCACCTATTCCACAGTCCCATGTTGCTTTGCGTCTGCTCGGCATCCTTAGGGGGGAAGTATTTGGATTGCGTTTTCATCTCCGAAAAGATACTCTAACCACAAACAAACCAGTCATCTGCCTGTTAAGCTGTATTTAGAACAAATCACTGCGAAGCACAACAAGCCACCGACAACAAAAGAGCTATGCTTATTTCTTTCTAGACTTTTAACAAAATGTTTGATGTTGTGGAGATTTCCAAACAATTAATGTGAAATTGGGGACTGTTGTTCAGTGCATTTATTTACCAAGTGTAGAGAATTCAGCTGGAGTGTGGCTGCAAGCGAGGCTTCCGATGAAATGGTAGCTGAAGAGTGGCAAAATCTGTGAGCCCTTTCCTGAGTGGCAGTACATTTTCACAGAGATAAACTGCTCACAGGTGTCACATTGCCGAGCCATGGAAGACCCTGGAAAATCTACCCCTCTCAGCCAAAGGGGGCATGTTGTTTCAGAGTTGCAATCAGGAGGCTGTTCAAGTGTGCTGGGAGTCCTCCTGGCACTTTGTAGTGCTCTCCAGGACACAAAGCAAGGCAGACACAATTGTGCATGCATTCACATGGGCCAGGTAAAGGCACACACAATTGTGCATGCATTCACATAGACCAGGAAAAGGCATGCACAATTGTGCATGCATAAAGCAAGGCACACACAACTGTGCAAACATTCACACAGCAGGTAAAGGGAGAGTGTCCAATAGGTGTTTTATAAAAGTTAGATCTCATACTATAGAATCCAAGATGCTCAGAAACTTTACAGATCCACTATGGGATGCCCAAAGAGAAGCCAGATGTTTCTCTTGAGCAGTTTCTGGGCCTCTCTGCACAGGCCCTAGAAGGTCTGCCAAGTTTTTGTTCTACCGGGCAGGGCAAAAAGAGGCCAGGAATAAAAAAGGATGCATCTGTACCATACAAAATAGTAAAAATGAAATAGAGAAGGTGTGAAGTTAGACAGTGCATTTATGTGCTGAAAACCAATGCCAAGAATAATTGTTATGGGCCTGGCTCCTAGAGGCGAGATTTGTTAACAAAACTGTCTCTAAATATTTATGCTCAGCTAAATAATTGCTAAATAATTCCAGATCTCAACTGGAAATATGGAATCAAGACTAGTGCAAATTAGTAAATCTCTGAGATAGTGTACTGACATTTTATCCTGTTCAATGATACCTTTCAACTTTGATCATACAGCTAGTATCCCTTATGTGAGTCTTTTCAGGCCCCACACAAGAAGGCTTCCTTTGGAAATGTTTCCCTGTAATAAACAAAGCTTTCACAGCAGTCCATTTGTCAATACCATTTGCTTTAAAATTATTAAAAACATACAGAGGTTTGTGTGCTGCCTTGTGACAGACATTGTGTGTTCTTTCAGTTTTGAGTCTTGCGGTCTGGGGGGGTGGAGGAAGGATGGACCAGAATGTACTTCCTTTGACCATCACCTTCCTGAGGCCAAATGTGTTTCTAACTTCAGTTTTAGGGCCCTGACTGGTGCTTAGTGAACTCAAGATTAAAAGCAGCACTCCAATCTGCAGATAGTGGAAGAAAATCTTTTGAATGAAGCAAGAGACAGAGAGAGCATTGTGTGTCATGTTTAATAAAGTTCTTGCCTTCTGGCATCACAGCAGGGGACCAGAGCAGAGTTTTGATCCCAAAGTGAGATATTTTAAATTCAAAAGGAATTAGTTGAAATGGCAACCTATATTTATATTTATTTATTCTGTTTATAATATCATAAAGAGAGCTAGAGTTTTGAATGTACTCTGCCATAAACAGACATTATGATGTCACTTCCTGTCTTTGAAATGTCTCTCCATCTGTGAATAGGAGATGGGATACAATGCTGATCAGACATCTCAAAGAGTTCCATGCTGAAGCCACTCATCTCTGACTTTTTAACACCCTACTACAGATAAGGAGTCACAGATAAAAGACATGAAAAAAGAAAACATTTCAGGTGTGCAGCTGGAGGCTTGAAGTCAAGACCTGCATTTTAAAAAATTAAATTAAATTTATTACTCATGTATGATGTGTGTGCATGTGGGTGGGTTGGTATGTGCCATATCACACTTATGAAGGGCAAAGTAGAACTTTCTGGAGTCAGTTTTCAACTTCTTCCCTGGGATCCTGAATGCAAACCCAATGAACAGGCTTGCAAGGCAAGCATTCTGCCTACTGAGAGCCATGTCGCTAGCCTTGTTTATTGCTATATAGAAGAAACCTTGGCCATGGCAATTGCTTTCTCACCACAGCATCGTGAGCTGCAGGAGAGCATGGTGTCAACATCCTAAGCTCATTTTGAAGGAAGGATAAAAGAAAGAAATTATTTTAAGAGAGCCTAAGAAGTGGAGTTCATCCCTTCCATATCAGATGGAGATGCAGGGTGGAGCTTTGCAGTCTAATCCACACGGTTTCGTCCACTAATGCACAAATAACATTATGTTCATTGAAAAAGCTCTACACTTATTTAAATTAATGTAGGCAAAGTTAATGTGTTTTGATATCTGAGCTCTTTCTTCACCGGGGTAGCCCCACACTGTTTACTTTGTGCACAAGGTGATGAAAAGAAAGCTCACTGTATTATATCTTAGAACTGTGGCTTCAATATTATTTTTCTCTATTATCAGGAAAGCCATGGCTCTCAGGCTGTGGTTGGTTCTCATACCACAATACTCTAAGGCATTCCTCTGCTTCAGGCTGCTATTGTTTCCAATCTGGAGATAAATGAAGACTTGGTAAAGTTACTTAATAGTATTAATATTAATTCTCTGCTAGAGTAATTTATCCATTAGTAACAGCTATACAGACTGTGTTGAAGCTTAGACATATCATACACTTTAAAGTCAAAGGTCTGTGATTAAAAAGAGAAATAGAGAAGCTACCACCTCCCGCCCTATCTTCTCATTCCTGCCAAGATTATCACAGAATACTTGCTGGTTTGTGAGCTTTGTAGATCAATGAATATTTTGGCAAACAGAGTGATCTAAAGCACAGAACTGTTCTGTAAACAAACATTGAAGAGGATGCTAAATATTATATAGCCAGTTGATTATGTAAATTTAAATAATGTAGGGAAAAGGAATCGCTTACTAAATTAGGTTGTTTTGAGCTCACTCTGGCATTGTTTACTATGCAGCATAACAGATATTTCATAAGTAGACTCCTTTTGCAACTTGAAAGTTTGAAGAATGTCAACTGATTACTGCAATGACTTATGAGCTGGGAGGTCATAGTGGTAAGAACTTAGATTATATCATACAAGTCAGGTCGTCTGGGGAGTGGGCAGGGTTGGGGCATGGAAGTGGACTCTACTGGGCAGTGCATTCCAAAAGGAATACTGTTACATCAATCTGTGGATGGTGATTGGTACCTATACCCTGCCACCAATCTTCAGAGAGGAAACTCACTAACACTCCCTATGAATAAATTCTACTCATAGAAGATTTGATTTTCCAACTTGTGACTCAAAACTTTGAAAATACCTAGACAAACCTCAGAAGGGTGTGTTAGAAATGTTGCCACCTGACTGTGGCATTTCTGCATCCTTGAAGACAAAAAAGGTGGGTCCCTTGGGGCTATTGGAAAACCATTCTTTCTCATGGGTAAACCTTAATTCTAGATACTTTCTGCTCAAGCCTGATCATTTAAGCCAACCCATTCCATTTGTCAAGTTTGGTGATTTCCTAGCAATTTTCACTTGTGGTCAATTCACCCCAATGCTGCTATTCTTAGCGCTCACAGTAGCCATTCACAAGGTACCTTTGGATGGCATGTCCTCTTTCCCCTCTATCTGTGCAGCCCTTGAGATACTTACTTTATTCCTTCCGTATGTACCCTCTCCTGCCTCTTCTCTTCTTGGCACAATTCTTTCCCAGCTGCCTACTGCAGGCTCCATTCTTTTCTTTGTTCTTTTTCTGTTCTTGTGCTGCTGGTGTCTCTCTCCTTGCTGGACCACTCAACACTAAGAGAAAGACCAGAGCATCTGCCTGGATTCTGATTGCTCCTGGAATTCTGATTTTGATGACAACATGGAAACCACAGAGTTGAAAGTCTTCAGTGAGCACACACGGTGGCTTCTCTTATTTGAATGCCTTTTCGTGAGTGCAGGGACCACTTCCCACTTCGGGAATTCTCTCAATCCTTGACATTCATAGTATGCTACGCTCTTATTCTTCAAACTCATGGGTGCACTTTGCTTCCTTTGTTTTCAAAAGCATTTCATAGGCATTTATGCTTTTTGTGTGTGTGTGTGAGAGAGAGAGATCCACTTTATAGAAATGCAAGCTAAATGGATAATAATCACCATTGCACAGGGGAAGAGGGAGAGGCTGAGACAATGTAAATGAGTTGCTCAGGAAGTCTTATAACTCATACCTAATGACGCCGAGACGTGATATTCCAGGTCTGTCTCCAAAGCCTTGGCTTATTCTCTTCAGAAGTTCTGGGGCCTGTGAATGCTTCTCAGACACCAGAACGCACTGGTTTCACTGGGCCTTTGAACTGTGGATTCAAGATTTTCTTTTTAAATTTTCTTCTGGATGGGACGTATAAGCAAAATTCCTGGAGCTCTCTCACTCCCACACCTTCTGCATGAGCTTCACAGTTGTGTCCGTGCACACTTTCTGCTTTTCCGTAGAGTACAGCAGGAAACCTCCAGGGTCTACAGTTCTCTGGCCTTGCCTTTTGAGCATCTTTTTTGACCTCCCCTCTCCTAGTTCCAGGGATTGCCCTCTGCATCAGCTCCACGAGCTTGCTGACACGCTGTCTGCTCTCTCATTCCAGAGATGGCCCCTTCTGAGACCTTGTTCCCTGGCAACGCTAAGAGACTCCACACTCGGCTTTCTCCATCTCGTCGCTTCTCTCCCTAGTTTTACTTTTATTTTGGTGTTTCCTTTTCTGGACTCCTGACAGGGCCTCTGGCTACCTTCCTGTCTGCAAACAGGGTTATGGCACCGTGCTGTCCTGCCTGCCCTCTTCCGCTCTCCTGTGTTCTCACCGGGGTTTAGCTACTCTTTTGCTTAGCTCCCTCCTCTGTCTCTTTCTCCACCCCCACCCCTCAGAATTCTTTTCTTCGGCCCAAAACTAAAGGTAGGAGTTCCCCAGAACGTCTTTTATTTCCTGTCCATGCAGGAGCACTGAGGATTCTATCCAGTTTTGTGGGTTGAATACCACATATTTTATGATGAAACTCATATCTCACCTCAAGTTTTCTGGTGGCAGGGAGGCAGGGGGAACTGTGGTTGGTACGTAGAATAAATAAAAAGTTTAAAATAAAAAGAATTAAAAAAGAATCATTTACAAAGAAAACTTTGAAACTCAGAAGTCTGATGAAATAAATGGAAGTAGGGTTTTTGCTATGTAATGAAAGTTTAATATATTTTAATTATTGTGAATCTACAGAAATAGAATTCTATTTCAATAAAAAAGAGTTTTCTGATGGCTCCAGATTTTTCTGTTAAACTCTATTGATGAATATTCTGAATGAGATGGTAATCTGATATTTTACACTTATCCTAAACAAACTGGAAATTATCTTAATTTGTCTCAGATATGCCTTGCAGGAATCTTCTCATCCTTACCCGTTGCAAGCTCTCAATGCAGTAATGTATCACTTACCCTTGATTCTTCCCTCTTCTTATTCTCAACCCCAAATCCATTGATAAAGCCAGACGTCTCTCCTCCAAAGTAGCCTTCAATCCCAGTTAGTTTCTGAACCCCTTGTCCCAATTCTAGCTCAACTTGGCTTAACAATCAGCCTTTGTATAGATGGCTTGCACTGCACTCTGGCCTGTCCAATGTGTCCTTCAATCAAAAACCTGATTTTGAAACTTGGATTGGGACAAGTAATTTCCTTATATCCCATGCAGTTCAGCATGAAGCACTTCCCTCTATCTTGATCCTTTTTTGCCCTGCCCTACTTTCTCAGTCTTTCATGCTGCTCTATCCTCACCAACCTCTTTTCTTGACTGGTTATTTCATGTGTCAACCCTCTGAACACGCTGAACCTTGATTTTTGCTATAGTTTACACAGTTAAACTAACTGATGTGTTTTTGGTGCACATCTGACCTGGCAACCTTACAAAAGGTGACCATCCCGTCCAAAATCTCTGTCTTTCTGCCTCTCCCCCTCTCATCTTCTTGAGACAGAGTTTCATTATGTAGCCCAAGCTGGGCTCTAACTCATGGTCTTCGTAAAGTAAAGATATCTTCTTTACTTAACAGCTCCTCATTTTCTCTCTCCACCTTTCTAGAATGACACTGTCTAGGACTACTTTCCCACAATGTTTAAAGTGACCGTCCTCGCTGTCCAACAGGCCACGTAGAGAGCACATACTGCTAGTAGTCTCTTGCATTTGTACTGATAGGACCCAGGAATTGCAGGTGAAAACTTAATGCAGTTCAGTTTGAATGTGAATTGCTCCATGATGCTAGTGGCTATCCCAGCTAGAAGAAAACTCTTCAAACATCTACTCTGAGACAGTAATTCATCTCACTTGTTCATTGTTGTAGCTCCTGGCTTTTCCTGGTACCTGAGACATGGAAAGTGTCCTGAAATAATCTCTTCAGTGAATGAAGGAAGGAAGCAGCAAGTTCTGATTGGGCCAAGCTTATAGAGGAAGGAAGTTGTTCCTCGCTGTGTGCTTTGTGCATAACACAGCTCCTCCCAGAAGAAAAGGATGGACTTGGCTTTCATGAGTTCTCTCATTAAGATTCTAACCCTGGAAACGTCTAACTGTGAATTAAATTTTTGACCATGTTGAAAACATGCTTGATTCTTCTGCTGTGTTTTGTTAGCCAGTGGTACAATTACTCTATCTATTGTGTTATCATGCCTAATTAATGAATTAATCAATTTCCTCAATTCTCAAGCAGAAAGATATTCAGCTTTCTAGTATTGTCTACTAATTATGCAGTAAATCAAGCCTTTGAAGAGTTTCAACAGTCATTCATTTTCCATGAATTAATCTTTCTTTAGCTTTCTTCTCTAAGGGTGAGAAAATCATGTAAACACGGACTCAAGTATACATGACATCTGCATGCCAGCATGCAGAAGGTGTATCTGAATATGAAAACTATGTGATTACATTTCCAGTTGAGTAGCAATGTCACTGGACACCGAGTCAGTGTCTATGCCACAAACGGGAAGAGAGCCTGAGGAGCAAAGACAGGCAAATTGCTTCTTAGAGAATGATGGCAAATGAAACAAAAAACTGCCAAAAAATAAATAGTAGAAGAAATATCTAACTTATACCTTTCCCCATTTTGATATCAATACCTACCTGGAGGTAACTACCATGGTTATTGCCTTAGGGTTTTTACTGCTGTGAAGAGACACCATGACCAGGCAACTTTTATAAAGGAAAACACTTAACTGGGCTGGATTAAAATTCAGAGGTTTAGTTTATTAACGTCACGGCAGGAAGCATGATGCTGGAGAGGTAGCTGAGAGTTCTACATCCAGATCAGCAGGCAACAGAAAGAATGAGCCACTGGGCCTTGTTTGAGCTTCTGAAACCTTAACCCCACCCCACAGTGACACATTTCCTCCAATAAAGCCATGCATACTCCAACAAGGCCACATGTCCTAATCGTTTCAAATAATGCCACTTCCTATGAGCCTAGTGGGTCATTTTCATCAAACCACTACAGTTACTAATAACCACTGTAATTCTACAGTTTTATAAGAAGCTTCTCTATGCCAACAGCTAAAGCCCTCACCCACAGCATGCACGTGGTTCTATTTGATCAACAGATCAAAGTTTAGACTTAGGGTTTGTGAACAGTGAAGCTGTTATTTGTCCCTAAATCTAACTCAGAAATTTGTGCTCTTTTTTGAAATGTTTATGTAATACATTTTAATTAAAATATAAATATATCACTTTCACCTTTCTTTTCCTCCCTCCAGCTACTCTCATGTCCCCGTCTCAAAATGCTAACTTCCTTTTCTTTTAAGATGAGAGATAGATGATAGGTAGGTAGATAGAAGATAGATAGATAGATAGATAGATAGATAGATAGATAGATAGATAGATGATAGATAGATAGATGATAGTAGATATATAAGTAGGTAGGTAGATGATAGAGCAATGGTGATGATGATGAAGAAGATAGATAGATAGATAGATAGATAGATAGATAGATAGATAGATAGATAGATAGATAGATAGATAGATGATACAGATAGGTGGACAGATGCACAGATATATAAATACAGCCTGCTGAGTCAGTTGCTTGTAGGTATATAGTTATCATGATGACTTATCCTTGGGAGAGGCCAATTCTCCGTCTCTCAGCAGTCATTAGTTGCTGCTAGTTCCTTGTCTAGAGGTGAGACCCCTTGAGATTTCCTCCTTCCACATTAGCTTGTCTATTGATCTTGTCATTAGTCAGGTCTTGTTTATGCAACCAGTTCTGAAGAGTCAGCCTCACAGCAGACTTCCTGATGTTCCAGCTTTTACAATCTTTCCACCCTTCTTCCACGATGTTCACTGAACCATAGAGGCAGGGATTGTGCTACAAATCTATCTGTTGGAGCTGGGATCCCCACAGACTGTTGATCTCTGTATTGTGTCTAGTCTTGGATCTCTATGTGTTTCCATTTGTTATAAAGAGACTCTTATCTGATGAGGGCTGATAGCTGCATTTGCCAGTAGCCATAAGATTTAGAATGTAGTAAGAAATTATGCTGGTCTATTAATGTGGCAGCAGTAGATTCTCTTCTAAGAGCTCTAGGTAGCTGACTAGATTTCTGCTTCTGGGCATAATTTCCTTCCTGCTGAGAGGGACTTAAAAATTTAACTAGACAACTTTTGGTTACCACTGATGTGTGAGTGATACCATTGCACTTGCATGGGTATCTTGCACGCTAGTCATTGTTTTAGTCCATACATGTCATGACTGGGTAAAACTATTAACTGCTTCCCTCCCTTGGCAGCTTACATAGTATTTTCTGATACTATGGAAACTACATGGCAGGAAGGAGACTTTCATACTAGATTCAGCTCCAACAGTCTGAGTCCTGTGTTCTAAGTGTATAGTGTTTTCAGCAATAGGGGTTTACCTTCATCCTCTAAGAGGAATCAAAGATCATTAGCAATACACTAAATAGCTTGGGGACTGATTTGGACTCCCCTGACCAACTACTCGAAGGAAAGTTTCTTGTGAGTAGTACTGGGATTTTTGTTAATCTGTAGTTCTTATGGGGAGCATTGTCAACCTAGTGTCCTGATATTAGATTTTACCGCAATGTTTCTGGTGTCCTCTTAATGCTAATTTCTCAGTTCCAACTAACACCTTTGATTGTGTCAGCAAAAGGTTTGTTTTAGTGGTTCTTAATTTAAAAAAATACACGAATGTCCCTGACGGTCATTGAAGGGCTCTCAGACAGCCCTATGGAATGCTCTAAGCCGAGCCTCCATTACTCTCAGCAATCTTGTCTTCCAAGCTCCCATAGAACAGCCCACTTATCTCTGAGCTACTCAATGGAGTTTTCAGCCCAAAGTTTGAATGACACCACAACACACATGGTCTGATCTGTCACAGCAGCACACAATGCCTTGTACCAATTTCTTAGCTGGGATTTCTATTGCTGTGATAAACATCACCATTACCAAAGCAACTTGGGGAGTAAAGGGTTTATTTCAGCTTATAGCTCCATTTCACAGCCCAGCACCAAAAGCAGTCTGGGCAAGACACTGTGGTATCTAAGGATAGGCATCATAAACCACAAGTGCCTTCCCTCCACTCTTGACTCTACTGATGGATAAGCCAAAAGTACACCTCCTCTGTGCTGCAGTCTGAATGTGATCCCCAGATACGTGTGTTGAAGCCCTCAGTGTGCGCTATTAGGAGGTGGAAAGGAACTGCCTTGCCCCTTCTACCTTGTGAAGACATTATGAGTTGGTGCCAGCTTCAAACCAGAAAGCAATGGGAGAATCTTGATTTTAAATGCCTGTTTCCAGAACTGTAAAAAGTCAACTATTTATTTTTGTTAACGTGGATTAAATGGTTTAAGACACCCTGCCCTCACAGAGGTTGGTTGTAATACTACATTTAAGGGTGGTTTGTAGCATTGGTTTTCATCTCTGTTGTGAAAAGCAAGCAACATTGATTCATCCAGTCTCCTTTTGTGATAGCCATATGTAGGCAGAAGTTTCTGTCCCACAAGCCACTCTCAAGTAACCACACAGAGGCTTAATATTAATTATAAATGCTTGGCCAATAGCACAGACTTATTACTAGTTAGCTCTTACATTTTCAGTGAGCCCAAATTTTTATCTATGCTTTACCACATGGCTTGGTAACTTTTCTCAGAATGGCATGCCCATATTCTTTCTCTCTGTGTCTCCTCATTATTCTTTACCACCCTTCTTCCCAGAATTCTCAGTTTTGCCTAACCTTATCCAGCCCAGCTATTGGCCAGTTACTTTATTAAACCAATCACAGTGACACATATTCACACAGTGTAAAAGAATATTCCACAGCCATAGCTTAAAGAAAGGTCTGAAGAAGGAATCTGATAGTGCCCCACAATATCTACTTCAACTACATATTAAAAGTCAGGGAATTTAAGTCTTGGGAATATTCAAAATGTTACTTTACACACAACAGGGCAGAGTTGACTCTCATCTTCCCGGAAAGTTTCCTTGTCTGGGAGTTACTTCGGTGCACATTTGCAGGTCATTCAGGGAGGTCCACAGAGCAAGCACACAGTGAACACCAGCAGTGTGGCGCACATTCTCTCCTGGGGCTCTTGCCTTTCTTAGACTCTGGGAACTAGAAATCTATAAATGGACTTGGGTCTGCAGTCTGGTGATGGGCTGTGGCTCCCTGGGGTAACAGCTCAATTGGTACTTCTAATCCCCACACCTTAGTGTTTTATTGATTTCTTAAATGAATCAAAGAAGACTTAAGGGATTTGTTCATTAGTTTTAATCCTTCCAAGCCCATGTTTAATTAAGCACATGCACGGATAGCACTGAATCAGAGTAGCTTGAAAATTTTTGGCTACTTTATTAGCCTTGTGGTCCATTAGAGTTGGCACTTGTCATTTCTAGCACTTTGAGCTTGTACCATGAAGCCAGCAGGTGTCTGGTGTGGTCCCTTTCAAAAGTGTTTCCATCCTAGGAAAAGAGCCAGGACAGTTCTTCCCATTCCCCTCTGTCCATGGCACTCTAGAAGTAGACGGGGAGAGTGGACAGACACACACTGCATCTTCTGACTCAGCATTTATTACCCTATAGTTGTGGTGATTAAATTTGAACGTGTGTTAGAGGCACAGTTGATTGTGCCTAGCCAGTAAGATTCCAGTTCTCTCCAGATTTTGTCTTGCTATTGTTGAGTCTGATCATGCCATACCCTCTCCTTCCCATAAGGGACTCGGTATTGTCACGGAGTCTGTTGTCACTATAACACAGCTGTTTTTTCAATCTTACTCTGGCCTTTGTGTTTTATGGGTCTTATCCCCTTATATATAAGAACCAAGAGAAATTTTTCTCCATGATGGTCAAAAAAAGTATGGATTTCATCTTGGGCTTTGATAAAGAAACTGCACATTGCAAACATACCCCAGTCCTGAGCCCTTGTATCGTCTCAGTCATTTTGTACAACTGAAATGTAGTGCAGACTTTTGTGCCCAGTGGTACTAAGATGGTCTGCCATGGTATCTCTTTTCATTTTGGGAACTGTTTAACTGCCCAATATACCACATTACAACCTTTATATGAAGGTTCTTTTCATGCAAAAAGTAAAATAAGGTGACCTCATTTGTACCACATAGCCATTGGGTGCAGAGCCAAAATTCAAGCTTTCAAATGTATTAGGACCCAAACAGTTCAGCTCTGGAGGACAAGGGAGCAGGAAAACACAAGTAATATCATCAGAGTCACATGTCAGAATGACTGCACCTAGTTCAGTCCTTGAGAAATAAAGATGGACACTTGTATACCAGGAAGGAGCATTTGTCTCCATGATCACAAGCCCATGTAGTGCCAAGACACAATGAGTCACCTCGATTACCAGTCTCACTGACAGCACATTCAACTAGAAAAGCACTTCCCACAAGTTAGTGTAGTATGCTCTGCTCAGGAAAAAAGGGGTGAGATTTTGGACAAATAAATGCATACTGTGTCCTCCGACCTTAAACTGTACAACCTCTGGAATCCTTCCTTGGATGTGAGGATGAGCTCTGTAAGCTGTAATAAATTCATACGTATTTGGATATTTTGTCTTACAAACTATTTTGTCTGTAGGAGAGTTGACTCTTTAAGCTGTATTTGTTCTGACTTTGGAGCTATCAGGAGAAAATTGTATGCAGCTTCTCAATGAATCAGGGCCACTTCATCCACACAGGAAAATGAAGAAAGACACAAGCAGGTTTTAATATCCAGGAGAGGGATAGTGTAAATCTCCTTTTCAACTTAAACCATATGGGCTTATGGAGCAGTTGAAAATCAGTCTGCAAGACATTAATAGCCGTGACTAAATAAAAACAGACATCTAGCTCACATACAAACAGCCAGAACGAATGGGATGATGAGGATGTACAATCAGCACAAGCCCAAAGACTCCATAGCATGTAGGATGAAGCATGTCAAAGGCAAAACCTGTACCTATTATTAATTATGACAGCAACTTCTATCTCATAGTATTTCACATAGCAACCATAACCAAGAACATCTACAATTTAAGCTGTAGGTGCCTTCTGGGCTGAAAGGAAACAGGATAGAACACCTTCCATGAGCAGAGAAAACCATTGCCCACCCAAGCAGCCACACAAAGTGCTACTTGCTTTATTTGATGCTGGAAAGTAGCATCTTCCATGCTACCCAGTGATGCAGATGGAGCTTGAACAAGAAGGAGATAAATGCAGGATCCTAAGTATCTTTGCTGCAAATGTTGTATTTTAGATATAAACCAATGCCATTAGAAGGATATCACCTTTTCAAAAATACTGTTTAATCAGGCTATAATCACAAACATCTTTCATCCAGAAAAAAAGCAGACAAAAATAGGGTGACAGAAAGGCCAAGAATTTTTATAAGAGAATTTTATTTAAAATTAAATGTACCAAGATGGATAGATAGATGGCTCAGAATCCAAAGCACTTACGAATCAAGCCTGGATCAGAGTTTAGATCCTCAGAGTCCACATAAATGCTGTGTGGGAGTGGTGTCTTGCCTGTCATTTCAGCCTCAGACTGAAGATGAAGATGGGAGATGTTTTGAATAAAAACTAGTCATATTGGTGAGCTTTGGGTTTGATGGGAAGATCCCACCTCAGTAAATTAGGTAGAAGAATAATCAAAGATGACTCCCAACACAAACCTTCAGCCTGGACCTACATAAGCACACATACATACATGGATCAGGGCCTTGAGCAGGCTGGACAAAGACCTTGTGAACTGAGATAATCCTTGCCCCATTTATTTTACCTCAAAACAGTCAAAATAAATTCTGTTGCTTATGATGAAGAAACCTTACCAAAATAGTTTTAAATTATTCTTCTATGAAGAATAAAGTCATTTGAGAAACCCAGTCCATTTAATACCAAATGTAAGTTAAGTGTTGGAGCTGAAATTGAAATTAGTGTCATTTCAATACTTCACCACATGAGCTTCTCTCCTAGAACAGGCAACAATGTGCGTGGTCACAGTCCCATGATCCTGGAGGGACTGGTTTGTGCCTGGTCTCTTTAAGGACAGATAACGGGCCATAGGAACATGGTATGCAGGGTTGGAGAGATGGCTCGGGAGTTGAGTGTTTGTTTCGCCAGCTTGAGGACCTGGGTTTAAATATCCAACACCCACATAAAAACACCTGTAATCCAGCACTGTGGGGACAGAGACCGGAGGATGGCTGTGGCTTGCTGGCCTCCAAGCTAGCTCCTGGGTCAGTGAGAGGCTTTGCCTCAAGAGAATAAGATGGAAAGTGGTAGAACCAGACACATCACATCTTTCCCTAGCAGCTGCATGATGACATGGGCACATGCGTTTGCATACCCAAGTATACATTCACCATGTGTGCACACATGCACACCCAAAAAAATAAATCTAAAAATTAAAAACAAAAAGGATGATATTCTGTGAGAATAAAAAGTAATTGATGAAAATGAAATTGGCATCATAAGTCTCAAGAGTGCACAGCAAAAGCTTCCAAGGGGCGGGGAGGGGGGGGAATAGGAGACTAAATGTTTAAACAACAAAGTTTTCCAGGCTAAACTCGCCATTGGGAGGTCCTGTCAGAGGCATGTTCTCTTTTACAAAACATTGCCTAAAGCCCAGAGACCCCTTGGTACCACATCTTTATGCCAGGGTGTGCATGCATGTCTTATAGTGTTCAGCTGGGTTATAGTAGACTTTTAAAGTAACATGTTCCCTGGGTTGTTTCTGGTTTGCTTGTGATGTGGTCCTTGCTCTCGGGCATGGAAGCTTGTGTCTACAGTTCAAACACAGTCCTATTTGCAACTGCATTAGGGATGCTGCAGGCTGACGACATCAGCAAAGCCACCTCAATCCTGTCTTGCTTTCTTCTTCGTGTGTTGTTAATGATGTGTAACTCTGTTGAAGTTATTTACCCAGTGTCGTTTGACTCTGCAGTGTGCTCCGAGATGTCCAAGTCCCTTGTAGGTTATTGCTGGTTTGTGTGAGAGCTATTTCTGTTGATGCTATTAGCTGAATCACTTTGTGCCAAAACCTCTTGCCATTCCTTGTCCCTTCATTAATTGGATACTTCAATGGGTCTTTTTAAAAACTTAAGCTCTCAATCTTACATTTAAATCATATTTCACTATTATTCTGTTACTATTTGCAATGGAGATTAATGACCGTGAAAGTGCCTTACAGGAAGTGTCCCAACTTAGCGATGAGGGTTTTCTTCTTCCTTAGAGCTTCTCTGAAGACCACAGTTCCAAAAACTGCAAAATTTAAAAACTGAAGCATGTCATTCTTGGGTTTCTATTCATCACTGTCTGCTCAGAACAAGTGAACTAGCTACAGATATGCCCGGTGGTTCAGGTACATATAATGCCACCTATGGGGGTGGCTGAAGCAGGAAGATGGTCAATTCCAGTGCTTTCTGGGCAACAGACTGAGTTTAGAGTCAGTTTGGGCAATTTGGTGAGACCCTGTCTCCAAATAGGAAGCAAGACCTTTGAAAAGGGCTATGTATGTGGCCTAGGGTACAGCACATGCCTGCTACAAACTCGAGCTTCCACCTCTGATATCAGAATGTCCGTGAGGTGGGGGTGGGGAGGCAGCCATCTCACAGTAGATCTTTCTGTAGAGATAATTATAACAGGATTAATTAGAAAGATAGTGGAGAACAAAAGTGGACTAGGAGAGGGTTAGCAGCAGAGAATTGCTCCCATCTCTAGGGCTAGAAACACAAAAGGAAGAGGCTACATCTAGCCAGAAACTAGGGTTCAGAGAAGTAACAGGAAGAAGATGAAGTTGTGTTGAATACAACGCGAGAAAAATCCATCAGCTTCTTCCTTCTTTCTACAACATTTCCTACCAGGAAGTTCTAAGGACAGAACCTATTTGCCAGTTCATTGGCAACGGCGCCTGGGAGATGTGCACGGCATCCTTTGTGACTGCAGAAAGGCAGGTAACTTCCTGAAAGAGCAGTCAGAGATCACCAGTGCAGCAATGAGAGAGAAGAAAGAACTCTCTTTGCTCTGCCTGCTACAAACTGTCCCCAGCTCCCTGTGGCCACCTGAGCAGACTGACCCTATGAGAGGCTTCTCTGAGAAAACACACCCAACATTCTCTACGGCATCATATTATTGTTGTTCTTAGACATTATTTATTCACTTTGCCTTGGCTGTTTATTTTCTTTCTTCTGTATAGAGAACCCAATACAGCATCAGTGCTAATGAAGCTTTGTAATAACAGTTATTACAGCGTTGCTCTCTCGAGAACTGGCAAGTGTCCTGAGCTACCTCAACTCCGGACTGGTTTCCGTAGTCACATGTCTGGAGCTGACATCACATTACTGTTTCAAAGAATTTGCCTATGTTCTCTGACAAAACAAAATATTTCTTTGTAGATTACATTTGTTATTTTTATCCTAATGTGGTACCAGTGCAATATAAGTCTCCAGATGAGATGACAATACTGTAGGTGATGCGGGAAATGTTTTAAATGATATTACATCAAAGGGCTAAGTGCACAGACACAGGAGAGAGGACCAGGGGAAGAGGTGGGCGACAAGGAGCTAGCTGGTGCTGAAGAAGAAACTAAGATTATGCGGTTACGGCATACATGTTTAAGGAAAACTATGGCACGCTGGGGCACTGTCTCAGCTTCTGGCAAGACAGTCACACTTCATGTTTTCATGGCTCTTACAGCCTAGTGGAAAAGGCAGCAGTACGAGTTCAGAAATCAGCCTCTTTTCAGATAGCTTTGCTCCAAGTCGAGGCACTGTGCTGAGAACCATCAGAGGGCAGGAGGAAGAACCGTTTGGTGCCAAGACCTGGAAGCTGACTCAGGGAAGAGTGTTCCAAGTAAGACGCCATCCTTGGTTCTTGTTTTGGGTAATCAAAGGCAACAACTTGGCCAGAACATGGCAAGGAGGGAGAGAAAAAGAGACGAGGGAAAGAGGAAGGAAGGGAAGGACAAAAATGGGTGGCTACAGTAGCAGCTTATTTTATTAATCTCACAAATCAAGGTGGAGCCATACTTCAGGGTAACTGCTGGGCAAAAGAGCATGAGGAAGAGCATAAAGGAAGGAGGCCAGGTCTCTTGGTTCTGAGAGAGTGTCAAGACTAGGGAACAGCACCTTTTGGAGGGTGTTATATGGGAAGGTTTGGAGGAACAAAAGCTAAAGAAGAGATGTTGTGATTAAATTATATACACAAAAATAAAATGAGCAGATATGGAAATAAAAATTAAAAATGCAAGTGGATGGGAACGCTTGGGAGCAAAGATCAACGTTGGTCTCCTGTCAATCAATAGAAACAGATTTGGACCGTGGATTTTGGAACAAGGTGCCACCTAGGTGAAACTGTTTTTCTGAGGAGGAAATCAGAGGTTTAATGACAGTTGAAGGTCAGTAAACTGACACCTGCTCATGAAACTTCAGAAAACGTGTCTTGTTTTTACTTTTTCCTAGCATAGCATGGATGTAGTATGAACTTCAAACAACTAACCATATTTCCTAAAATATGGATTTGAAGCTTTCCTCATATTCCTCAACTATAACTGTATCAACTCACTCATCATGCTAAAGAAAATTACGTCTAGCTCACGTGATGTACCGACTTTCCGTGCGCATCTATGTGGTATTGAACATTTACATAACCAGCAAACTCCTACAGAGTCAGAAACAAGTTCAAACCTTGGAGTTGCTATTTCCTTCTAACTAATGTAATGGCAAGTAAGAAGTCATTATAAGTAGAAGTATAATTTTCTCGGAGCCTGGATGTTAATTCTGGGCTTCCTGTCTATAAATAAGTTGGTCCACTCTAAATTGACTCCACTGTGCTTCCTTAAGTCACAATTACTAAGACACCAGCCACAAACAGCTGATGTTCGGATTGCAGCTCAAGACAAGCACACTTCACATGGGGCATTTAAAGATATGTCCGTGGGTGACTAATAGCCTATACGGAGAGTGCTATCCTCAGCTGCTTGGAATTCTTAGCAGGTCTCTGGATTCTGTCTAAAAATATTGGCAGCAACATCTGCCCTCATTGTTTGATGCATGCTGAGAAGGCTTTAATGCACCCAGAACAGGTAGGTCTCAGTTTTCCAGGGGTGAATAAAGATCCTTTACCCAAAAATCTGTGTACACTGAATTTCAACTTCTTTGGAGACACTGAAAACTTCTGTAAATTACATTTCGGTTTCTGAAAGATAGGGATTTATGAAGAAATAAAGGGAAAAATTATGGATATCACAGGTGCTGTGAACAGGTCTCTGGTTTGGAGTGTCTCCCAGGCAGCCCATCTGCTCTTCAGCCTGCCCGTGGGATTAATCATGCAATGTAAATTAGTGGTCTTTTGTGTTGTGAGATATGTGTAAAAATATGTAATTGTGATTGGTTTAATAAAAAACTAAATGACCAATAGCTAGGAAAGAGGTATAGGCAGGACTTCTGGACAGAGGGAGCTCTGGGAAAAAGAAATAGGGGGTCACCAGCTGGATGCAGAGGAAACAGACAGGCAGGAGGAGAGATAAAAGTCATGAGCTATGTGGCAGCAGGTAGATTAATAAAAATAGGTTAATTCAAACTAGTTAGAGACAAGCCTAAGCTAAGGCCGAGCTTTCATAATTAAAAAGAAATCTCCGTGTCATTTTTTGGTGAATAGGCAGCCCAAAGAAAAATCCATGTACATTTTTTATATCTGTTTATCCCTATGTCCGTGCCTAACACAAGAGAAAACAAGAGAAGAAAACCCTGCGCATCATGTAATGCTATCCTGAAGTTACCTTGCAACTTTTATTGGGAAAATTTATTGCGTATTCCTAGGTATTCTATAATTTTATTATGTACAGTCTCTAAGTATTGCTATGTAGTTTATATGTACTTATATAATTAATTCTCACAATAATTTCCCCTCATTCTCAAGAAAGGGAATGAAAACCAACATCAAACAGCCACGTATCATAGAGCTGGGATTCACAGTGGGAGCCTCTGACTCCAGCCATGTTTGCTCGGTGCCTGGCTTCCTCTGTCTGCTGTTTACCAACACTGGCTCTCTGGAGCTCCATTGATACCTGGGCCCATGAACTCTTTGAATGGAAGGTCTGGGATCAGTAGATCAAGGAACTGAGAAAAAAACTATCTCTGGCTGTGTTACAGGCTTGAGCGGAAGGCTAGTCTGGTGACGGCATGATGGAGAATATTTCTGGGCAGTGCTTCCGTTGCTGGGTCAGGTTAAGAAGCAGGAAACAGGGTATTGGTTTCCATGAGTGTATCAAGTCTGAGACTTCTGCTTCCTATTGTGCTTTATAAATCTCCAGTCCCCAGAAAATGCATATCACATGTTTCATTTTGCTGCAGGACTGTAAAAGATTCTCCAGAACTATTCATTTACCCAGGTAGGGCTGGCAGGTTTCTGTTTATTTCAAGGATAATTTTATATATCTAAATAATATTAATCTAGAGTTTCACTTTTAAATCACATTTAGCTTGCAAAACATCTTGACTGCTGTGCCTACAGGACAGGAAAGTGAGAGTTCTGGGAAGAGAGGAGAGGACGCTGAGCACACAAGGAGCAACACAGACATCACACACTGTGCTAGTTCTGCATAAAAATCTCGAAACCTCATTTCACTTTTGCTTCCAATAACAAGCTTTAGGGCAGATCCATTATAGTCGGATGGCACACCATCCAAAACATGTGCCCGAATGGGAACCATATAAATACACAGCATTTCCTTCTCTCTCATGTATTCAACCACAGCTAACAGTAAGTTGAGGTCATCATTGTCTCACCAATCTGGGAGACTTTCGATTCCTGTGCCTTAGTGTCATTCCTGTAGGCTATTTAGCAACACTCCATTAAAATGCATTCATTCATAAGCAGAAAGCACTCTGAGCCAGTGACTCTCACCATTATGTACAGTGCTGGCATCCATTCCTTACCTGCACACCAGCAACTGCTCCGTAGCCAAATGTCCATCAAGTCCTGCACCACACTGCTTGTGTCTCCTGTAGGGTCTAGAGAATGCATTTTATGTATCTAGTTTTTGACAACTTGAACTAAAACCCAACAAAAGTCAACATGACTTGGTTAATGGGTTATCTTATATTCTATACTCACAGCAAGAAGTGTACAGAATTTGGTGATTTAGTCTAGTCATTTCTGTAGTTAAGTTAAGGATCACTAGTTAGATGTGTACCTCTCTTCTCTTTAAAGGTGAATTTAGAGGCAGAAGATTATCTCTTGGTTGTAAACCACATCATAGTTTTGAAATCCTCAGTTCATATTAAAGAGAGCCACAAGATGGCACGTCCAGAGAGGTAGAAGCTGTACCTTTCCTAATGCTGTCTATGTTTCAAAGTTTCTACAGTAGGTGCTCAGCACTTCTGCCACTAAATAAAACACTGTGGGCCTTGGGGACTGGGGAGATGGCTCAGTGGTTAAAGTGCCTGCTGCTCTTGTATAAACTGAGTTTCTAACAGCTGGTGTGGGAGGTCCTTCTGTCTCTGTGTTACTTTCATTGGTTAATAAAGAAACTGCTTTGGCCTGTTAATAGGACAGAACTTAGGTAGGCAGGGAAGACAGAACTAAATGCTGGGAGAAGTCAGAGAGGGAGACATCATTGATCCACTGTCAGAGTAAGACATGCTGCCAAAACTTAGCCGGTAAGCCACACACACACACACCCATAATTAAAGGTAAAATTATTTTAGCTGAGAATCACTTTGTGTCCATCACAAAGTCTGCTAATGATGCCGTTCACCTTTATGAAATGTTCCTGGCTTCTAACACAATTAAGTAGCAAGACCAACAGTCTGTGTTGTTAACTGGAACCCCCAAATCCATGGGACATGACTTAGTCAACATATTCATCATTTCTGTTCCTCTTTGGACCTGTAGAGTCTCTCCCAAAGCCGCACACTTCGAGTTGGTAAAGGTAACCAGAAGTCATGGGGTGCAGATGACAGAACCACAACAGCATCTACAAGGAGCCATCTTTGGCCTCTGTGTACGCCTGATTCTCGTAGGCTGCCATCTAAATATGTACACTAAAGCTGCCCTGTTCCATCATGTGTTTGATAACCACAGAGGAGATGTGCTTGTGTGGAGTGGAGATGGGCAGGTTCTTAGAAATTTACTTTATCAGGCAGAGGACTAAGTATCCCCCATGGCTTCCTTCATCTGGGTTGTCAATTTTTAGCAGTGAAAACCTCATCAACAGCTAGCAGCCTCTCCAGAAAACAAAAGAAGCACTGCCACTTTAAATTTTCAGGAGGCAACTGGCATTTTATTATTTACGTATTTCATGTCATTATGCTGGATAATATAACAAATGATGCAATCAGATCCACAGGAAATATAAAGTGGTGTACACCTGTTCTCACCTGGGAGCAGAGCAAAAGCTCATCCACAGCCTCCCCAGCCAAACGCCTTCCCCACACAAAGCCTCTGCACGGAGCCTTGCTTCCAGACTGACAAGCAGGCTGGGGAATGGAAAACAAATTCCATTAGCCTGCTTTGATGACCTTTGGGTTTGCTATTTTGTAAAATGGCAGTATTTTTTTCTTTGAAAATATTTTTTCTTTCGATTTGTTTGGGCGGAGAAGGTGGCTTCCTAAACTATCGCTGAGACAGGAGCATGAGAACTAAACATGAATTACAGCTGTTTTTCTAAGGTTCTGCCTGTGTTGGACCTTGAGGCCTGCAGATGAACCCGTATGTCAATGGGATTGTTACTTCACTATAGAAACTGTGTAGTGGAAGCTTCATTGCATCTTCTGTATTCAGTGATCCTGGATAATGGATTTATGAAAATAAATTAATCACGACCCTTGCCCAAGAACAAGGTTCTATCTCTGCAGTCTTGGATTCATACTCTGACACTGTTGGAAGCCTGACAGGCAGGCTGAATGCCCTTGTTTTCAGTTTTTCACTGATTACCAGGCCAGGTTCTCAAAACATTGGATCTATTGAAGCAAGATGTATATATAGACTTAACATTAAATTTTAGTAGTACAAACTAAATTATATTAAATATCTACATATGAAAAATGTATCTTATATTAAATAAATGATACTACTTGGTAAATCCAAAATATTAAACAAGGCTTGTTATGCTAAAAGATTGTATTATGGACTGGAGAGATTGCTCAGCCATTAAAGAATAGTCCCACAACCAAAATATAAGATTGTGTTATTTATTTGCAATTCAATTTTAATTTTTAAAATTATTTTATGTGTATGGGTATTTTGCCTGAATGTGTCTGTGCGCCATGTCCACAGAGGCCAGAAGAGAGCATCAGATTGACTCAGACTAGAGTTACAGATAGATGCCAGGAACAGAACTTAGGTCCTAAGCAAGACTGCCCAGTGCTCCTACTGAGCCATCTCTCCAGCCCCTGTAATTCAAATTAATCTGGGTACTGAGTTTTATATATATATACTTTTTTTCAATCTAGCCAATCTACTAAGAAGAAAAGATTTTCTGCCCCTGAACTACCTAGAAGCATAAGGAAAGTACTCCCTAGGCCCCTTTTCTAGGTCCACGTACGCATTCAACTCATACACATCAGCACAGGACCATAGAGAACACAATAAGTAAGGCAGTGAGAGAGAGATCTATCTGCTCCTGCAAATCTACAGCAGATGTGTGTAGGCTTCCCACCAAAGATGTCTCCTTCAAAATGGGCAAAGCCAAGGGCTCTCCACCACATCCACCAAAAACAAGGCGAAAAGGCCAGATGGCTTCAGAGTCTCTGAGCTTTGTACTTCCCATCTTTGCAAACAAATCTCTACCACTGAGAGCTGCTGTCTTTCAAATGGTCTTGGGCTGACTTCTCAACCTCAGCTTTCTGCTCCCAAGGGGGATATCACTTCCACTAACAGACAGACTGGAAGGACTTCTGACCAGTGGTAATTATTGCTTGATGATGATGGGTTCTCTTTAATTTCATCATACACAGTGATACCTGCTGTATTTTTTTTACTCTCCACAACAAAGATGTGCAACCTATCAGAACTTCAAAGGAAATAAGAATGTAGCTTAACCTTCCTGTTGTTCATGCGGCACCTGCAGATCATATCTTCTGAATACAGCTGAGCAGCAGAGAGACAGCAGCCATCTTCTCCCAGGGCCCTTGTCCCTTCGTAATTACACAGTAAGAGAGCTCTGCTCCTCTGGCGGCGTCCACAGCAACATGGCCAAACTCTTACACAAGGTGATAGATAGATAGGTAGATAGATAGATAGATAGATAGATAGATAGATAGATAGATAGATAGATAGATAGATAGATGATAGTAATAAAATGTTTAACTAAACTGAGATTTTCCATAATTGAGTTAAACTTGTGGTGCACATGAACAATCAGTTCAAGGTCATCCTCCTCAGCTACCTAGCAAGTTGGAGGCCCACATAGACTACACTGACTCCTGCATCAAAAAAAATGAAGCATCAAGGTCAAGAAGAAATATGTAGGATACTTACAACTATCAGAGTTTGTGATAATAAAATTATCATTAAAAATAATAATGATGACCACAGTCAGCAGTAGCACAAACCGTCCTGGGAGCATGCTAATATGCTCGTCACTTCACGTATTCACATCCTCTAACCAACATACCAACTGGTGGTGCAAACAGGACTATAATTTCAGATGAAAAGACAGCAAGACAGTGGGTAAAGCTGGGGAAAAGGCTGGAGAGACAGCTCTGCAGTTGAGAGTCTTTGCTGCCTTGCAGAAGTTGAGAGTTCGGTTCCCAGCATCCACATTCACAACTGCCTGTAATTCCAGTTCCAGAGAATCCAACCCCTATTCTGGCCTCCATGGGTATTCACACAGACACACACACACACACACACACACACACACACACACACACACACGACACAAATAAAATAAACCTTAAAAAAAGAAAAAAATTCTCCAAATGTCTACACCCCATGGCTTTACTCTGTGTGTGTGTGTGTGTGTGTTACTGTGTATGTGCAATTTCTAGCCACTAACTGAAGTTGTATGTGCATCTCTAGAAGATAAGTGTTGAGCATTGTAATTCATCTTTATATAAAGTGAGTGTTCCATAAGAATTACAAGCTTTTGTGAATTAGGGTAAATATCATTTACAGCACTGTCCATGATCTGTTAAACACGAAACTCAAATATTCTTGCCTGAATTCTTCATTCACCACCTCATGGAAGAGCCATATCCTAAGTGAAGTTCTCATTGTCACATGTGCAATAATCCATTCAAATGTTTGCATACCATCCTTGATCCTCAATCCCTACCCCACTTACACACACTCTACCTTCCCGAAATAAATCTGAATAGAAGAGAAGCTTATTTTTCCGTTTTACTTTTCTGGTAAGTTGTTTTGATCACATTGACCAAATAGATTTTCTTCCAACTTCCTCATCCACTAAACTGCCACATTACCTGTTTGAGTTTCCATCAACTTGGCTTTGCTAACAGGATACAGCATATAACATTGAGCCCAAAGTTCCAATATGAGTCGTTTCTACTCACTATTCCATGTGAAAAGAATCTAAATGTCTTGTATTTTAATTGTACTTGATAGGAGAAAGGGAAACATGATTAGGATAGATGTGTTGGATACAACTGGTTCAGCCTTTGTAACACAAACTTCTAATGTTACAGTGGCTTAAAGGTATAGGATTGGAGTGGTTTATCATTGAGTATATAAGACTCCAAGCCATTAGGGCAGCTCTGCTTCTTGAGGTTGGTAGGCTGTGCATTGATCTGCCTTTACTCTTAGATACGCTGACTTCAGTGATGTGGTCTAGAGCTCACTTTCTTCAATTACGTGCTCCATAGCTCACTTTCTTTAATTATGTGGTCCATAACTCACTTTCAAGAGCACAACCAACCTGGAGGTGGGAGAAGATGTTGTGTCTCCTCTTCTGTCCCACGTGGACTTAGCTACAAGGAAAGCCAGAGAGCAGTATTATTCGGTGTGGCCTTTGCTGCAACAGGAATTATAAAAAGTCAAAGGATCTTTTTATCATAAAAGAAAGAGGGAGTGTGAACATGGGTGAGGTCATGAAAGTCATCTCAGCCCTAGTGACTGTATGCACAGCAGAGTCAATGAAATCAACACTGAAAACCATCTCTGTACCACAGAAGCTAAAAGGCTACTCCCATCTGTTCTAAAACTGTGACCTTCAGTGGTGTGCTGCCAAACTGTTATTGTCTGCTGGGATTGGATTAAGGTATACCTGGAAGATTAGTACAGTTCCCCTCTGAGTGTGTCAGTGAGGACATTTCCAAAGATAAGGGGACCATGAACGCTGTGACCTCATTGATGGATTAATCCCTTTGTGAACTCCTAAGATGATAGCATTATTGGGAGGTGGTAAAAGGTAGGAGTTGTGGCCTCGTTGGATGAACTGAGGTACTGGGAAAATATGCTTAGGTCTGCATCTCCTTTATCTCCTCATTCTTTTGATCTCCTGTTTCCCAATAAGTTAAGACCAGCCCCCAGCACATGTTCCTACTGCCATGATGTTCTGTCCAAGCCCATGGGGCCACTCATTCATACTGTAAATGGTCTATGTCATATATTTTATCATAACTGTGGAATGTATTGAGTCCAGGTGGAACTAATTCTACTGAAGTCACATGTTTTCATCTAGCTATCTGCTTAAACTATGATAATGGTCTTTTTAGGTGTTACTCCTACACCAAACTACCGTAATTATCTTTCTAGGGATAATTTCTTTAGTGGTATCATGGTGAATTTGCTGGGGAAATCATTAGGAATCAGAAGACCAGGGAGAGCAAGGCAGCTTAGGCAAACTGTGGCACCAGATACAGCCTTATCTACATTACCACTTGGGGGGTTTCACTGTGACCTCATTGTCATTCTTTCAATCCTGAAAACCATGACTGAGATCATTCCTGCATCCTTCTGCACTACCTGGAGGCAGGAGACGTCCCTCAGTGGGACAAGCACACCTGCTTCTGTCTTCTCACCAGCTTCTGGCTTCTCTGCTGTTTCTAGAAAATTCTTTATTCTCTCATGCTTTCCTTTCATGTTCTGAAGTATATGGATTCTCTGAAGCTATTTTTCTAGGAGTTGTTGTAATGATCTGTTCTGTCTCCTTAAGAGACAAGCCATGCCCACTCCCTCTCCCATCTGCTGAGACAGGCTGATCTTCAGCTTCCAGCCTGAGTTCTCTCTCTCTCTCTCTTTTCTATCTCCCTCTTAAAGAGGCAGCTTCCATCTCTGCCTTCTCCCCTCTCTCTCTCTCCCCCCCTGCTATTCTCCCCTTCTCCCTTCCCCCTCCATAACTCACTGAATAAATATCTAACCTCACTCTGCATGGCATGCCTATTCATGTCTCTGTCTCTTGCCTGCCACTGTGCATCTCCCTGCCGTGGACCAGCCACTGCTGGGGAACCTGCAGCCATTCCTGCTTGGGACTGGCTGCTCTCAGGGCCTGCTGCCTGCCGACACATGGCCCACTACCACTACTTGGGGACCTGCAGCATTTCTGCTGTCTGCCGCTGTCGGGGATCCTGCAGCATTTTTAATAATCCATTTCATTTGTCTCTCAGTCCGAATAGTTTAACTAACTCTATGGCTGGTTTCTAAATCTCTCTCCAGCATGACTCCTCTTGTAATATACACATATGTATCTTTTACTGCCTACTAAATCTATGAAGATATCTTAACTGTGTATAGGGAAGGGAGAGTGGAGGAAGAGGGTAGGTTATTGAGCAAAGAGTAACCCTCAGGAGCCATCTATCTTGTTTGATTGTTTTAAACTTTATTTTACACACACACACTGAAATTGTTTAAAATTCACATACCAAAATTAATCAGGCCCAAAGACCATACAACTCAATGAACTTCTGTACAGTTAGACACTCAAAATGGAAGCTGTGGAGCGTCACATAGGATTTTATACTTTGACTATCAAATATATTTAATATATTTATCTACTACTAAAATCTAAAAGTCCATGACAGAGTTAGAACTAGAAAAACAATTAGCTTTTCTCCTTTTTTTCATAACTCATCTCTCATCTTCATTGCATACAGTATCCCCTAATAGTTAGCTTTTCCTATTCTCTTTCCTGTGTTGTCCTATACCCATACACACATTGGTTTACATATGCACATGTATTATTGCCTAGATTCCACATGTGAAGGAGAACATGTGGTGTTCTCACTTAAAGTTGTTTGTTTTTGGAGACACTCTCTTCCATGCTTAACACTTACCAAGTAAGCTATGGGTGGCCAAGGACCCAGCCTGTATCCACCTTCTCAGAAACAGGATTATATATACAATCCTCCACACCCAGCTTTTTTTCTTTACGTCTGTTCTAGTCCTCACGCTTAGAAAGTGAGTACTTCCCTAACTTCAGCAGAAAAACAAAATAGGGATTATCTTTAGCATTTTCTCTTGGTCACCAACTTGGACTGATCTATCAGATAGCTGTCTTGAGGACTGAATCTCAAGTATTTACTGATCCCTCAGTGGCTCTTCCTTCTCACTGGCCAACCCTTCATAAAGATAGGTAAAGACAGACCCTCTCCTCAGCTCTCCAGGCCCTCTCGAGGACTGGAACATCTTTCTAAATGAAGAGAATAAGAGGCAAAAACTGACTCTGCAGTTTGGGGTAAAAATGCCCCCAAAGAAAAGTAAACTGTTTCTTTCTTGTCTAAAAGGTAGAAACGTCCTTGGGACTGCCTGAAGTTTTGTTCTTGCTGGAGGCCAGAAATGCCAGAAGCGTTTAGGAAAACACTTCTGCTTCCTCCATAGCCAGATGCATGTTTGCTAGGAAGGGGTCTGGTTTTTCCTTATCTTTTTCATGAAGGAGCACACCTGTCCTGGAAACTACACTGAGGCCAAGGTACCTTGAGGCCTGGGATGGAAACAGCATTGACCAGCTCATCACCGGGTCCTCCCATTCACAGAAGACTTACTCCAAAGCAGTGAGGCTCAAGGGCACTTTACTCCGGGGGCTTTTCCTAGTGTGCTCCACCTTCTCCTTCCTTCCTTTCCTTCTCTGAAGAGTTCTATACTTCTTCTTCACACTCATTCTGTTCCCATTAATTCTTTCTTTGAATTTAAGAGGCAAAGCCCCTAAAATCACTGGCTTAGGGCAGCCTTCACGTCATTCAGTTTCCTGGAGCCTAACCTCTAAAGCTGACTCACCTAAGGATGAAGAAAGTCCCCATCGCCACTAAAGACATCCCAATATTCCTGTATCAAATTCTCCAGGACCTCCCAGTTTCCCAGGTGTTCATGGCAGTGTGACAAACAAACACTTTCTCATGACCCAGACATCACCCTCTTGGCAGTCCTCTCCTCTCCTCTCTCTCTGTCTCCTCTCTCTCTCTCTCTCTCTCTCTCTCTCTCTCTCTCTCTCTCTCTCTCTCTCTCTCTCTCTCTCCACACACACACACACACACACACACACACACACACACACACACACGCGCGCGCGTGCGCGCGTGCACACATGTGGTCACCATGATTTACTCTACTCCATACTAGTGAATCATCCTCTCACCCCTTCACCCCCACCCTGCCTTGTGGTCCCCTTTCCCCTTTTGCTTTTAGGTAGAATTGACTCCTCACAAATCTACTCTGCTGTCAAACCAGACATTAACTTTTCTGCAAGGTTTTGTTAGTGCTTGGTCCATCCAAATTGGAAACCCTAATTTTTGTTTCTACAACTAGCATATCAACTATGTTGTCAGTTGTGTTACAAGTTCCTTTCTAGGTGTTCAATGTCTAGTAGACTATGAGATCTTCTCAATATCTACATTTCGTCTATAAAAGAAAGGGGAGAATATGAAAAAGAAATGGCCAGTTCTTAAAAGCCCTGGCCAAGCACAGCTCAGGTTGCTTCACAGTCCCCTCACCACCGGTTAGAACTTAGTCACATTCCAAACAGGCAAGTGTGGAGGCCCAAAAATGTGATCCTATTTCCATGTTGACCCAAGATGAGAGAGTCTGAACTCACCTCTAGTCCTTCAAGGTTATTGTGTTTCTACCTCAAACAAAGATCCCACCTAAATTTAGGTCAGAAAGTTCTGCTCTCTCAAGGTTTTTGCCAACAGGTGTGGCTCATAGCTAGACCTTGTATTTCAGGTATAGAGAAGTAGATATGTTTCCACCTCAAACAAAAGTCTAAGGAGCCATCTAAGGGTCCAGTTCCTTTATGGAGATAACTTTGGATTCCACCCAGGGAGTGGTTTGCCTACAGAATATTTTGGTCTAGGGTGTGAGTGTGACTTGTTTTGTTCTAGCAACAGAATGTTTAACTATAAAGTGGCCCACCACCTTCAACTGGTCTGTTCATTTCCTAGTATCATGTTAATGTAGTTTTGGTCTTATTCCTACCTTTTGGGATCAGGGCGATTTTATGAAGTTGGAAATTAAATGCGGGCAAATTCCAGTACTCACTGGAATTCCCTCCCAATACTATTCTATGTTTCTTTACTGTATTTCTAAATCCCTATGCCTCTACCCTGGCAAGAGGTATTTTTATCAAGGCTGGTCCCCACCAGGCAAGTGTGGGTCATACAGCACAACTGTATTGGTAGTAGTAAAAAATAAAATGACACAGGTCCCTGAGTGGTGACAGTGGGCAGCAGACAAGAAGGGATCATGGTGGGCCATGAAGGCAGCCGGTCTCAGGCAGGGAGCCGCAGAGCAGGTGAGAGACAGAGACATGGGTAGGCACACCATACAGAGAAAATGGGTATTTATTTAGTGGGTTATGGAAGGGAAAGGGGGAAGGGGAGAAGGGAGAAGAGCAGAGAGAGAGGCAAAGAGAGAGAGAGAGACAGAGAAAGAGACAGAGAGAGGAGGGGGGAAGGGGGAAGTAAGGACAAGGGAAGGAGACAGAGAGGAAAGGAACTCAGGCTAGAAGTAGAAGGAAGATCTGCTTGCCTCAGCAGATGGGCGAGGGGTGGGCAGGGTTTGTCTCTTAAAGGGACAGGACAGACCTTTACATTGCTCCCTGTTTGGGACTGGCTTCCTTTGTGGCCCACTGTGGTCTTGTGCCTGCTCCCACTGCTGCCACATGGGGACCTGCAGTGTTTTATTTTTACCATAACATTTCTTTCATGTGACTCGGCTAGGCTCTCTCTGTGTTGCCCTCTGCCCACAGGTGGACCAGCTGAGGACACATGGAACCTTGGGCTGGGGAATCAGGTTTCTTACAACAGCTCTGCATTGTATCTGCCTGAATACTGACGTCTACACACAACAACAGCTTCAGGGGTGAGTTTTCCCCTTTCGGTCAGCCAACCACAGCTTTCACAGCTACAGTTGAACCCTTCACTGACTTTCATTTCTGGTTGCTTCCCATAGCTAAAAATGTGATCAGACTACCCAGGGTTGGTCCTCCCTCACTAGCACACACTGTGCAGTGCATTTGATTTGGGGCCCAGGGTCCCTCAGATTTTTCTTTCTCCTTTTTTTCTTTTCTCTTCTTTTCTTTTGGGCCACTCATAAGTGGTCCCCTCCATGAGAGACCACTCAGAGCAGCCTCTAGCCTCTGGCTTCTGAATCACCCAGACTAGAGCCAGTCAGGCTTCATCCACACCCCATCTGTAAAGAAAAGACGTTTTCCTATAAATTTTGTGGTGTTGCTGTTTCATTAGCACCCCACCTGCAGAGAGGAGACATCCTCCTATAGACCCTGTGGTGTTTTCGTGGGTTTTCACATTTTCAGGTGAAAGACCTAGATAAATCCGGACCCTTCTAGCAGATAAAATAGAGCCAAAAATCTAAGCAGGAAGAGAAGAGCCAAAAATCTAGGTTAGCCAGTTCAGTGACTCTGTTTTAGGAACTAGCTGAAGATAAAGTTAGATTATAATCTTGAGAATAATCTTGAGAAACAGGTAGTTACCCCCTTGTGATTATCACTGGTATTTTTGGAATTTTTCAGTGATCACTGGTATTTTCAGAATTTTCCAATGATGCCCTCTCTACCCCCTTTGGATTATTGAGTTGTGTTTTTTCTCTTAAATACCCCTCTCCCAGCTACTCGGGGTCGAACTCTCTACCCCTGAATGGGAAATGAGTTTCAGCCCCAGTGCACTGGTTTCTTTCCTGTCAATAAACCTTGTGTGATTGCAGCAAGGACAGTCTCTCATAAGTTCCTGGGGGGTCGTGTTATCCCAAGACTTGAGTGAGAGTCTCCCCACTCCATACGTCTTTCACAGCTTTGGTATAAACCCTCAAACTATCAGCCACCCACCTGTAAATGATCTACTGGTGTCCCACTGGCTCTGCTTTTCCTCAACACCTGCTACCACTACCACTGGTCCCATGGAAATGACAAGATTAGTTGGATCTGAGAGGCAGCTGTTTTCAGTTCTAGCCTTTGTTCCCTGCCATGGCTTGTGGCATAGTCTTATGATGCAGGAGCTCAATGACAGGGTGGATCACGCCTCTAGGTCTCTCTTGTTATTATGTTAAAACTCCCGCAGCTCAAATAACATGACTTTTCCATACAACACGTGACCACTGCCATTTTGACTAAGGTCAGGTAACCAAGTCCCACCGTCTTTACTGAGGTATTCCCTGTCTGGTCTCCCAGTGCTGACTCTGTTGCATGTGTGTTTTTCACAGTGGCATGACCTTGGTAGGGCCCACCAAGAGCATCCACTTCACTCAATTCCTGTTCACTCAGTGTTTGTGTGTACATACATGTAAATTAAATGTACCTATGCTTACTGCTAAATGTTCTAATTGTCAGTTCATTGCATCTCATTTCAGACTAAAAAACAATAAGTCTCATGTTTTAAACTGGTATGTACTTTTAAGTCTCTTACAAAAATACTTTATATTTAATCCAACCCTCATTTAAAATATATTAAGCTGTTCTCTATTATTGTCAGCTCTGCCATTAACCTTCTATTGCAAGCAGTTTTTTCTTCTTTCTGTCTTTTTATGAGTGTAAATCTTAACTGTCAAGAGCCAGTACAGTCAAGCTCAGACCCAGCTCTCCAGGCAGATTCTATACTTTAGTTATATCTGATAAACTGCCCTCAACTGCTCAGAGATTTGGGGAATATGGCATTTAAATATTTAATTATTAAAAGACTTTTCATAACAAAAAGAGACAAGTTGGCTCATAGCAGAAGCACTCTATTTCCTCCAAAGAAGACAGAAAACAAATGGGCACAGAACAACGTCCATCTGTAATTTGTTTCAACTGCCAAGTGCTGACCACTAGGCAAAACTGCCTTTCATATAAACTGAAGATCTCCAGACATGGACAGAATCGCTGGAATCAACAGCCTAGTTGCTCAGGTAAAGGTAGGCTTGTCTTCCTACAGATTTCTTAGCCTACAGGATCTTCTGCAGCCTGGCAAGCCCTGTGCTAAACAGCAAAAGGCAAATAAGGCCCTCAGTGACCATGGAGGACTCTGAGGAGTAACTCTAGGTGCCAACCAAGTAAGTTCTCTGTCGTTTTTAAATCAATAACTTGAATAAAATTCTATCCTTCTCAAAGATCTCTGATGCAGTTTGACAGCTGAGAGGTTTCATCAGTTTAAAAGGACAACCTCACCAAACAAATTTCAGTAAAATACAAATACAAGTTATTAAGGTGTATACCTGCAAGTTATAAAGTGTGAGAACAAATACAAGTTATCAAATTTCTGATGCTGCCCTTCATAGTTTTAAAAATACTTTCATTCTGATATAAATATGCTACTGTTTAAAACTTATATTTTTACAAACCCCCAAAATTCTTGTGAGTTTCAGGGAGCCAAATTGAAGGATCCACTGTAAACAAGTCAGATACACCCCCTCTCAATTCCCTGGTCCTAATTTTTTTCCTAAACTTAACTTGTCCTCTGTTCTGCCAATACCTTAAACAGGTATAAGAGACACCAGACATTTCCATACCACAAACACATGACAGGAACAAAGAGACCAGCTATCTCAGGATGCAACTAGCATCTAGTTTTCTCACCCCCTCAAAGAAGACACCCACAAATAAGCAGAAAGCAGTCTTGAGAATCTGCCATCCCAATTCCTTTAGCCTGTTGTGCCTAACCTTCCCACCTGAGTTCCTTTCCTTTCCATCTCTCTCCTGAAGAGGCAGATTCTGCCTCTCTCCTTTTTACCCACTTCTCCCCTTCCCCCTCCCCCTCTCTCTGCTCTTCTCCTTTCTCCCTTTCCTGTTCCCCTCCATAACCCACTAAATAAATATCCACTTTCTCTGCATGGTGTGCCTATCCATGTCTCTGTCTGTCACCTACTATGCAGTTCCCGGCCTGGAACCAGCTACCTTCATGGCCCACTATGGTCTCTTGCCCGCTGCCCACTGCCACCACTCGGGGACATGCAGTGTTTTATTTTTACCATAACAATACTCCCACAAACTAAAGCATCAATATTTAGTACCTGAGTCACAAAGGTTCAGGCAAATAATCCAAGCTACTCAGAAGGCAGAGGCAGGAGGATTTCTTGTTCACGCCTCCCTGAGCTACAAAGCAAGCATAAGGCCAGTCTAGGCAACTTAGTGAGACCCTGTCTCAAAAGACAAAATCTTCTTAACAGGATCCATGAATACCTCAGTGACAGAGCATCTGCCCAGTGTGTGAGGCACAATTCCTTCCTCTGCAAAATAAATAAATAAGAGCTTTAGCAAAAGCCAGGGAGCTACCACTGATTGAGCAGAAAGTGTGAGAGCTGGTGTTATAAATTTAAATGACTGTGCTTAAGAGAGCTACAAAAAAATGCCTCTAACCTATAAGCCCCACTTGCCCAAGGACAGACGGCTTCCTGGAATACTGGAAGCTGTTGTTCACGTAAGATAACAAATCATGTGTTTCACTTCTGTAAATGAGCTTTATTGTCTCAACTGTGCAACTGCCTGGATGTGCTTGTTCACATGTAGGTGGTAGGTACATAGACAAGAAGTATGTTAGGATATATGCTTGCCCCTGACTGGACGAAGCCCAGATGTACTTAGCCTTGTGGGTTTTGCCTTTATCAGCCCCTTGCTAATGTAATTTGGGTCTATACTCTGGGAACAGGTGTAGACCTGGCCAGTTGTCCATCAACCTGGCCAGTATTTAATAAAGTTTGTTTCAAATTGAGATCAAAATTGTGGTAGTGACCTTATTTTTGCCTGGTGAATTAACAAAAGCTATTTGTATCCCACCCAAACTCTGTATTTAAAGGTTAAAACCATACCAGGGTTCCCTCAGGGCTTTTTCTTTAAGCTCTTGATGACATTCAGCACTGTGCCATGTACCCAGGTCATCCTGCTTTCCTCAAGAATGGACAGTGAGAAAGCATGAACCAGAAATAGGTGTTCTAAGCTTAATTTCATGTCTAGTTTTTCAAATTTATGTGTGTAGGTGTCAGTGGAGCTCAGAAGAGTGTTCAAACCTCCCTGGAGCTAGAGCTGTAGGTAGTTATGCGCCACCCTATATTCCTCCGTAGTTCTGTGTCTTTAAATCCTTCAGTATTTCCCAACTTTTTCTGTTCTAACATCATTTATGTTGCTGTGATAAAGTATGCTGACTCCCCCCCAAAAATTAGGCAAGAAAGAATTTGTTCATCTTACAATTCCAGGGTTACAGTTCCTCACTAAGGGGAAGTCATGAACTTAAGCAGCTAATCACATCACAGTCATGGTCAAGACCAGAAGAGTGAATGCATCCAGGACTACCTGCTCACTTGCTCTCTGCTGGCTTTCTTCTCTTACACTGTTTGGGAAGAAGCCCTGCCTAGGGAGGTGCTGTCCACAGGGTCTGGGTCTTACACCAATGACATGTCTGTAGTCAACTTGATCTAGATAGTTTCTCAGTCAGATTCTTTCCAGGTGGTTCTAGATTGTGTCAAATTGGCAGTTAAAACTAAGCAGCACACTTTTTAAAACAATATTTCCATGTTTATTTATTTACCTATTTCTTTTTTGTTGGAGAGTGTTTGGGAAGGCGCACACACATCCAGGAGCCATGCAAAGTCAAAGGACAGCTTGTGGGAGCTGGGTTTCTCCTCCCACCATTAGGGTTCTGGGGCTAGAACGCAGGCTGCTGGGCTTGGCAGCAGGAACCTTGCCCACTTCTTCCTAGTCCCTCTTTCCTTTTGAGTCTGTAGAGTAACTGCAGCCACCCTGCCTCACTTTAGAGTCTCAGTGGACAGTTGATAAGGAGACCCATGGGAGCTGTGCAAGTGCCCATCTTAACCCAAGAGGAGTTAGACATTCTGAGGATATATGCCTTTAGTGCAGCTCAGTTTGAAAGCAGCTAGTGGAATTAGTGTGTTTAAATCACAAGAGACACTGACCATTATTGCTTCTTATTAAAAAAACATATTTGGGAGCTACAATCACAATATAAGTTTATATTAAAGAAAATTTCCAATAAAGGATAAAATTTCTATATTGGATGCCCTTATTTTTAACTTTTTGGGTATTTGAGCATGACAACTTGAAAAAATGGAGGAAAAGTCCTATTAGACGTGGTAGTTACATTGATACATTGATTCAATATGTGATTAGCTTCGGACTATAACCATTGTTAATCTTGGAAATGTCCCAGCTCTGCTAATCCTGAATTCTAACTCGTTTGAAGTCTGTGCCACATCTGATAGTTTCTAAGGACTACTGGGGATGGAATTCCACAGTCACTGAAGTTTTCTGTGGGCCACACCCACTGAGGCTTCAGATTTCTCTTTCTTCACAGAACCTGTTCTGTGAAGAACAGGGGCAAATGTCAGTGGTTGGGTGACAACAAACAGTATCAATACATTTTATTCCAATGTGGAGCTAAGAAGGGAACCTTCACTCACTGGGGATGTGCTCCAGGCTGCTAGCAGGAAGTATTTTCAATAACCACCCAGATAAATGCTCCAGATAGCTCCGCCCCAACTTCCCACGTCCCCATGTCTTATGTGAGGCTTCACAATTGACTTATATTGTGCCCCTAAGGACTGTGCTTTTTTCAAAAATATAAAGGGACATTTTCTGCCTTGAGATCTAGTGGCAGCTAGTGGAGACAGTGCTCATTCAAACACCCCAACCAGTGCAGGTGGAATGTCCTCGTACTAGTGTTAACCGTTGTGTTTGCAACTAGCTGAGGAGGGAGGGAAGAGTTTGCAGAGAGTGGAATCACAAAATGCAGAGAGCTACAAAGCCCCTGGAAGAGCAAGTGTACACCTTGAATTTGCCCAGCTCTGAGTGACTGTCTGGTGACTAAGGGCTATGAAGGTCCTGTGGAGCTCTGGGAAGACATCTTCCCCAGGGGCTAGGTGACAAAAGTCCTTCTCCTTCTCTTCAGACACTCTAATACAAAGCCTGGGGCTTCCCAAACTTCCACAGTGAGCAATAATGGCTGGAACAAAATTTTAGACTCACTTTTTAAGACAGGATCTTACTCTGTAAACTGGTTAGCCTTGGGTGGCAATTCTGCTACCTCAACCTTCCAAAAACTGGGACTAAGTAAGGTCTGACATCACCATGCCTAGCAAGTCTGACTTTATGACAGACAGACAGCTCTGAGCAAGGTGTGTGTGTGTAGAAGGAACCAAGAGTGATGGCTGTTTATCAAGTCCCACCCAGCCTGTCAGCATGCCCACACAAGATGAATTTTTACATTTTTAAATTTTATTATAACTTTACTGTGCATGAGTGTCTTGCTTACATGTATGTGTGTGGACTATGTGCATTCCTGGTACCCACAGACAACAGAAGAGGGCAGGAGACCCCCTGCAACTGGGGTTAAGAACTCTTGTGTGCTACAATGTAGGTGCTGGGAACTGAGCCTGGGTCCTCTATTAGAGCAGTCAGTGCTTTTGAACACTAACCCTCTCTCCAGATGCTCTCATCTTCTGAATACACATACACATATATATGATTTTATGGTTCTGTAAAAATACTAGAATTCTGCCGGGCAATAGTGGCACATGCCTTTAATCCCAACACTCAGGTGGTAGAGACAAGCGAATCTTTGTGTGTTTGAGGCCAGCCTGGTCTACAGAGTGAGTTTCAGGACAGCCAGGACTGCACAGAGAAACTCTGTCTCAAAAACAAAACAAGCAAGCAAACGAACAAAAAACCCTAGAAATACAAACTTACTTGTATTTCTGTCTTTTTGATTCTGGCTTTTTTTGTGTAGTATAAGGTCTCCAGTTCCATCCATTCTTAGCAAATGACGTCATAGCATTCTTCTTTATGTCTAGATAAAAATCCATTGCATACAAATGCAACACTTTCCCCCTTGCCCCTCTTGACAGACTCCTAGGCCTCAGACTCACAGCCTCACTAGTGGGAACATTGCTTCAATAGACATGGATGCATGATGTCTCTAGGCCAACAGGAAGGGAATACATGCAATAAAAAGTAATTCTGTTACTATGGTGATGAGAGGCTTCACTTTTCAAAACAAGTCTGTGAGTGTACTCTGAATATGGCTGATTAAGTTCCATTCTCATTCTGTCAGATGCCATGTTAACTTGGGGCTTATTCTTTGGCTGTTGTGAGAGGTATAGCTAACACAAATGAAGCCATTTCAAGCCGTCACTGATTGATGCTTTCTTCTTCTTCTTCTTCTTCTTCTTCTTCTTCTTCTTCTTCTTCTTCTTCTTCTTCTTCTTCTTCTTCTTCTTCTTCTTCTTCTTCTTCTTCTTCTTCTTCTTCTTCTTCTTCTCCTCCTCCTCCTCCTCCTCCTCCTCCTCCTTCTTCTCCTTCTTCTTCTTCTTCCTCTTCTTCTTCAGATTTATTTACTTATTTTGTTTACAGTGTTCTGTCTGCATGTATGCCTGCAGGCCAGAAGAGGGCACCAGATTTCATTACAGATGGTTGTGAGCCACCATGTGGTTACTGGGAATTGAACTCAGGACCTCAACAATCAGTGCTCTTAACCTCTGAGCCATCTCTCCAGCCCCAGCGAGTGCTGCTTTCAAGATGTAATTGTCACTCATTGTGCTTTCCTAAAAATTAAATTTTTAATTTAATTTTAAGTAAAAATTTTTTAAAAAAATTCACATAAAAAGAGATTAAAAGAGAAATATAAGTACTGTCTTCCTTTGTCTTTTCTATCGGGATGATTCAAGTGACACAGCGTTAGCATCGGGGGGCATCTTCTGGCCAGAGCACTGGCTTTTGCCAGGGGCACTAGTGCAGAGTCTGTGTGACAGTTTTCTGCCGAGCTAGATGGAGATTCTTTTGTAAGTACACCCAGAAACCTAATACATGCCTTCAGTAGGTTTCTTGAAGGTGCGTCTGTCACAACTCCCCTGAAGAGCGCTAGTATTCTGTCAGCCCCTGGTCTGTGTGCAAGGATGTTGACTAGAAGACACTGCTTTCCTCATTATCCCAAGATCAGTGGGACCATTTGCAGTTTGAAGGATATTTGATTGTGGTTTTACTTTTATTTTTCATTTTGATTGTTGCATGTATATGCCATGTATGCACAAGCACCTCTGGAGAGCAGAGGAAGCTACAGCACCACATGAACTGGGAGTTACAGAAAGTCGTAGGCCACTAGGTCTTGAATCACTTGAAAGAGCAGGAAGTCCTTTTAACTGTGAGTCTTCTCCAGGGTTCTATGTTCCTTTGTTTTGAGGTAGGGCTCCCTGTAGCCCAGGCTGTCCTTGAATTTCTAATCTACCTTCTAAATGTCTGAATTATAAGCATGTCCCACCATATCTAGATTTATTTAACTTGAAATAACAGGGAAGAGGAGGAAGGAAAGAAGAAAGGGAGAAGGAAGAGAAAAGATAGTTTTGGGCTAGTAGACAACAGTAGAGAAACATGGTTGCCATTTTTCCTTTAAATCTGCAGTGATGAGATGTAGTTTACATAAGTTAAATGTACCTATTTTAAATGTAACAATTTTTATGAGCACTGACAAGTTTCTCCATCAGTGTGTCAATGGCAATGATTAGTAGAACACTTTTGTCACCGGAAAGACTCTTGCATGCCCCATTGTAGCTAACAGCCCATGCCTGGTCCTAGACAATCATGTCTCTTCTACCATAGACTGATTTTTCCAGTTGTAGAAGTGCATATAACTGGAATAATACAGCATGTATTGTTATGTTTTGGGCTTTTATTTAGAGATATATTGTGCAACTCATTTACATTTGTAAAACACATCAATAGTTCATTCTTTTCTGTGCAGAGTAGTGTTTCATACGATGGATACCACAAGGCCACTGAGTTTCCCAGTGATAGCCACTTAGGTCAGCAAGGCTACAAATGAAGCCGTTTGAATGCCTGTGTTCACGGCTACTTGAGGATGGCACATCCATTTCTTGTAGTTGTGTTTCTAGGACTGAAATGGCTGCATCACATGGTCTTGGCTTTCAAGAAGTTAGTAATAATATCTTTCTGTTTTGCATTATCCCTAAACTTCATGTTCCCCCCAAAAACCATCTTTCTTCAAATAAAATGAACAGAACTGTCTAAAAAAGGAAAAAGGAAGCAGAAAAGAAATTTATCTCCTGTGTCTGTCTTTTGATCAAACTGCCCCTGCCCAGCCACGCCAGAGAAAAGCCTAGAACCTCCCAGAATGCTGCTGGTCTCCGTGACTCATCACTGCAGTCACCTCTTCCTTGCCCTGTTTTCAATGACCTTGCTTCTCAAACTTTACCTTGGATATTGGAAGATTTTTTTCTTGCCATATAGTCAAACAGTCCTAAAAGTAATTTGTTATTGTTTTGAGATAGGGTGAGCCCAGGCTAGCTCAGAGTCGCTCTGTAATTGAGGATGAACTTCAGCTTTTAACCCTCTTATCTCCACCCCCTAGAGGTCTAAGATGACAGACCCTGGGTTTAAAAGTTTTAGCTATTGTTCTAATGGGCCTGACTTTATAGGGGACATGCCCTATAACAGCTTAAATACCCTTCCTTTATTCTGTATTTTTAATGTAGTTCAAGTCCTGAGAGACAAGAAGGGTCAATCCAGACTATTGGAGCCATCAAAGCTATCTCTTAAAATTGAAGGAGAAATAAAATGTTTTCATGATAAAAAAAAACACAAAATGATGTTATGACTACTGAGCCAGCTGAACAGAAGATACTAGAAGGAATATTTCAGTCTGAAGGGAAAAGAAAGCACCCCAAGAGGTCATAGGGAATAAGTAATGTCAGGTTGGGTAATCAAAATGCATTTGAGAAAACATCACAAAAGGTAGAAAATAACAGGAAATACTATGTTTCTTTCGATAATAATCCTGAATATTAATGGTCTCAATTCCCCAGTAAAAAGACACAAATGATTGGATTCGAAAACAGAATCTATGTTTTTACTGTCTCCAAGAAATACACCTCTTCACCACCAACAAGAGACATCACCTTAGTGTAAAAGTGTCTAAAGGGAGCTGCTCCAAGCAAATGGAACCAAGAAACAAGCAGGTGTTTCTATTCTAATATCTGGCAAAATTAACTTCAAAATAATTAGTCAGAAAATATTCTAAAGGACTCTTCATTTTCCTCAAAGCAAAAACATTTACCAATAGGATATTGCAGTTCTAAACATACATGACCAAACATATGGGTACCCAATTTTATCAAAGAAACTCTATTAGATCTAAACTTGATAATGAGTAATTTCAATACTCCATTCTCACCAATAGATGGATTGTCAGGGAAAAAACTAAACAAAGAAGCTCTACAGTTAAATGACATCATAAATCATATTAACTTAACAGACAGCTATAGAATGTCCCTTCTAAACACTAAGGAATACATGTTCTTTTTAGCAGTCCATTGAAATTTCTCCAAAATGAACCACTTTCAGGATACAAAGAATACCTCAATACAAACAGAAAATTGAATAACATCTTACAATGCTATCTGACCAAATGGAATATCAATGGTAATAGAAACCACAAAAGCACACAAATTCGGAGGAACTAAATAACACAATTCTGAAAGAAATTGAGTTAAGGAAGTGAAAGGGAAATAAGTTTTTTTTGAGACAGGAGTTCTCTGTGTAGCAGCCCTGGATGTCCTGGAACTAACTCTGTAGACTAGGCTGGCCTCCATCTGCCTGCCTCTGCTCCCAGGTGTTAGGATTAAAGGTGAGCACCACCACCACCCATCTAAAAAGGAAAATTTTAAATTCCTAGTATTGAATGAAAAACCCAGCAGTACAAATCTACAGACTAAGTGAAGTCAGGCCTAAGAGAAATGTTTACAGCATTAGTTGTCTACAGAAAACCATTTGAGTCATCAAATTAATAACTTAATGATGCACCTGAAGCCCTTAGAAAAACAATAACAACTAACAAAACTCAGGTCCTTGAGAAAGAGCAGCAAGCATTTTGAACTGCAGGAACCTCCCATTCACCCAACTGATAGTTGAAAAATGGGTGGCAACGCACATTGAAGAAGAAAAAAGAATCTTCATCAAATCATGTGGGTCAAACTGGATAGCTACACATAGAAGAATCAAACTAGATCCTTGGCTCTAATCTTGCATAAGACTCAATTCCAATTGGAAAAGACCCTCAGTTAACAGTGAAGATGACAGAGGGCCTACATAAGATCACAGGGGGCAGCTGGGTCCTTTGGCTGCTCCACACCTGCCTGCCTCCTTCAATCCTCAGGCCACACAGCCTCCAGCAAGCCTGAGGCCAAGCCTCTAGGGACACCAGGTGCAGCACAAGTCTGAGAGAGCCCCTGGAGGGATCTGCATCCCAGAAGTGACAGGCACAGAGCCCAAATTAGTACCCCCAGGCCAGGACATGCTGGGGGCATGGCACTATGGAAAAGTCAGCGAGCTATCCTAACAGCCAGGCTCTGAGCTAAGCAGTTTGTTAAAACATCCTCCATTCAATCTCTGCAACCCCAGAAACACCCATTTCCCACAGGAGGAAACTGAGGCAAAGCCACTCAAGATCACACCAGCATCAAGTAGAGCTAGTCTGGTCCTAGTTGGGCTTTCTAACTTGTTAATTTTAGGGTAATTGCTACTGTGGTAATGAGGACCTAGCATAGAATCTATGTTTGATTATTTTCATTCAAACTTTTCTGCTGTGCTGATTAAACTCAGTGAATTGAGTTTTATGCGAGTCTAGTTTGACCCACATGATTTGATGAAGATATGACCTCCTGAAACTGAAAAGCTTCTGTAAAGCAAAGGACACAGTCAATAAGACAAAACAGAAGCCTACAGAATGGGTAAAGATCTTCACCAACCTCACATCAGACAGGGTTGATTTCCAAAATATACAAAGAACTCAAGAAATTTGTCATCAAAAGAACAAATAATCCAATAAGAAATGGACTACAGACCTAAACAGAGAACTCTCAACAGAGAAATCTAAAATGGCTGAAAGACACTTAAGGAAATGCTCAACATCCTTAGACATCAGAGAAATGCAAATCAAAACAAGTCTGAGATTCCATCTTACACCTGTATAAATGGCCAAGATCAAAAACACTGATGACCACTTATGCTGGAGAGGTGGTGGGGAAAAGGGAACACTCCTGCAATGCTGGTGGGAATGCAAGCTGCTGGTACAACCCCTTTGGATGTCAGTGCGGCGATTTCTCAGAAAATTAGGAAACAACCTCCCTCAAGACCCAGTCATACCACTTTTGGATATATACCCAAAGAATGCTCAATCATACCATAAGGACATGTGCTCAGCTATGTTCATAGCAGCACTGTTTGTCATAGCCAGAACCTGGAAACAACCTAAATGCCCCTTGACCGAAGAATGGATTAGGAAAATGTGGTACATTTACACAATGGAGTACTACACAGCAGAAAATAATAATAACATCTTGAAATTTGCAGGCAAATATCATTTTGAGTGAGGTAACCCAAATCCAGAAAGACAATTATCATATGTACTCACTCATAGGTTGTTTCTAAACATAAAGCAAAGAAAACCAGCCTACAATTCACAATCCCAGAGAATCTAGACAACAATGAGGACCCTAAGAGAGACATATATAGATCTACATGGAAAGTAGAAAAGGACAAGATCTCCTGAGTAAATTTGAAGCATGGGGACCATGGGAGAGGGCTGAAAGGGAGGGGAGAGGAAGAAAGGGGAGCAGAGAAAAATGTATAGCTGATGTAGGTGTGTCTTCTATCTATCTGTTGCTTTCATTGGTTAATTAATAAAGAAAACTGCTTGGCCTGATTGGTCAGAAAATAGGTAGGTGGGGAAGACAGAACAGAATGTTGGGAAGAAGGCAATGAGGCAATCGCCATGACTCTCCTCTCCGAGATGGACGCAGGTTAGAATCTTCTTGGTAAGCCACCACTTCATGGTGCTACACAGATGTTAACCAAGATGTAAGAGTTAGCCAATAAGAGGCTAGAAATAATGAACCAGGCAGTGTTTAAATGAATACAATTTGTATGTTGTTATTTCCAGGGCTAAGCTAGCCATGCAGACCAGGGCAGGATGAAAAGCAGGCCTGCATGCCTCCTCATTACATATAGCTCAATAAAATCAATTTTAAATAAAAAGAGTTAGCCGGAAATATGCTTAAGCTATTGGCCAAAAAGTATTTTAAATAATAATAAAGAACCTTGAGGTAAGACCTGATTTTTTTAATCTCACAAGGAGGTAGGGAACACATTTGAACTCATTGGTAGAGAAAAGAGCTTTATAAACAAAAGTCAGTTAGCATAGACATTACAACCAACAATTAACAAATGGGCTTCATGAAGGCAAAGCTACTGTAAAACAAAGGACATCATCACTAAAGTGAAGATGCAGCCACCTGAATGGAAAAAAAGTATCAGCTATGCATCTGACAGAGGTTAGTGTCTGGAATACACAAAGAACTTAAAACAAATAAACAAACAAAACCTAAACATCAAGAAAACAAACAACCCTATTGAAAAATGGGGCATGGAACTAAAAACAGAGTTCTCAAGAAACAAAATACAAATGGCTGAGAAACATGGTCTTAATATTCAGCATCCTTAATTATCAGGGTAACGAAAATTAAAACTGCTTTGAAATTTTATCTTACTCTAGATTAAAACAAACAAACAAACAAAAAGGCAAATGCTGGCCTGGATGAAAGGAAAGGGAATGCTTATATTCACTGCTGGTGGGAGTACGAATTGACACGGTCACAAAGAAAATGTATGGAGTCTCCTTAAAAGGTCAGAAGTCTATCTACCATATGATCCAGATGAACCATTCTTGGGCATAAACTCAACAGACTCTATATTGTATTATAGAGATACCTGTTCATCCGTGTTCATTGCTGTTCTACTCACAATAGCCGGGAGATGAAAAGAGCATCAATATCTATCAGCAGAGGCATTGGGTGATGTAGTACATTTACACAATGGAGTATCAACTCAACTGTTAAGAAAAGCAAATTTATAAAATTTCCAGATAAACTGATGGAATTGGAAACAACCACTCCAAGGGAGGTAACCCAGACCCTGCTCACTTGGGATGCTAGATTTGAATCTTCAGATGTGTGTTTTATTTATGGTGCCCACCAAGGTCATACTTACTAAGGGCTATGGAGGGGAGGTCCAAGGGAGGGAAAGTAGAATGCAGTAGTATTATGAGTCATGGGGAATAATGGAAAGGAAAGGTTAAGTTGGATTAGGAGATGGAGGGCAGGAGAGAGAAAGGAATATGGTGAGGGATAAATGATACCAAAAAGTCATAAGAAAACCTACTACTGCAAAAGTTTCCTAAAATAATATATACATGTATATTAAAATGTACATTAAAAGAACATAAATGGAGTCAATACACACTAGAGAACATGGGGAAACCAGCCTGGGTCCCTGCTGGAACTTCATCCATACTATCCAGCTGTTACAGTGTCAGGAGTGTGCACTGCTGGAAGGGAAAGGTAGTCTTCTAGCTTACCCATTTGCAAGCCCTGAGAGCTCCAATGACGGAAAACATGGCAAGTTATCCCTACTGGTGCAGTAATAGCACAAATGTCAAGGAGTAGCTGCCACTTTCTGATTGGCTATAAAGCCTGCTTCACAAGTTGAAACCCATACCTGGCACCATTACTAGGGCAAGAAACCCATGTTAGAGATTTTATAGGCCCCAGTGGCAAACATGCTATTATTACCCTGCTAAATTGGCATAGTATTAAACTGAACAAAACTATGGGTATAGCAATAAGTCATTGGGAGTCTGTTTAATACTGTGACATCAATGTTAGACCCCAAATCAGTGCATCTCTTAACCTGCAGCAGAGAAACTTCTCTTTGCAGTAGTTGGTGACTAACACAGAAACCCACACCTGGTAAAGGCACTGACAGCTCAGCCCTAGGTGGGTCATATATATCATATCATATCCCCTCCTTCCAAGGCTTAGAATCATCGCAGAAAAGACAGAAGTTGTACAAGCCAGAGACTCATCTAGACACGGTAGAGGACTTGAACATATGAACACCCGGCAGTTGTGACAGCAAGCATAAGACGCAGGCAAGCTCAAACCAGCAAGAAGAGGGGAGGTGGGCACAAAGTCCCACCCTTAGCTGAGTTACTGACAATTGATAGCTGTTGAGAGAAGGAAAGTACGTTTTTCTTAAGGCTGTGTTCCCTGGTATTGATCCCATTCCAGTGGAAGGCCATATATCCAAAATATAAGGGCAGCACAAACTGTATTTGATGCTCATTTGAAAAAGGAAGAGAGGACATTAGGTGGGCAAGGAAGGGCATTTTTCTGGGGGAGTTGGAGATGGGGTAAACACAATTAAAATACATTGTATGGCATTCTCAAAGAACACACACACACACATAGACAGACAGATATCAGTAGGGAAGGTTGAGTTTGGTGACACTTACTTGTAATTCTAATATTCAGGAAGCACAGGCAGGTGGTTCTCTGTGAGTTCAAAGTCAGATGGGTCTACATAGTGTATGTCACGCCAGCCAGGGTCACATAGTGACACCGTACTTTAAAAAGAAAAAAAATGAATTGAAGGCGTAAATCACAAACAATCCCACACCAGTTTGGAATTATGATTAATAGAATGGTTATTTATTTACAGGGGAAAAATTTACAGATCACCGTTCCAGACAACAGCCCTCTGCTCAATCAGGAAGGGAGCCTAGTCGTCAGAAGCGGAGCCGGAAGCCAGAGAGCAAGCGGAGGGAAGTGGCCAAGGTTTTAAAGAGAGAGACCACGCCCCAATGGGCTGGTATCTCAGCGGCTATTGGCTGAAGGAGCAGAAGGAGCTCCCGCAACAATGAATACTTACATATCTCTTTCTGGCCTCTTTATTGTGTTTTGTTGAACTAAATGTTTTTTCTTTTGTCAGTATGGTACAGGTTTGATTGTCATAACTATTATGAATAAAAATTGGATAGTATGGTTTGAAATCATAATATAAATATATATAAATTTCTCTGGAGATTTTGATTGCTATTAGGTCCAATGTAGAGATCAAGTGATAATTTTCCAATACATTATAAATTTATTTATGAATTTTGAAACTAAAAAAGTACATTACTGTCTCAGATGATTCAAGTTCAGATCCTAATAACTATTTCAGGGGGCTCATACTAATCTTAACTCTAACTTCAGGAGGGTCTGACATCTGGGACTTCTGTGGGCACCTGCACACACACACACACACACACACACACACACACAATTTAAAATGATAAAAATAAAACTTCAAAAGTATTTGACATTTTCTTCATCAGCACTTTATAGTTTTCGATATATAGGTGCTGCACGCATTTTAATACATACCCCTAAATGTTTACCTTTTTTTGAAGCTCCTGTCAGCATCATGAGGGTTTTTTTTAAGGTTTTTAAAAATTATGTTAACTTTCTTTAATAATTACAGGTATCCATTTTATCTTAGTTGAGCTTCAGTGGCATACAGATTTTGAAGGATTTGCTCATTTCATATTGCTTATTGATTTTATAGTGTGCAAATGATCATAATAATCCTTTACCATCTGCAAAGTCTGTAGTGATGTCTCCTTTTCTGTTTCTCATATGTGCAATGGTTTTTTCTTTCCTTTCCTATTTCCCGTTTTTGTCATTGTTAGAGGCTTTCTATTTTTACTGTTGTTTTCAAAGAATGAACTTTCAGTTTCATTCTCTTCATTGCTTTTTAATTGATTTTCATGCATTGTTTTTTCCTTCAACTCAATAATGTTTAGTTTGTTCTTTTTTCATAGTTTTTAAGGATGCTAAGTTACCTTGAGAACTCCCTTCTTTTCTAACACAAGGACTTGTTTAATTGTATTTTTGCTTTTGTACACTTCAAAAATATTTTCTGTAGTCCTTTGAGATTTCCTTATTTATTCATGAATTATTGCAAGTCCTAGTTTACCTTGTACTTGGAGAGTTTTCTATTATCCTTTTTATAGTTAATCCTGTTTTGCCTCAAGATGCACTTTGTCAAATTTTATTTATCTTACTTAATTGACATTCAGTCCTCTGCACTGAAACAAGTGTTTTATATGTGAAAATATGAATTGAAGTAAATGAAAATCAGGACAGTATGATGCCTATGTCCTAGAGATGAGAATACATTTCCAGCACGTTGGTAAAGAGAGTTATTTTGTTATGTTTATCTTGAATAGAAATGTTTCATAGTTAAGTTCCAAATATAAGAGGCTTGATGTTTAGAGTCATACATATGATAGACTGTTTTGTGAATAGGATTCTCAGGCAACCCTGCCTTTATCATTCTCACTTTTGACGCTACTAGAAGGAACTTGATGATTAAAACAGAATAAAACAACAACAACATCAAAATCCTTAACCTTGAAATGTTCTCGGGAAAAAAGATTTGGAGTGAGAGCCCTAAAAAAGAATTTAACTGGATGTCCTCCTTGTAGGCATTTAAGTGAATAATTTGTCCTCAGTTTCAAACTCTGGTATGTTTTTCTTACTGTTTCCAAATCCTTGTCATTGTGGGGAAAATAAATTATGTTCTACTGATATATGTGTGTACAATGACATCCACAAATTAGTAAACCCTGTTTGACATTCTTCTAGACCTGTGGCTCTCAACCTGTGTGTCATGACCCTGCAGGGGTTGCACATATCAGGTATTTATATTATGATTCATAACAGTAGTAAAATTAGAGATATGAAGTAGCCACAAAATAGTTTTGTGATTGGGAGTCACCACACATAAAGAACTATATTAAAGGGTCACAGCAATAGGAAAGTTGAGAACAACTTTACTAATCTCTACAAACTGTTTCTCTGTACTTTTCCTATCAACAGAATCTCAGTAGGGAGGCTGGAAGCATCCTTCCAATTCATAACCCTTGAATTTTAGTATGAAAAAAGGTCCTAGTATTTTGTTGATGTGAGTCACCCCCAGAAGTTTGGGAGTCTTTTGTTTTAAAAGCACCAATACCATTCCTCTCTGGATCTTACTATAAAAGATGTATCTTAATCATTGCGTACATTATTAAGTATGGTTATCCAAACGTTTGTGGCCTATTCCAGACCAGTCACATTTCTAGTATTTCTTGCTAAAGTAGACAACTCTTTGTCAACAGAGTTACCTTAAGAATGACTATAATAAGATAAGTACTTAACAATATAAGATAGAAACCAATGGGTACATGAAAAATCCTGTGCCCCCTCCCCTGCCCCACCACACATACATTTGAAGTGTAGTCTGACTCCCATCCTTCAAGGCTGTTTAGTGAGATCCAGCCATGGTTGTTTCCCATGCAAGGAAAGGCAGCTTCTAATATCCTGAGAAATCTCTAATTATTCTATGCTGTGGTTGTGTTTTGGGTTATTTTTTCCTTTATTTTGACTCCATTCAAGATATATTCATGGTTTCAATACTTTTAAGAAGACTATCTTATTGCCCTTTAGTTTTCTGTCCCTCTGGTCTGATTAACCCTGCTTCTTTGTGATTCCCTCATCCAACAGATAAAGTGACTCTATTCAGTCAGTCATCCTCACAGTAAAACAAAGCAACCCAGAATGCAATGTCATCCCAGAACGAATCTTTCTATCCCTGTCCTCATGAGTGTGTGGACAGTGATTCTCAGATCGTCTCTGTGCCAGTCTGGGTTCCAGTTCATGCAGACTTCTTAGTGAGGTTTCCTTGAGGTTGTTCCCTGTTGGTTTATTATGGAGATTCAGTTGAAAGAATGCAGATGTGTAAGCTTCTGTCGACTTGTAGTTGCTTTATATGTTGCTGAGACAAAAACATCCTAGAAAAGCAACTTACAGGAGGAAGGGTTCATTTGGCTCACAATTTAAGGGGATCATGGCAGGGAAGTCATGGTGGCACTTGGAGCAGCACAGTTTGGAGGTATCATGACAGGGACAAGATAGTGGCAGGAGCTTGAGGCAGGTCATCGCTTTGCATCTATAGTCAAGAGGTGAGCGATAAATACTGGTACTCAGTTCATTTTCCACTTTATGCAGTCTCAGACCCCTACCTGTGAAATGGTGCTCCCCAGATTTAGGTGGGTCCTTCTACCTCATTTAACCAAATTGAGGTAATCTCTCACAGAAACTCCTAGAGGTTTGTCTCCAAGATGGTTCTAGACTATCAAATTGACAATCAATGTTAACTATCATATGCCTAAAGTCTGCTAATGCTCCATTAGTCCAAGCAAATCCATGACAAATTCCAGGTGGGGAAGAGGGGAATGGCCATGACCCTGGCAACAGAAAGCACAGATGTAAAAATGACCACCCAACAGTCAACCCAAGAGTTTTGACCAATAATCTACTGCAAACCTCTGTGAATTGTTTTGTTTTGTTTTTAGGAGGACTAGTCATTGAACCCAGAACCTAGGACATATGACATACATTCTACACTACTCTGAATCTCCACCTCCATGTTGGGGTAATAAGTGGTTTTACTTAATAGTTTTCTGAGTGTAATATTTGATGGATCCACAAAGTCAAAATTATGTTCATAGAATTTAGATTTATTTGGGCCATTCTGTCTGACTATCTATCTCCATCCATTCAGCATCGACACAGCTTTGATCTCTAATCATTAAGAGACCTTTCTTTACCTGTCTAATGCTGTGACCCTTTAATATAGTTCCTCATGTTGTGGTGACCCCTAACCATAAAAATATTTCATTGCTACTTCATAACAGTAATTTTGCTACTGTTAGAAACCTTAATGTAAATATTTGATATGCAGGGTATCTGATAGGTGACCCCCAAAGGGGTTGTGACCCATAGGTTAAGGACCTCTGACCTAGAGTAATCTGAGATGCTATCTGAAAAAAACTGCTTAGATTGGATTGTCTTTATTGTTAATATACACGGGGAAGGACAAACTACTGTAAGTAACACCCTTCCTAAACAGGAGAACCTGGGCTGTTTAAGAAAGCCAGCTAAGCACAAGCCTTCAATGGAGTGAACCAGCAACATTCCTCGATGGTTTCTGCTTTAAGATTCATCTTGAGTTCCTGCTCTGACTTCCCTTAGTGATGGATTATAACCTGGAAGTGTAAGCCAAATAAACATTCCTCTCCAGGTTGCTCTTGACCAGAATTTTTTTTATAACAACAACCTAAAGGGCACTAGAACCCTATCTATCTATCTATCTATCTATCTATCTATCTATCTATCTATCTATCTATCTATCTACCTACCTACCTATCATCTATTTATCTACCTACCTACCTACTTATCTATCTATCTATCTATCTATCTATCTATCTATCTACTTACCTACCTATCATCTATTTATCTATCATCTATCTATCTGTTATTCTTTTGGTTCCCGCCCCTTTCCACGCCCACTCCCAGTGACCTCTGATCTCTTGTCACTATCTTGAATCTCTTCTCTTCCTGCCTCCCTTCCTGGAGCACGCGTGTTCCCTGCTTCTCCCTTCTTTCTTTCTCTTCTCCTTCTTTTCCTTCTTTTTCTCTCTCTCTCTCTCTCTCTCTCTCTCTCTCTCTCTCTCTCTCTCTCTCTCTCTGACTCCTTTCTCCCTTTCCCCTCCATAACCCCCTAAATAAACATTCAACATGTTTTGTCTGTCCTTGTCTCTGTCTCCCACCGGACCACCAGTCACTCACCACATGAAGCCACCAGCTTGCCCCGCCGCGTGGCCGCTGCTCCACGAGCCCACCAGGACCTGCTAGCATTTTAGGAATTAAACTATCTATCATCTATTACCTATCTATCACCTATTTATCTATCTTTCTACCTATCTACTTACCTATCTATCATCTATCTATCTATCTATCTATCTATCTATCTATCTATCTATCTATCTATCGTCTATCATCTTTCTATCTACCTACCTATTTATCATCTATTTATCTATCTACCTACCTACTTACCTATCTGTCATCTATCTATCTATCTATCTATCATCTATCATCTTTCTATCTATATACCTACCTATTTATCATCTGTTTATCTATTTATCTACCTACCTGCCTATCATCTTTGAGACAGTTTTCCTATTGAGCCCAAGTGGACCTTGGATCCTCTTGCTGTTTTCCTGTTTCCTTCTTATTTCCATGGCTTTTGATGGGAAATCCTCTGGTTGTCACATAGCTTCCTGTATGTAAAGTACCTTTTATTCCTTGTTGTATTTATGATAATTTCATTTACAGTTTTTAAAAATTTGACCTTAAGATGTGGCTGTTATTGTTGTGTCTGAGGTCTGATCAGCTCACTGAATCTGTAGTTTGATGATTTTTGCTGAGTCTTTCTCCCGTCTCTTTCTAGGATCCAGTAACAGGAATGGCAGACCTGTTGCTCTCGTCTCTCAGATTCCTGAAGTTTCATTTGTGTCCTAGTTAGGGTCACTGTTAGTGTGATGAAACCCTATGACCAGAAGCAAGTTGTGGAGGAAAGGGTCTATTATGCTTCCACTTCCCACATCACTGCTCATTATAAAAGGAAGTCAGGACAGGAACACAAACAGGACAGAAACTTGGAGGCAGGACCTGCTGCAGGGGCCATGGAGGGGTGCTACTTATTGGCTTGCTCCTCATGCCTTGCTCAGTCTGCTTTCTTATAGAAACAAGGACTACCAGCCCATATGAGGCACCACCCGCTATGGACTGGGCACTCCTACATCAATCACTAATTAAGAAAATGTACTACAGGCTTGCCTACACCCCCATCTTATGTAGGCATTTTCTTAATTGAGGCTCCCTCCTTTTCAGATGACTTTAGCTTGTGTGAAGTTGACATTTAAAAATCCAGCACAATTTGTTCTACTCTTTTTTTGTTATTGTTCAGACTCAGTAATGAGTCCTGCTCTGTCTTCCCTTTACTTCCTGTGATGAGTAGTATTAATCATCAACAGGAAAGAGTTTAGCATCACTTGGGGGATGGGTCCCTGGGCATGCTTGTGAGGAATTACTGCCAACTGAATTAGGAAGACTAGCCATGGTGGGCAGCACCATTCTCTAGCTGGGATGCTGAACTATATAAGTGGAGGGAGGGAGCAGTGCAGCGGGCATTCCTTCCTCTCTATTTCCTGACAGGATGCATTGTGACCAGCTCTTCTGTACCGCACCTGCTGTGTTAATCTCCCCATTAGTGATGAACTACACTCTCGAATTGTGACCCAGGAAGAGGCTTTTGTCAGAGCATTTTATCACAGCAACTGGAAGCAAAGCTAAGACAAGCTCCCTTCAGTCTCTTCTGGTGTGGTTTTGAAAGTCATCCTTTCAAATTTTGTTTCAGTTTTCCATTTTGAATTCTTAAGTTTCTCTTTGCTTCTCATTTCATGTCCATTCTTTGTTATGTTCAAATATTTCTTCCAAACAAAATTGTAATTTTTCTTTCTTTCTTTCTTTCTTTCTTTCTTTCTTTCTTTCTTTCTTTCTCTCTCTCCTCTCTTTCTTCTTTTTCTTCTTCTTCTTTTTCTTCTTCTTCTTCTTCTTCTTCCTCCTCCTCCTCTCTCTGTCTCTGTCTCTCTCTCTCTCTCTCTCTCTCTCTGTCTCTCTCTCTCTCTGTCTCTCTCTCTCTCTCTCTCTCTCTCTCTCTCTCTCTCTCTCTCTCTCTCTCTCTCTCTGGTGACTCTCTCTCTCTCTGTTGTGACAGGATGTCTCCATTCTGTAGCTCTGGCTATCCTGGAACTCACTATGTAGACTAAGCTGTCCTCGAATGCATAGAGATCTCTTTGTTTCTGTCTCCTGAGTGCTGGGATTAGAGGCATGGGCCACCATGCCTAGCCAAGATTGCAATTTCTTAATGAAGCATTATCCCACAGCTTTAAATCATTGTTGGGGCAACAGATGCAGCTTAGTGGACTGTTTCCCAGCATGCCTTGGGTTGGATAATTAGCACCACAAAAACAAAACATTTTATTAGGCAATTCTAATATCTCTGTAATCACATTGTTTGTATATATCTATTGTCTTTTTAGTGCTTAATTAATATATTTATTTTATTAAAATATTATTTCAATAGTTACATTTAAATTCTTTCAATTTTAGTCTTTTTATAAAAACAGATAACATTAATATATCCTATACTTTATATTTTTTATTTGAAGATACAGTGATCAAAACAGATTTATTATTTTAAGTGAGAAATTGTTCATTGTTCCTGAAAGTCATAAAAAATGTTAAAATCTTGTCAAGTGACCACTATTATTTAATTCTAATTTATTTGAATCCAAAAAGTTTAATAGAATTTCATTTTAGAACAGTTTTTAGGTTTGTAGCAAAAGTGAGTGAGAGGCACAGATATGTCCTCTGCATTTCTCCACCCTTTCCACATCCTCCCACTGTTAAAATCAGTTACTTCCCTTTCCACCTTGACCCAAAGCATGATAAAAACAACTGAAGACTCAAAGGCTTATTTTGGCTAACAGTGTAAGAGGGGAAGTAGTCTGACATGACAGGAACTTGGCAGCAGTGTGAGGCAGCTAGCTATGTTGCTACAGAGAGCAAGCAGAAAGAGATAAATAGTGGTGTCTTCTTGCCTTCTCCTTTTCTTGCTCTTATGCAGTCCATGAGATGGCACCACCTACTTCCAGGGTTTATCCAGACCATAAGATGGCAACACCCACTGCTAGGTTTTATCTAGACCATGAGATGGCACATGTTTTCTCTCCTCACTTGAACTTCTATGGAAACACACAGACACACCCATGATGTAGGATTCCCCTCTGTATGCTGTGAATACCATTGGTGAGCAAAAAAAAAAAAAAAAAAAAAAAAAAATGCCTTGGCCTATTGATAGGGCAGTGTAGAACTAGGTGAGGAAAACTAATTTGAATGCTGGGAGAAAGGAGGTGGAGTCAGGGAGAAGCCATGGAGCCACCAGAGACAGTTGCACTGAAGCTTTGCTGGTAGGCCATGACCTCGTAGTGATGCACAGATTGATGTAGGTGTGTCTTCTATCTATCTGATGATTTCATTGGTTAATGAATAAAGAAACTGCTTGGCCTGATAGGTTAGAGCATAGGTGGGTGGAGGAGACAGAACAGGAAGAAGGAAGTAAGGCAGATGGCTCAGGCAATCGCCATGACTCTCCTTTCTGGGTCAGTCGCCATGAAGCCAGTCACCCGGTCAGACATGTTGAATATTTCCCGGTGAGACACCACATCGTGGTGCTACACACATTACTAAATATGGGTTAAAGCAAGATATGTGAGAATTAACTAATAAGAGGCTGAAACTAATGGGCCAGGCAGTGTTTAAATGAATACAGTTTGTGTGTTGTTATTTCAGGGCATAAGCTAGTCAGGTGCCCAGGAGCTGGGGCGGCGGGAAACAGCCCGCAGCTCCTCACCACAGAGAATGGAGATAGGTTAAATTTAGATTTAAGAGGTACCCAATAAGAAGCTAGAGCTAATGGGCCAAGCAGTGATTAAAATAATATAGTTTCTATGTGATTATTTCGGGGCTGGGCGGTCAGGATGAACAAGCAGCCACTTACAACAAACTGGCATGCCACCGAGGGGTTACTACATCCATGTAAAACCTGAGAAAGCTTGGAAAGGAATTCTAGATACTAAAAAACAAAATTTACCTGCTTTTTTTTTTTTTTTTTTTGAATGGGCTCTGCTTGCTGGCAGCAAGCTGCAGCTCTTTAAGAGAAGTTTTTTTGATTCAGCAGTAGCAAAAAAAAAGCCATGCAGCTTGGAAATGGCGGCTTTCTGGGCCATGCTGCCAGCACTAACTCTGGCTCTTTCAGGAGACAGAGCATTTAAATGTGGTTTGTGGGCAACATGCTCCAAGTTACTTGGTGGCAGCATGGGCCAACTGGTCACCAGAGTAGAGGTGGTGAGGACAACTCCCACCCAACAGTCTCAGAGGCAATGAATGGACTTCAGCCATGTCAGCCTGGACAGAGCAAGCAGGCAGGCCATATTTCCCCTGACAATGCCAAAGCTTAGGTTCTTAAGAAGAGCTTAGCAATTTAAGAAGCCATCCTGGTCAGAAAAGGATTACAGATATGCAATAAAAACAGATTCAGACCTCTAAATGAGACACAGTATGTTTAAAGAATGTATGTAGGCTTAGGACAGAAAAGAAAAAGAGTATAGAGAGTTATAAAAGGAAGTAAATAGTTTAAAAAAATAAAAGAAAGTCTTTAAAGAGACAGAGTACAGATAGTCATAGATTAAAGGAATAAAGATAATAAAATGAATATTAAAAAGTAATAGAGTAAAAAACAAATAAGTTGGGCAGCTTCCTCTGACACTCCTGGGACAGAAAGAAAAGCCTGGAAGACTTGACTGTACACCAGACCTCCTTCAGTACCATCACTTGGATCCTGAAGCACCTTTTACAACCTCTGGAGTAGAAATCCAGGTCTCCACTGTGCTGTCCTGGGCTGAGTAGAGGTGTGACTATACTCTTCCCCATGTTCTGTAGGTGGACTAGTGTGCATACTGTGTGGTTTCCTATCTTGTTAAGCTGTCTCTCTTCTTAGGGTAGAGATGGCTTGGGTGACTTCTTTGCTGTGTCTTTCTTGGTATTTCTGCGCTGGAAGGAGAGGTCCCCTTGTTTGTCCGAGCTACCCAGCTAGCTTACACCTGAAATAACCACACAGAAACACTATTAATTAAAACACTGCTTGGCCATTAGTTCTCACTTCTTATTGGCTAAATCTTACGCATTAGTTTAACCCATCTCCATTAATCTGTGTATCGCCACGTGGCAGTGGCTTACTGGAGATTCTAACTAGCGTCCATCTCTGGCGGAGGATCCATGGCTTCTCTCACTCTGCTTTTCTTCCTCCCAGCATTCAGTTATGTTTTCTCTGCCTACCAAAGTTTCACCCTATCAACTAGGCCAAGGCAGTTTTTTTTATCCATTAACCAATGAAAGCAACACACAAACAGATGGAACTCCTACTCCATTTCTGAATTGTTGAGTTCTTTGTTATAAGTCTGGAATAAAAAAAGTCCAGGGAGGCCTGGAGAGATGACTCAGTGGTTAGAAGCACGTGCTGTTTTTGCAGAACTAGGTTTGGTTCCCAGTATCCATGTGGTGACTCAAAAATGTCTATAATTTCAGTTCCTAGAGACCCACAACCCTCTCTTCTAGTGGTACACAGACATTCATGCAGGAAAAATATACATAAAAAAATAAAACTAAGTATTTGTTCAAGAAGAAGAAAAAGAAGAAGAAGAGGAGGAGGAGGAGGAGGAGGAGGAGGAGGACGAGGAGGAGGAGGAGGAGGAGGAGGAGAAAGAAGAAGAAGAAGAAAATAACCCAAGGAATACCAGACTACACTATATTTTGGCTGTGAGGTTCCTAGCTTTCTGCCCTTCCTTGGTAAGCTCACTTTCCAAAGAGGCTCTAATTCTTCATCTGCACTTGGCAAACAACAGCAACAATAATGGAAAGTGTGTCTCATCATCTCGTTTTAAAAACATATTACATTTGTGTATCATTTCTATTATGTGTATGACATTACAATGTACACATGGAGCTTAGAGGACAACTTGCTGGAGTCAATTCTCTCCTTTTATCATGTGGGTGTTGGGTGTTCAACTCAGGTTGTCAAACTTGGTGACAGATACACTTATTGTCTGAGCCATCTTTCTGGACCTTGAACATTTTAAAGTATATAAAGAGAAGGCTGGAGAGATGGCTCAGAGGTTAAGAGCACTGGCTGCTTTTCCAGAGGTCCTGGGTTCAGTTCCCAGCAACCGTATGGTGGCTCATAACCACCTGTAATAAGATCTGGTACCCTCTTCTGGCCTACAGGCATTCATGCAGACAGAACACAGTATACATAATAAATAAATCTTTAAAAACATAAAGAAATCCTAAAAGGAATAGATTTGAGAATTCAATAATTCTTATGTTTGTGATTTTATGAATGGGTAGAACAAAATAACAACACAAAAAGATGTTTAGATGTGATCTCAATAAAGTTGCTTTCATCAGTGGAGCCGCCTAGACACAATAGAAAACAAATGGCCATCTCTTAATCTATTGGCATCTTTTCACCAAAGAGCATGTTGCCACACACACGTTCAAAGGTCAAAAATCTGAAAGGAAAGTGCTGTTCTTTCAAATGTACAAATGTGGTATGATCAAAGAATGCTCCTTTTCTCACCTTTGTGGTACTCAGTGGCCAGCCAGGCAATAATGAAGACAACAACAAGAGATCCAGTTCTTATAACCTGCCTACAGTGGCTTCAGAACTGTTCATAGAAAGGGGAGTCTAAAATTTTGAATGAGATATTCCCTCATTCATCCTGTGGGACTTGCCTCAGAGATCTTTCTAACTCCTGGTCTCCAAAACACAAGTTATTTATCTGTGCAGGACTCTAACCTACACACACCCAGGTTCAAGAGTAATTGTCCAACAGGCTGGACTGTGTAACACCCATGAGGAAGGCTTTAATGACAGAAATTTGTTTTTAATTCTTATTTTTTATGTCTAAAAGTATGAGATTCCCTGGAACAGTTTATGGTCTTAACTGCCAAGCCCTCTCTCTAGCCCATTTGTTGCTATTTTTGTGTAAAATTCTATTTTATCTTTCTTTCTTGTTCTTACACCCCCCCCCCCACTTACTTACTTTTAAACCTAGGGTTTATTTGCTAGGTGTATTTTTAAGCAAATAATATGTAAGCAATTAAAATTAGATAAATATTGAGTGCAATCCCAATAAAAGTAGGCTCTGCAACTGCTTTCTGTCAGACATACTTGTAACATGAGAGGGCCAGACTTACTTGTTTGGGTTTTTGTCCCATCCGGTACCCCCCAGCCGGCAAGCCCCAAAGAAATAACACAGAGATCTCTATAAGTTATAAAGCTGATTGGCCCATTAGCTCTAACCTCTCACTGGCTAACTCTCACATCTTAATTAATCTATATTTTTGATCTATGTTAGCCATGTGGCTCAGTACCTTTTTTCAGTGGGGCAGATCACATCCTGTTGTTTCGGTGGTCTGGGCAGGAGTGGGAGGAATCAACTTCCTCCTTCCCAGAATCCTCTTGTTCTCATTACATCATTTTTACTTCCTGTCTGGTTTTCCCACCTTTACCTCCTGCCTGGCCAATCAGGTTTATAACTTAAAAGATCTCTGTGTTATTTCTTTGGGGCTTGCTGGCCGTGGGGTACCGGGCGGGACAGAAACCCCAACAAGCAGGTCTGGCTCCCCTTCATGTTACAGAATGGCACCCAATGTGGGTTAAGAGAATACAGACAATTCTCCCGCACCACATACTGACAATGTGAGTCACCCCGTCTCTTCAGGTTTCTGAAGCCAGAGCTGAGATAGACAAAGACAGAGCCCTTAGCCTTGCCTCCTGACTCTAGCAGTCCGGAGAACATTCTCCAGTATGTAGCACCCCACCAATGAACATGGACTTTGTGAAAGAGAAGAGTGTTCTGTACATGGAAGAATCTCAAATCCACACAGTCTCTACTTCAACAGAACTTTCTAGACTGGTTTGTTTCCCAGAGGGCCACCGTGCCAAGTGTTAATCTCTTCTGAGATCCTCTAAGGAAAAGCTTGCAGTTGTCCATGGTGCTGGCATCTGGGGATGGAAAGGAACTGGCTCCCATTTCCGTGGGGCCAAGAAGTATGATTGCAGGAGTGAGCGAATGCTCTCACAGTCTAATCAATCTCACAGAGCAGATGGATACAGCAATTAGTGCAAAAATAATTTTGCCAAGAATATTAACACTTCTAGACTTTTATCAAGAAGGGGTGAAATTTCAACTCAATAACTTTCTAAATTTGTAGAATATTTACTGGTGAGCTACAGGGTATAGGGGCTCTGATCTTATCCTCATGTGGACACCAAAGTAATTAATACAAATGGGTAAGCTATTTTTATGCACATCAAGTGAAATGTAGAATTGAGAGCAGGATTTTCTGGTTAATATGGGCTCCTACTCTTCAGAAAAAAATACTGAAGTGATTTTTTTTCTTTTTCCTTTTTTTTCTCATGTTATCCAGAATAGCTTAGCTTATGACTCACATAAAGGTTAGCAGACATTTCTGTAGAAGAAAAGAGAGAAAATGTCACTCTTTTACAAGAGACTACCCCTCCGTAGCACAAAAGTGGGTACAGAGAAGGTGGTGGTGAAGAGGCATGGTAATAAGACTTTGCAACATGGACAGCAGGGAGAGGCAAAGCCCGAGTTAGAGTCTTGATCTAAGCATTTCAGCTCCTCAGCTAACAGAAATCATCTCTCTCCCCCAGTTAGAGCATTTCCTGGGTGTACCACACCTCTGAAGGCTTTCAGAGAAATTGTCTTGGCATGTTGTTTCCAGAAGTTTTTTGCACAATAATGATCTTCACAGAAGGTGTGCCTCTCCTCTGGGTGCTATTACCTATGCCCAAGCATCCTCACGTTTCTCTGCTTGTCTTTCTAACTCTTTTTCTCCTCCCTTTTACATTAAGTGACCAATCAATTCATCACAAAGCTCTTCCTTTTCTTTTGATTGGTCAGGTAGGATTTGTAGGTGAGCCTGTCATCCTTGTCAGGAGCAGAGGGTAAAGGGATATCCCTTATTATAAGGAAGAGAAGAACAGACAGAATCCTCAGTTTTACCATCAAGAACACAGTACTTGCCAGGCATGGAGGCACTTGGGAGGCAGAGGCAGACAGATCTCTGAGTTGGAGGCCATCGTGGTCAATAGAGCAAATACCAGGGCAAACAGGACTACACTGAGAAATCATGTCTCAAAGAAAATGAAGAGAGAGAGAGAGAGAGAGAGAGAGAGAGAGAGAGAGAGAGAGAGAGAGAGAGAGAGAGAGAGAGAGAGAGAGAGAGAGGAGAAAAAAGAAACAAAAGAAAAGAGCATAATAATGCCAGATATGGTGGCACATGCATTTGGGAATGGGAGGCAGGAGGATATCTGTAAGTTTCAGCCTAGCCTGGTCTACATAGCGTAACCCATGCCAAGATTGCATAGTGAGATGCTATCTCAAAAAAGCAAAGGAAAGAAACAAAAGAACATAGTGCTGATCATATATCTACATACAGATTGAGCAAATCACACGGCAAATATGATAAATGGGCCATATTATAACTTTATTAACAGAGCAAAGCAATGCTTTTAAGGTTTCTACTTTACATTGTATTAGATATTCTAGAAAATAAAGGAAATAAAGAAAGTGTTTAGATTGCAAATTTTTAAGAAAGAAAATTGTCAATCAGGTGGTAGTGGCACATGCCTTTTTAGACCCAGCTCTCAGGAGGAAGAAGCAGTCAGATTTCTGAGTTCGAGACTAGCCTGGTCTACAGATAAGAGTTCCAGGACAGCCAGGGCTACACAGAGAAATCCTGTCTTCAAAAACTAAAAATTCATTCAATTGTTTTTATTTGTAAGCTGATATGAATGTGCAGAAAATTTAATGGAATATACAAAAGTAAAACTATGAAATGATCTTAGAGTACATACTAGAATAAATAAAAGTTCAACACATACACACATGAACATTGTGTTTCTCTATATTTAGATCAAACTGCTTAAAATAATTTTTAAGTACCACTTGAATTGGAATAAAAATATGAAATAAATTAAGGATGAACCTGAACAAGAGATGTAGGAATGCCTACTGAAAATATAAAACATTCTGGAAGAAATCAAAGATCTGAATAAATAAGAGATGAACTGATTTTATAGTTTCAGAGAATCGTATTGTTAACAGTCCTGCCTCTTAAATGATCTCTGGAGTTCATTAAAATCTGGCAGGTCTCACTCCACCTTGGATAGAAACTGACAAGCTAAACCTAAAGTGACAGAAACAAAAAATCCTGGATTCCAGAAATGACGCTGAAGAAATTTTGAAGGATCAGACATACCAGCTTCGATACTGGGTCAGAAGTGTGGCAGTCAAGGCAGGTTCAGAGAGCAAAGCAGAGGTCAAGAAAACAAGTTGGAGACTTCAGAAGACACACATATACACAATTGATTGAATTTTGACAAAGATGAAAAAAACTATTTAATTCTATAAAGAATGATCTTTTAAACAAAATGTACAGGAACCATTGGAATGTGTGTGTGCACATATGTTTATGGTGTGTGTGAGTGTGCGTGTGTGTATGTGTTTGTTTGTGGTGAATGTGTGTGTGGTGTGCACGTGAGTGTGTTTGTTTGTGGTGCATGTGTGTGTGCTTGCGTGTTCATGTATGTGTATGTGGTGTACATGGATGCGTGTGTGAATGGTGTGTGTGCCTGCGTGTGCATATGTATGTGTGTGAGTGTGTGTCTGGTACATGTATGTGTGTGAATGTATGTGTGAGTATGTGCATGTGTGAGTATGTGTGTGTAGTTTGTGTGCTTGCATGTGCATTCATATGTGTGCGAGTGTGTGTGTAGAAAGAAAATTGGAGAGACTGCAGAGAGCTGTGACATGGATGTTATAGCATATACAGCAACTAGCTCAAAATAGACCAGAGGCCTAGATGTAAACCTTAAAGCTATAAAACATTTAAAAGAGAAGGTAGAAAAGAAATCCCTGTGACCTTAAACTAATCAACTCATGTGACAGCAAAAGCAACATCTTTTAAAAATATTAAATTAGACAATGGTAATGCACTCCTTTAATTCTAGCACTTGGGAGGCAGAGGCAGGCAGATCTCTATGAGTTTGAGGCCAACCTGGTCTACAAAGTGAGTTCCAGGACAGCTAGAGCTGTTACATAGAGAAACCCTGTCTCGAAAAACCAATATCAATATATACATATAGTATATATTATATATATAAATATTATATATGTATATATATGTGTGTGTGTATATATATATATTGGATTTCCCCACAATGAAGGACATACATCCTTCAAAGAATAGCTAGGAGAATGAAATGATATGCCATAGTCTGATGGGAAATACTAGCAAACCACATAATACATAAAAAATCTGTAGCATGAAGGCTGGCTTGTTGGGGTTTCTGTCCCACCTGGTACCCCACAGACAGTTGGTCCCAAGGAAAATCACACAGCGATCTCCATGAGATTATAAACTGATTGGCCCATTAACTTAGGCTTTGTATTAGCTCTTATAATATATATTACCCCATTATCCTTAACTATGTTAGCCAAATGGCTCGGCACCTTTCTCAGCCGAGTAGGTCACATCTTGCTTCTCAGTGGTCTGGGCAGGAATGGGAGGAATGGGCTTCCTCCTTCCTAGCATTCTCCTGTTCTCATCACCCCACCTCTACTTCCTGTCTGGTTGACCCGCCTATACTTCCTGCCTGGCCAATCAGTGTTTATTTAAAATACGATTGACAAAATACAGACAATTCTCCCACACCAAGGATCGTCAAACACCAATAATAAAATACAACCTAATAGTGGGAGGGGGACACAGGCCAATTTGATGAGGAGGGTGGCAGTTGTGAAAGAAGAGGTAGGCAGGCGGGTTATTGTGAAGGAGAGCAGGGGTTGCCTGATAGTGACAGGCCCCTCACACCACCAGTTGTATTTTGTACATACACAAATTGTACATCAAACAGGTACATCTATTTTCTGTCAGTCATACCTTGATAGTTCCCATTAACAAGTTGTAAAGGAGCTCATGCGTTTCTCTGTATCGAGTTACCTTTCTGGTTTTTCCTTTTTATGTGTGTTTTGTCTTTTACCTTTTTGTGTTTTTTCTCCAAATTCTGTACTAATTTTAAAACACCCTATTCTGTGCTGATTTATATGACAGTCTTAGCAAATTCCTTTTATAAGATGCAGAGGCAGAACAATGCTATATTTTGAGGTGTCCAGAGATGTGGTGTTTAAAGACTGGGGGAGCCTCTTCCTCTTTGTCTAGTTAACACACCTGTGAAAAGCTGGTGAGCTGGCTCGGCCAGCAAAGGTACTTGCTTCCACCCTACGACCTGAGGACCCAAAGGGCATTGAGAGAGAATGGACTGCTAGTTGTTCCTTGACCTCCATACGTGCTGTTGTACATGTGTGTGGATGTATGTACATGTGCGCACACACACACACACACACACACAATACATAAATAGTAAGCAATTTCAAAAGAAAAATAAAGTGCACCATGAAGAGGCAGTCCATAGAATGTGATTTCTACTTCATTGTGGTCAGAATTTCTGCTACATTGTCTAATATCATCCATTCACTCATTCATTCATTTATTCCTCCACCAAATGTATATCTGTGACAGGATTTTAAAATACAAGGCTTAAATAGTAAATTCATTTGAGCAACTGTGTGTAGCTGTGGTTTACGTATTACATGAAACCCTACTAATGTTAAATGTAGAATTCTGACATCTGGGTGGTTTGATTTTATTTGACATATTATCCTTTAAAAAATTGCCAAATGCCTCCATGAACTTCTGAATCTGGAGCACAGAAATATTAATGAAATTGAGTTATTGTTTTTAGAACTAAATTTTCTGAGTTGTATCATTTGGTGTGTGAATTCCCGAGCGCAGCAGGAATGGAGGCCACTGCCCAGCCCAGCCATCTCTTATTTCGGGATTTCTATTTCTTCATACACAAAGCCCTAGTTGAAGATTTATTTACTTTTTTCTCCTTGGGCAAGGAAGATTCCTGTCCTTTTTAATTTCCTTTTCTTGGGCATGTTACAAATATCCTTCCTGGTTTCTTCGGATCTATTGTAGGGGAGCCAATTCTTCATTCTCTCTTCCTCTCACCTGCTTCTGCCTACTTATTTGTGTATAGGATGTCAAAGGAAAGCCAAAGGCAACACCTCACAATGCCATCTGAAAAAATGAAAATGCCAACACATTCTTTTCTGCACCTGAAGCTTTTAATTCTTTAATCCATTGTGGAATGTTGCTTAATTACATATTTTATTATGCAGAACTGAGACTGATGTACTTTAGTTTCTGAAATGATCTGAAAGCACGGGCTGTTTTAAAGAGAAACTGGTTTGCTCTTACGCAGATTTGTGGGGTTCTCCTGGGTTTTCCTCTTACTACTTGACTTTTTGAAAATTCTCAGAAAGCTCTGGAGGAAAAAAAAATTTAAATTTCCTCTAGAAATAAGATCCATTACTTGGCAAAAATGTAACATGCTGTTGCAGTATTTGGGCAAATACATGGGTCAGCTAAGCTCCTTTTGTTGATACTTTTTGTTTTAATTTCAGTGAATTTCATAAAATATTAATAGAAAAATGTTAAATTTGTTGAGAAGGATGTCTCTAGAGTTCATTTGCTTTTCTTTCCCATGCTTTCTTTGTGGGTTTTGTTTGTTTTTTCAAGACAGGGTTTCTCTGTAGCTTTGGAACCTGTCCTGGAACTAGCTCTTGTAGATCAGGCTGGCCTTGAACTCAGAGATCCACCTGCCTCTGCCTCTCGAGTTCTGGGATTAAAGGCGTGTGCCACCACCACCACCCAGCTACTTTGTGTTTTTTTTTTTCTGCAATTTTCCTAATGGTTAATGAAAAAAATTGATGTGTTTAGCTCTCATTCATATGAAGGCAGCAGAATCTGAGGTTATTATTCCAGGGTGAAACATACTTGATTTAAATCAGTGTTCAACTTTCTCTTTTAGCAAAACACATGTTGCTTTGTATCCATGTAAGAATTAAATTGCAGTGTGTTTGAAAAATTTATTGAGAAAATGGAAGAACTGGATTGAGGTTAATGTGACCACTTTGTAACTGGGCAAGTCAGAAAACCTATTAGAGCTTTCCTTGTTTGCTTGTCTTTGAAGTGGGGATGTTAGTGTCTGCTCTAAGTGCCTCCTAGTGGGATGGAGAGCTTTAAATGAGACACTGTGATGTCTTACAACATGAAGAACTCTTCAAATGCTGCTGTCCGTCAGAGACCTCAGCAAGTAGTTAAAAGTGCAAACAAGTGGGGGGTACACTTGCCCCGCATGGAGATGCTGATCAGCAGTCTGCCCTGAACAGAGTGCTCCAGAGGAATGCATTGACACACACTTTTTAAGTACGCGCACTTGAACACAACCTAGCAGGCACTGTCAGATCTTCCAGAGAGGAAAACCAGATTGCCACAGACATCACTTCTTTCTTCGAAGATGGTAGGGCACGATTAAAGACTGTCACTAGAATGAAGACTTACTTGAATATATTTCTTACTGAGCTCTCAGTAAAGAAATAATGTTCAGCATTTAACGTGGTGCAAAAGAGATCACTTTGAAGTTTCTCTGCTCTTTCCTTGCACACAGCCCCACCGCATCTTTCACTAACCACTATTAAAGACAAGTCCAAGCCAAGCGCTTCGGCCACAGTTAGGTGTATTAGCAGCCGGAAGGCCCACAGGAAAAGATGACTTCATCCTCATCTTTGACACAAGGAATAGGTGTGAATGCTAGGAGTGTTCTTTTCATAAAATTAAATGTGCTGTGTGCATGTGTGTAAATACACACCCATATAGAGGAACAGAAGATAGGCTTAAAAATGTTGCTCATATTTTAAACATTAATTCAAAACTGTTTTTATTAATATGGTATTAATATGGTATTGTTAAACAGGTATCGTATTCTTGACAAACACCTTTCATTACATTTTGTTTGAGGGCACTTTATATCAAAAATTGTGCGTATTAATAGACTGCAGCTCAACTTTCGTCTAAAGACATGCACATATATCCACTATTTACATTTAAAGGATTGCTTCAGAAGGAACACTGAGAATTCCTTCTACTAACGTTTTGGATGACTCCTGCTTTGGAGCTGCTGGGTTCCCACCCTGCCATCCACATTTCTGGCTGGCGTTAGCACAACAGACTCATCCCCATTGCTATAATCCAGGCCATACACATTTTAATTGCTCCTGTTGAAAATATCACCAGGCAGTTCATAATATCTCCTTTATTGAAAATATTGTGACAATCAAGGATCTTGTTATCAGCCACATGTGAACAATTGAGACTAAGGAAGAATTAGATATAGTATGTGTGGGACACCTGTGTCAGGACACTCCTGAACCACTGGAATTTTTTCTACTCAAGCTATGTAGTTCAGATAAGCATAGTCAACTATAGATACTACTAGGGGTGGACACCAGCTCAAAATGTCTTCGTACTAAACGCCAGTCAATACACATTTTGTACATATGTACAGACTTTGTTACGAAGTGCAACACAGTAGGGCACACACATTTTCAAAGGTTACGTGTCAGCCCTGCATGTTGTGTGGCAGAAAGATACGATCAACATCATTTTTTGCATAATATGCAAGTATTATATGGCCACAGAGTGTCATACAAATTAGTGGCAAAGTGCTGAGTGAAGGGATCCATGACAGACTCGGATGCACACAGCTGAATATTACTCATAAACTACCTGACTCTGCTAAGACTTAACAGCACGAAGTACTATGTCATGCCCAGTGTGTAAACATCTCCGGAATACCGGGACACAATGAAGCTTGTTAAACAAATTATCAATAGCCATAGGCAGCAGGAAGAAGAGAGACATGGGTTACAATGACATTGGGGGAGCAACATGGGTCACTAGGAGACATATTCCAAAATGTGCTGTCTTCAACAATTCTGCACACTCCATCACGGCCCCATTTGCTAACATGTGCTTTATTGTAAAATAACAAAACCATGCAGACCATAAATGTAAAAGATCTGATAATTTTGCTGGCACAATGGTGTTGCTTTCCAACACAGTCATTTCCTAGATCTTCCAAAATACTGCCAAATTGTATACCTATTTGATGTCCAAAGTGTTGGGCTGTTTAAAATGAAAAAAAAAAAAAAAAGGACATCAATTTCTCTGATCCTGTTGACTCTTTTAACTTGGGGAAGAGGAGGACGTGGGTGACAATCTTTAGTTAGTGAAATGTTAATTTCTTTAAAAAAAAAAAACATTTGAAATTTAGCTTATAGTATCCTGATTCAAATACCTTTGGCTCACGTGATTCCTTTTCTGAACTCCAGCAAACAAGGTAGTTTGCATTGTTTTCTCACCTAACAGAAAGAATTGGAATTGGTTTGTACTAGGCAGCAGCTTTCTGCATGGCTCAGGTGTGTTTCCCACTGGAGCGTTAGAGGAGTTTCCACGCAGTGCCCCCCATGAGGAAATGCTCTTCAGGAAAAGGGTAGCTCAGAGCCCTGGCTCCATGAACCCAAATACCCCAATTAACACTTAGGGGACCTAACAAAGGGCTACAAGAGACAAACAGATAAGCAAAATTAACAAATTTTTTTTTCAGAGCACAATACTCCTTGCTTGCACCCTGCCTGCCACTGGGGTGTGGTGCAGCGGTTTAGAAGACGGTGTTTGGCTTCTAGCAGGGTTACTCTTACTTTCTTCATGTAGATACATTTGACAAACGAGGCCAAATGAACTCAAGGTATTGTACCTTCCCTACTTATCATGTGTCAAATAAATCTAAACAAAACACCCCCTCCCCCAAAATGCTTAATATGAAGGGTTCTCACATGGGTCTGGTTGTTCCCTTATTTATATTACTAATGGTGTTGAAAAATACACCCCACTTTAAAGAAAACTATTGCCATAATTGGAGGATTGGGAGAAAAAGCAGATATAGCCATTCCAAGTACTTAATTACTAGAGTAATTCATGTTCTGTTGGAGTCTTTTTGTCCTGTGTAGTAAGCAAAACTAATTATCATCTGCATTGTGAAATTTCATACCTGCTTAAAACTGAGCATGTGTGTGACTTGAACTTAGTGATTCAGGGGAGGGCTCAGTAGTTTTTACAGGCTGTCAAGAGCATGCGTGCACCTACATGACACACCGTCCTTACAGACTGTCAGGAGCATGTGTGCACCTACATGACACACCGTCCTTACAGGCTGTCAGGAGCATGCGTGCACCTACATGACACACCGTCCTTACAGGCTGTCAGGAGCATGTGTGCACCTACATGACACACCGTCCTTACAGGCTGTCAGGAGCATGTGTGCACCTACATGACACACCGTCCTTGAGCCTGGTCACATAAGCAGACGAACCCTGCCATTGCATACCATACAAACAATTTTAATCGTGTAGTTACAGTCAACAGCCACTCCTAATAAGCACATTTCTGCATAAAGAAAACTGTGATACACTTATAAAACAGCAGCTGTAACAAAATAGCTGGTGTTTTCATAGTCATAAACTCATAAAAAAGAAATACACCTTTATACAGAAATTTTATACAGATGTCGCTTTAAAATTGATTGTAAACCAAAGGAAGACACATTGCAAACATCAATTATTTTCACATTAATTGCATAATTTTCTAAGGTGATCTATTAGTTTTATTTACCTAAGCTTATTTGCATGATAGTAAAAATTGCATATGACACAGAGTGAAGCTTCTAGAGTGAATTGCTCGGATAACAGACTTTTATAGGCAACTGTGTAAAGCACATTTTCTCTATTTAAACTTTTAAGACACTTTGTTTTACTGCCCATCAAAATACAGTTATAAATAGAAAGGAAAACAGTATGGTAACAAGAGAAGCAACATTACATTTAACAGAAACTTCCAGAAACTTAATTGCAACATGATGCTGCAGGATCTACAAATAAATAACGAGGACTAAATTGTGTTTCACATTTTCTTTTCCTTAAAAAAAAAATCATGTAACAATGAATCATGTAACAATGAGAATGAAAAAAATTACAGTGAACCTTTATTTCCAAAATAAAAAAAACAAATTTTAATTACGGCAGTGCCATATAATACAAGGCATTTGTTGGCATATGTCATCTTTAAACTGCAGTCCACAGTCTATAGTTCTTTTTCTTAAACATACAATCGAGTAACAAACTTTTTTTCCTTTTCTCTTTAAAATAAGGGGCCAGTTTCCAAAGACTAGTGTGGAGTGTTACAGAAATAATTAAAGGAAAGGCAATCATAATCACAGAAGTTATAATGCTTATTTGAGGCTCCAGAATAATATTAATTAAAAGGAAAACCAATCTCTGGTATCATGCTGACAGGGCGCACACACACCACAGTGCAACCCTTGAACACAAATTCTGCCATCAGACAACCCTGACGCTTCACTGGGGCTGCCACGCAGTCCGGGAAAACAGTAGAACCTTTCGTGCTGTCATGTCCTTCCAACTTCCTGTTTGTGCAAGTTTCTGAAGATTCATCGGCAAACAATAAACAATGAACGCTTTCTGAGTGAACACAAGATGGACTTTTCATTTTGTTAGTAAATACCAGTGGTACAGCTGAAACCAAAATTCTCAGTCTTTCAAGTCGGCATCAATGTCTGTGCTCCCTTCCACGGACAGCTCTGCCTCCAGCTTCACGGAGAAGAGGGTGTTGGCGTTTTTATCCTGGATGCTCTCTTCCAAATCCTTCAGCAGCTCCTCCTCTTTGTATTCTGCCACATCCACCTCCAGGCCGGAGTTGTCCTTCAGCTTGCCATGGTGCTTGAGATAGTACCGCTGGTTCTGAAAGAACTTGATGATGGTGTACTTGGGCAGGTCGAGCTGCGCAGACAGAGTCTGGATGGCCTCTTCATCCGGGTACAGGCCCACGTCCTGGATGAAGCTCTGAAGGATCCCCAGGGCTTCCACGGAAATTTTGGTTCGTGGCCTGGTCTTCTGCCGGTTTTCCTCATCGGACTCTGCAGACGAAGCCACCGTGGGCTGCCGTGGAGGCAGCCTCGGGCCTGCCTGGGGCTGGGGCTGCGGTTGAGGAGGAGGAGGTGGCGGCTGCTGCTGTTGCTGCTGCTGTTGCTGCTGCTGCTGCAAAAAACAAACAGGCAAACAGTCAGAGCTGCTCGGAGCCCGTTGCAGTGGCAGGGGGTGCTTGCCAAGCCCGCAGTGTCTGAGAAAGAGTAAGCCAGCTAAACAGCCCACAGCCTTTATTAAATAAACAAATACACATCTGAGCTCAGCACTGGGCTTGGAGGGTTACTGTGCTCACCTATCAGCTATCTGTGTGGAGACAAACCGCTGGGAAAAATGTGAACCCCACTCTCTCTCAGAACGACTCTCACCAAAGCACATCATGGAATTAATTAACAAAGACTTCATAAAAAGATCCTTCTTGGATTCCAGAGAGGACATCAGAAGGCCGAGCTATCCAGCCACCATGCTGCATCCTATGGCTGTACCCTGGAGGCCGAAACAGCTGTGGCTTCCCCCTCATTCTGCACGAGATGCAAGGATCTGCCAGACAGTTTCAACTCTCTCTCTCTCTCTCTCTCTCTCTCTCTCTCTCACACACACACACACACACACACACACACACACACTTTACCAAACTGCACTAAGCTAACCCTACGTTTTTTCCCTTACCCCCACAAATGAAGGTTCACTGCATTCCACGCCAGCTGGCAAACTGTTTTGTCTACAGTAAACTACGATGTGGTTAGGCTTTACATCTAATGTATACAGACACTTTTTCATAATTACTATCTGCGTATGTGCTGTAATTCCTGTACACAATTACATGTAACCAACGTGTGGCATGTGTCTACTGCGCACTCAACATCCATAATTCTTATCAGCCAAGCCAATCAGGCCCGGTGCTCGAGCTGCAATGTATTAGAACATTTGTCCTGTGCTTAAGCATTTCCTCTTATCCCCCTAAGAAGCAATTTTATTAAAAACAATTTACATTTTCAAACAAGTACTATTTTTATTACTTAACATATATCTTTCTTGTCTTTGTTTTAGCTGAAACAGTTGCTTTTTCAGGCTTTCACAATTATTTTAGTGCTTAATATCCTAAGGGATTCTCTTTCTCAATTTGTTTTATCTTTAATAAATACTCAAGGATTTTTTCCTGGTGGATTGATAACTCTATTATTTTAGCTACACATATCTGTATTTTTCACGGACAGCAATACCAGGAAGGAATGGGGGTGATTCAACAAAGATGCCAAGCAGGTTTCTGAGGCCCTAGAGGTAATGGCATTTCCCTTAAAGAAAGCTTAAAACAACCTTCAAATTTATCAGAAATAAGTTATACAGCTTAAATTCAACTAGAGCATGCTGTTTAATTCCTGACGCCACTAGAGCCCCGATATGTGGTCTGGTCCACGACACTTTAATCGAGTTCTTCAGAAGCAGGAGGCTCTTACAGAGGCCATGGCCATTCTAGCACCGTCCTCTGCACAGCTGGAAACTCTGCTGAGGGAGCTGGTCTTCACAACCTCTCCTTTCCCCCTTTCTCCTGGCATAGGAAACTGGTGCCCGCTCACCTGAGGAGCAGCACTGGGCCATGGTGCGGGGGTCAGCAGGCCTGGTAGGGAAGCGCATCTACTCTCTCCTTTGCCAAGGGTGCTGGGAGAGGGGCTCTAAGGAAAGACAAACAGACATGACTTACCCTGTCCTGCCCTGGAGTGGATGGGACGGTGTATGAGGTGAAGGCAGGATGAGGAGTATAAAGCAAGATGGGATCCCCTCCCCTTCGCTCTGGACAGAATCCACAGAATAAAATGTGTGCCTGTCCTCTAAGCACAGTGGCGGTTCCTTCCCTCCAGGGCAGGATGGTTTTAATTAGGCGGTAATGTCTTAAATTTGAATTTTTAGAAAACACACCAAAAGATAGATTCTAGGTTTTCATAATCAAAACCCAGGGCTAACCAAGACCCCCTTATTAGACTAGCAGTCAGAAGGGGGTCAGGACAGTGTTTATTCTCCTTCTATCCCGAGCGAGATGGCAGTGTGCTGCTGGCCCCGGCAGAAAGCCTACAGGTAGATTGTGGGAAGAGGAGAATCACTAATTTCCCTGCGAAGTTGAAGGCTTTGTTTATTTAGTGGTGCATGGAACTGGCCAAGGTAAACGAACCTGAATCTGTTCTGCTGGAACATGGATGATGTGGGGCGGCCTGTCGCCATGGTGATGCACAGCATTGCTCTCCTGCTCATAGATGGCATCTCGCTCAGATTGAGGGAGACTAAGGAACCTTCGGATCATAGACAGGTTCTCCCACAGGGTCCTGTTTTCTGGAGAAGGATCTTCTTTCCAGCGTAAGAGCTCACACAACCATCCCTTAGGAGGAAAGGTGACAGGTCGGTTAGTGCTGGGCTGAACTCTTTCAGAGATGCGAAAATGGAAGCTCCAATAGCTAATAACTTTTCACCCACTCATCACACTCCAATCTGCCTTAACATTTTCTCTTTTAATCCATTAAGGGAGGATAGATGTAGCTATGGGGAAGCAGGCTCCGTTTCTGAGGATGTTCAGATTTGTATCTTCATGGGGAGATGGCTTAGTGGGTATGAGTGTATTCTATAGCTACGAAGATCTGCGCTTGGGTCATCAAAACCCATTAAAAAAGCCTGTTACCTGCCACCCCAGTGATGGGGTACAGAAACAGACACGGGGGCCTTGGTTATCAGCCAGTTTAGTGAAAATGAGGGAGATCCAGGTTTAACAAGAGACCCTGACTCAAAGAATAAGGTAGAGAACCATTAAGAAGACAACCAGACATCGACAGACAGACAGACAGACATGGGAGAGGAGGGGCGGAGGGAGAGGGAAGGGGGACAGTCAGAGACACACACACACCAGTGCCGCAAGCAAGCTTGGGCATGAATATAGTTGGTTTTATTATCATTGACATTAGGAGAGTTCTTCAACAAGGAACTCATTTTTTTAAAATATGATACTGCTGATTATTTTAATTTTTATTCACTGATGTACTTTTTAAATGTATGAATGCTCTGTCTGCATGTATGCCTGCACAACAGAGGGCATCAGATCCCATTGTAGATGGTGTGAGCCACCATGTGGTTGCTGGGAACTGAACTCAGGACCTCTAGAACTGTAGTCAGAGCTCTTAACCTCTGAGCCATCTCTCCAAGGCACCGCATTTTTCTGCTCTTCTGTCAGCTGCAGCACAGGTATAGGACTCGTCAGGCAAGAAGTTCAGTAAGTTTTCGTGGTAAAGAGCGAAGGACAAACTCAGTCAAGGCCCCAATCTGATCCTGTGTGGTCATGACATTTTCACTGGCTGAATGGCTCAATAGTGGACACTTACCATCCCCTCAAACTTTCATCCCTTCTGCCCTACTGGACTGGAAGCAATCAGGTAGGAAAGAGGGAGGGACGGTTTCTAGCTGGAGCCCACCAGTCTAGACTGCCACTCTCTCAAACTACTCCACAGCTTGCTGACAGCTCACTGGACTGTCCAGAGACATCTGACCTGCACACACTGGAAGTCAGCTCCACTGCTTCCCTGGCCCCATCCCCCAGTCTCCCCTGTGACTGCCATGCAGACCGGTACAAAGTCTGTCCTGTACCACAGACAGCACTCCCCATCTGTGCACACTCCAGGGACGATCTTCCTCGTCCTCCTTCTACCCGAGGCCATCCTATGTCCTTTCTCCTCCCTTACTCCTTTTGGAAAGGAAACCCCAAGGCACATGCACTGTTCCCCATGTGGAACTCTGCTTTGGGGAAACTGCTCTAAAATAAAGGGCTTTCTTGGAAATTTCTAGTAAGGTAGCTGGATAGGACAATACCTCGATTATGAGAATTTTAGATCTATCCAGAGAGGGTTCTGCTTTTTATGTTACTGACAATTGCATGTCTTTCTCTTTCCAAACTGAACGAGCCAATCAAAAGAGACTTCTATACGTGATAATGGTGAAGGAGAACAAGGCCTTCTTCTCCGGAACTGGTCTGAGAGACTGTCTGTGAGTTTGTGGAAGGAGTGGGCCAGATCACTCACGACCCTGGGTGTGATTCAGGTTTTACTGCTGCTTTGTTTTCTTTTACACCAGGGCTGTACACACACAACCAAGTACCTCTAAGAAAGTTTGATCCTTTAATAGTTGTGTTTAATTAAGCAAATACGTACACATGTTCATGTGTGTATACATGTGAATGCTCACATATCTGTGTGTGTGTATATATATATATATATATATATATGAATGCTCACATATCTGTGTGTATATATATATTATATATACACACATAATTAAATGTTCATGTGTATATGTATATATGTATATGAATGCTCACATATCTGTGTGTATATATATACACACATACAAATAAATTGTTCATGTGTGTATGTATACATATGTGAATGCTCACATATCTGTGTGTATATATGTATTATACACACACAAATAAATGTTCGTGTGTGTATGTATACATATGTGAATGCTCACATATCTGTGTGTATATATACATACATACAAATAAATGTTCATGTGTGTGTATATATATGTGAATGCTCACATATCTGTGTATATATACATACATATAAATAAATGTTCAGTGTGTATAAATATATGTGAATGTTCACATATCTGTGTATATACACACACATATACAAATGGCCATGTGATAACGCTCTCATTCAATGCCACACACAATTCAAGATGAGAAGGAGCAGTACACTAAAAAGTTAATCTGAAAGAATAGCAACTAAAAAGGAAAAAAACCCAATCTCTGTTTTGATGACCGAGCCCTGGCGCTGTTTCTCCCCTGAGCAGACCCTTGCACGTATGTTCAGACTGCTATGAGATGCCAGAGCTGGGCTCTACTTGAGAGGACAGAACATAATGACAAAGCTGACCTTGTGTGTTTACAGTGTTGGAGACATGCCTGCTCTGGAAATACTATTTAGTTCGGATGCATAAACTCTTGCTATCTGGGGCAAGTCATAAAAATGTCATCGAATTTCCTAGGTCCAAGGTATTTCCTTCCCATGTCTCTGAATGTTGTTACAGGATAGACATTAGCTATGCACTCACCCCCGGACACTTGATATGAACTGAGAGCTACTTTTCCTGACTACTTGTCCGCATCCTTCGTCTGTGACCTCTGCCACAACCTGGATGCCTGGAAACATGGTCTTATTTCCTTCCCCGCGAGGTGAGGAGGCTCAAGAAGACAGAGGAGAGACCTCTAACTTAGCTGGTGCCCGTGAGCTGCTATAATGTTAATTATTTTAGAAATAAATTTCTTATATATAAATGCACGTAGCTGAAAATTGCCAAGAGTAAATTAAGAATGATTCATGCCAGAAGAGCTTGGAGAGCTGAAAACCTCACCGAATCCTTTGGGAACTTCTGTAAGCAAGGCAGAGATCACTTGGCGATCGGACGCAAGTGAAAAACATGTGGATCACAGATGTTCTTTGGAAGAGAAAATCATTAGTTCTTTTAAAACAGCTAATAATGACAGCTAATTCCTAAATAATCACACTCACGTGGGGCTAACAAACATTTCAGAAAGAAAACTGACTCATTCAACAAACACCTTGTCTCTGCTGTCACTTCTGTGTGTCTGTGCTTCCCAGACAGATCCTTATTTGTATTAATTGCCCATGACTAACATAACACTTCCAGTACTTTGCTATTAACCCCTGCCCTTAAATAATACTTCTAATTCCTTATCTAAAACAATGCGGGGAATCTGTAGTTGAAGCGTTTCCGCCTCTGGGAGACAGGACAGGCTGCAGCGACTAGAATCAGATGCTTCACACACGAATATCTGGCAGTGCGTCTGGGACTGCCAGAGCTCTACATGGGTGTTCAGAAAACGAGGAAGAAAGAAAGTGGGTTGTGCCTGTCTGATCTCTTAAATAATGGGAAACACATTTCTGATACTTTTTTTTTCTTTTATCACAACAGAAATAGACTGATAAACTCCCAATTAGGACTGGCAAAAATATGACTAACCTGTTTTTACACTAAATACCTTGGAGTACTGTGGCTAGCTCAAGTTCTGTTGCTTTTCATTCCGTCAGTCATGACAGGAATCTATGATTTGAAGAAAGGAACTAAAGAGGACACGAATGCCTCTCCTCTAATTCTCCCATCCCATTTCTTAAGTCAGTTCCCTAACCGTCAGAATGGATGTGTCTGATGAGGCCTGGAGGCTGCTGACTTCACACAGATAAAACCAAGAACCCCCAAGACTTCCACACTGCTTAGGGGGAGGGAGGTAAGAATGAGATGCAAGGCTTTATTGTAAAATGTGAACTTTACCCTTTCAGGATGAGTCTCTGGGACTTGATGTACAACCAGAGGCAGGGGGATCAGGGAACCACTCTCACAATTAAATGAGATCACAACTCTCTGAACAGTGGAAAAGACGGGGGCCTAAGAAGCCTTTATCAAACGATGGGACCAAGAGGTTCTCAGAGAACTAAAATGACACAAGGAACAACCTAAAGTTAAATGTAGTAAATTTGCCAAGCACCATCACACTGCATCTAATGGGGGCAAATATAAACAGTAGCCACATGTAAATAAATTAGTGCGAGTTTCAGGATGTTACTACTTTTCAAACTGACAAAGTTTAATTTGACACCTTCTGTTCCAAATCCTTTGTTTCTATTCAAAATCACGCCTTGAGCTGTTGCTATCAATCACAGCACTCTCTATTACTTAAAAAAAAAAGGAAGAAAGAAAGAAAGAAAAAAAACTGGCATGGACCCCGAATAAGCTGAAAATGCCATGCAGATAAATTCTGAGATAATATGTTCAAACCTGTTATATACAACACAAATCCTGTAAAGTTATGTATTGTAAACCTACATTTATTGAGAACTAAAAGTCTTAAATCCATCTGCCACAAAGGAAATACTGTTATGTACTTTATAGTAACCAACAGCCATCTGCAAATGTCTTGCTACCGTAAGCAAGAAAGCAGGGATGGGAGGGGGGATAGCGTGCCGGCGGCAGGAATGAGGAACATCCTTCTGACTGGTTTTGGTTCGGGATCTAGTAAGGAAGTGTAAGAATGGGGGAGAAACGGGAAAGAGAAAAAGCGGAGTGACTGCCAAACCCGTGTTACAAAAATCAAAACAAACTCCGTGACAACACAATGGCAGTTTATTATGGTCCACGGAACACACGACTGTATGCTCATTTTAAAGGAAAAATTAGCAGTTCCAAACTCAATATTCTAATGATGTGCTTGCTGACAGAATCTTGTTGTGCCACATTTAAATAAAAATCCTGGCACCTCCATCTCTCAGCTGCTAACTTCCAACCAAACTCAATCTCTGATTTCCATGCCACTCTTTAGAGCTGCGAGTTCAAATCAATTCAATGCTAACATTTAACATAGAAGGGTACCCAGTGATTCTACGGCAGAAAACCAATGTCCCATGAGAAATACACGCTGTACCTGCGAATCTTCACATGCACAAAGATGCATACAATGCCTGCTTTGGGACAAAGCTGGGAGTTCCTAAGACAACTAGTTTCCAAAGGGATATAATATGGGGGGGGCACTTAATGCAATATGCATATGTATATAATACCATTATGTACATATACATTTTAAAACTAAGAGCTATAAAGAGAGAAAGAAAAATGACACGATTTCCCGCTGCATCTAAGAAAAAAAATACATTAAAAAAATCGAATGGTAATTTGAGTTCTAAATGGCAAAACATTTTAAAGTCTGTATCCACGCACCTCACTCTCATCTTTATGTGTTATTTGCGGGAGTATTTTCTTCCAATCTCTGGGGCATATCGTGTAATATATGATATTAAAAGAAATCAATCTAAATAGGAAAGTATTTGATACAAACATTTTAGTGCAAAGCATGAATTACAGTTTTGCAGTAGTGGGAACAAGAACAGAGTACATAATCCATTAAACAGCACTTGTAACAAAAGATTCACCACTGTAGACTAAACTACACTAGGCATTTTGAATGAGTACATTTTCAACAACAACTAACTACAAAGCTTGCAATTTATCATTCAGGAAATAATGTCCTACTTTTAAAAGAATCTGTAAGTGTTACTTATGCAAATGAAGACAGTTTTTAATCTGCCCGCAAACATGCTAATAGAGGGCAATTTTTTTTATTTACAAAGCTGCCGGCACTCAAGGGTAATTTCACATCAGTGTTCTTCTATAAACTGGGGAAGAAATGGGTTCTAATTGTCAGAACTACTGAATCTGTCACCTTTAGCATAAAGGCTTAAGATGTAACAAAAGATGTCATGTGACTGCTGTGTTTTAAGGCCACCCCTTCCACATACAGAAAGGCCTCTTTAACAGCTTTTATTTCTTATGTGCACTGTGCCCACGATACACTATTCTGGGGTCTCACCTGAGACAGTCAAGATCTAAGAGTGAGACCCGGATGCCTCTCAAGCCAGCCTGCCGTCTGCCAATCCAAACCCTCTGGACACGGAATGCTGTGAAGTAAAATCATGGCAGAGCAACACTGAAAGCATTTTAAATTATTTACTAGGTTAAAAGGGTGAAATGATACTTTAAATACATCAGATTTCATCATCTAGGACATTTTTTGGTGGCAAAGTGGTATTGATCTTCCAATGCTTAGAATTAGCGAGTTTGCAGAAGGTCATTATTTGATTAAAGGCATTAAAGTTGAGGGCACCAGGCGAGGTGCTTTTTCTTTTTTTCCAATCCAAATCATGATATAATTTAATAAAAAGAATTCCATCATGTCCTGAAATAAAAACACTTGTCCTAGGATAATGTTCTTTACCTAACATATCAGCCTTAAATGTCACAAAAATTCCTTAGAAGGGAAACCTCTGCTGAAGCCAATTATTCTATGGCCTAACAAGCGACTCTGCCCTCAGCATTAACAAAGGCCAGGTTCTCCTCCACAGACCAGCAGGAAGCACACCCTCTTCCTCTTCCACCTCACAGCGTCTGCAGTAGCACAAGGAGTCTAAGAAGAGACTGGAGTTTCTTCCCTGCTAAGTTAACATTCGTCTTGTTTTTTTGAAGCACGGCGAGTAAATCTGAACAGGAATGAACCAGGAAAGATTTCTCTACTGAAAGGGGTGTGATATGTGCACATTTGTTCAAGCTGGGTTTTTAAAGGAAATACAGCTTAAATATCCATGTTTGCCCTCTGATACATTCATATTCAAGGTGTGGTTTCTGATGCATTCACTAAAAAGAAGAAAAAGTAATAATGAAAACATTTTCAACTACTGCTATGTTAAGCTCTCGGGATTACTGTTTTCCGACTCCTGAGCTCCTGCAGACTCTCCAGTTTATTTAAGGGACATAATATCTTAGCCAAAAATCTGCGGGTTTCTATATTGGGGTAATAATAGGCCATAAAATGACTGTCTAGAAGTTTCTCATTTTGCCCCTTTGTTATTAAGAGGTTAAGCAACTCTAGCATAGCTTCAGGAAATTTATTATTAGCATAAAAAATAACATTTACACAGGCCTAGGAAGAAATCTCTTGAAATTTAGTGATGTTAGAAGGGCACTCAGAGTCACTAGCAAACCATCTTTAGTTTTCAATTTTGCTTACAATGTAATCAGATAAAAAAAAACCACCAGCATTGTTTGGTTTCTACTGTTTTTATTTCCTCCTCTTCCTTGCCCTCGCTAGGTCACTGACATGGGGACAAAAACATAATGGTTCTTCTCTGGCTCCACAAAGATTCTTGGGTTCATAGCAAGAGATTCAAATAATGACTTGGCCAGAGGAGATACAAATGGCTGACTTTAAAAGGTTGCCAGGTGTGGAATCTTTAAAATTAAAGGTCTTTTCAGAAGACAAGTTGAGAAGGTAAAAAAGGAGGAATGAAGATGTGTGAGATTCTAAATAATCTATAAAATATATAGAACAGTGGTTCTCAACCTGTGACCTAAGACCACTGTAAAACACAGGTATTTATATTACAATTCATAACAGTAGCAAAATTACAATCAAGAAGTAACAATGAAATAATTTTATGGTTGCAGTCACAACATGAGGATGAGAACTGGTCCCAGCATTAGGAAGTTTGAGAAACACTTATCTGAAAAAGACAATCTCACTAGACTTCCTCCACTAGTAGAGGATTTCAAAAACAGACCTGGACTTTATTTTGAGAGCATTAGATTTGGAAAGAGCCTTTCATGTGAGTTTGATTTTTATATATACTCCAAATCTAAGACAAGAACCTGGCTCATATGCCTTATATGTGAACATGAACTCTGTAAAACAATACTACTTGCTCCAACATGACCAGCCAATGCCATTTTTGACAATACTTAATTTTTAATAGAATGGTTTGGCCTCTCTCTACTATTTTGACTCCTGACCTCCAACACTTTACTCTCATTCTTCATAAAGGGGGTATCAAAAATGGAGAGCACCCTGAGAGTCATGCCGTAACTTCTCAAGTTTAGCCTGTTTGCAGCATTAAGAACTGCCTGCCACTGGCTTCCTCAAACTGAAGCACCTCCTCCTTAACTCTCCTTAACTGATTATTAGAGACACCAAATTCTTTCATTTGCTTGCAGTGGAAATTTTTTCTTCTTGACTTTCAGGAGAAGCAGACCAGTGATGACTCCAGCTTTTATGAGCAAGGAATCACCACCTCCAGCTAATGAAGTACTATAAAGAGCAAATTAATGTGATTCATAATTCAGTCTGGAGACTTTCAGGTGTGTCCTCCTAATAGACACTGCGACACAATGATGCCATCTACAAAGATCATACCTGGAAACCCCCAGTTGAGCTACAAAAGAAAGAAAGGAAGGGAGGGAGGGAGGGAGGGAAGGAGGGAGGGAGGGAGGGAGGGAGGGAGGGAGGGAGGAAGGAAGGATCCCTAAGTAAGCGTGTGATTTCTGTGTTGGGCTCCACCCACAGCTATCCTCGGCTACATGGGGCCTGTGGGCTACATACTGAGCATGCCTTGGAGCTCTGAAAGCTTTCAAACAGGCAAACAGATGGGCAGTTTAGCTTTCTTGAATCCCTTGACCATCTTTGAGTGGCTGTGGGAAAGGGACTGCAGGGTGAATACACCTTCCAACTGTCCGTACTTTTCTGTTGTTCAATGTGACCTCGAGAGGTTACCAACACAAGAGCAAAGCTCATGGCTTCATAGGTTACCTTTAGTCCTCTGCCTGCCACCCCCTCATACTCAGCTGGACTAAAGTCAGCCTCATGTTCTGCTTTCTATTTCTTTAGTCTAGGAGGAAGGCGTTTTTTCCTTCTCTCCAAATGTTATTTCTCCCTCAAGCCAGTCAGGCCCCTCAGTAGACCGACAAAGAGGCACAGACTTCCCCTCTAAAAAATATGGACAATAAAGCCATTAATCTCACAGTGATCACTACAAATGAGACATAGCACATTCAATCTGATGCTTAGTCTGAGATAACCACAGAATGTTGCAAAGTTAAACAAAAATACTTAAACAACTCATAGTCCATTTGGAAAGATGTGACATCCAAACCACTAGTTTAAAGCAGGCATAATAAAGGTCCCTGAAGGGCAGATACCAGAGTGGCAAAAGCAGAGCAGGAGAAGCAGTGGGTGAGGGAGGAAGGAAGGAGGATGCCCCTGATAAGGTACTGCTGGTTTGTCTTTAGACAACGAGCCACACTGAAGGGTGAGTGCCTGGGAGAAAACAGTCTAGCTGCTTCTGAATAGATGATGCTTCACACAGCTCTTACCACACTGGCTTGAGAAAACGACTTAGTTTCCATAACCTCTTGCCTTCTTCTACACACTATGCTTCTAAGGTCTATCTAAGAGGCTTGATAGAAACCAGGAGCAGATTTGTCAACTTCTTCAGATCTCAAATGTTTCCTTTGTTAAAGGACATCTAATTTTATCACCTAATTCACAGTATATTGTTGGTACTCAATAACAATTTCAACTGCATTATTGCTGGCACTATCAAACTTTCAGCAGCCCATAGAGACTGGAACATATTTAAGAAGGCTAAAGAGAATAGCTGTCACCCTATTCCTCCCACACGGGCTGCAGCCTAAACAAGAAAGCTCAGTTAGAGCTTTACCACCAACTCCACACTGAGGCTGGGATACTGGATCTATGTGATATTTGGGTATAAACAGACACTCTTTCTGAAACGTGAAATGCAGGTGGTAAACATGCCTGCTGGTGACCCTTAAAAGACAAATTCCTTTCCTAAGCCAGTAACTCACTTTTCAATGCTTATTCCAAGGGAACTGCACATCAATACTTCACAAAAATGTTCACATTCACACTATCTGTGACAGCAAATGCTGAGTGTAACCTAAATTCACTGATAGGAAATTGATGGCTACTACAACATGCAAATGGACACGACACACATATAGACAGCGACACACACATATGTACGCGAGGACATGTCTGTATATATAAAGAGCCTACATCAGGATATTAAATCAGAGTATCTCTAGGTGATTGAGATTATGGATATTTTTATGTTCTTCCTTATGCTTGTGTTTCTGATTTTTCTGCAGTGGCTTTGTAATAAAAATATGCATAGCAAATGGCTTTAATTAAAAATCTGATTTTTCTTGTCTGTCTCCTCTATAACCAATGTAGTTCCTGTCAACTCTAGCCCTTGGTAAAGCCTCCTAAATTTCTTTACACCTGTGGCTCTGGTCCCTTATTCTTCTACTCTGGGGCTCCTTTCTAGACCACCCCAATCCTACCAAAAGGTGTGAATACAGATGACCTTGCACTAGCAAACTTCCCTGCACTCTTCCCGAAGGAACTGAAAATATCCCAAGGCTCACACTCAGTGTCTCTAAAAACTTGGCAGAAGACTCACCACCACAAACTGGACGGTCAGTTAAGTTGTGAGGCAAAGTTATGAAAATGGCCCAATTTGGGCCATGCTAAGACTGCAATTCCTCCGCAATTCCCAGAGTCTCACACGCGGCTGCAAAGTCCAGCAATAGAAGTCTACAAGGATGGTGTGTTACCTAAAGAAATAAGGCTTGAACTGACAAAGCTTCCTAGGTTCCAGGAAGCAGAGGGCCACCAAGAGACTCTCCCAGAAAAGGAAACTTAGGAAACAGACTTTCCCGAAACCATCTCTAAAACATGTACACACTCAGAAAGTAAAATCTGTATTGTGCTGCTTACTACCCATTGTTAAATTTCAGTGTTTCTTTCCTATTGAAAATTCTAAAGAACATTAAGCATGAAGCTGAATGGGTGAGCCATGTGTGACAAGAAAAAACTATAAAAATGAAAATTCATAAAATAAGTCATCTTTTAGGTAATTTACTTGATAGGGTAGCGTGCTGGTTTACACAAATAATAGTGGCAAATGTTGTGGAAGCACTACGTTGTTTTAACAAATATTTCTGGACTACATTTTTAACAGATTTACATATAAATCTTCAATATCACAGACACCTCAGGAATGAGCAATACTCTCCATTACGCTTAGTAAGAATCAGGGAATTAAAAATTTAAATCTTCCCTCTATGATGTTCTAGGAGAAAGAATGAAGAAGTTTTAAGCCGAGAAAGCAATCTGGGAAGTATGAGCCATGGGTGTCAGACCACAAGAGGGACAAGTGACTTGCTAATGATTTCGCTGGAATGCCCATCTTGTGTGGCTAAAGCCTCGTGATTTTCTCCATTATGCTAACCTGTCCATCAGAAGTTTGTCTAATTTAAGAGAAGCAGATTTTGTGAGATAGAAAGTGTAGCTATTTCTGGAAGCATTGTACGGGTCAGGGTGATAATGGCCACACTAGGGAGGCTAAGCCTAGGAACAGGCTGCCTCCCTTGTTCCTCACAACCCCTAAGCACAGCACAGCTGGGGACAGCCACTGCAGAAATGGCTGAAGAAGAGGCGGGCAGGCAGCAATGGAATGTGACCCTGCTGTGCTCAGAGCATCCTCCCACTGTTCCATGCTCTTTAGAGAAACAAGGCTTGATAATATCTACTCTGCCCTTCTGCAGGTCATTACAAGGACCCTCTCCCTAGATAGCCAGGTGCAGAGGAAGAGGAGACATGAGCACACATACTGTGGCGATTCATTTTCCCTAATACGTCTCACCCAGTAAGGTAAGAGCCATCCACAATTCAGGGTTGTTAAAGACCTGAAGAAGATGCAGGCAAATAACGCAAAGGCCGCGAGTACACGTGCGGAGGCCATCAAGGCCCTGGTGAAGCCCCAGGTGGTGAAGCCCAAGGTGCCAAAGGGCCCCAGCCGCAAACTCACCCGTCTCGCTTTCATCGCTCACCCCAAGCTTGGGAAGCGGATTAGAAGCTATATGGCTAGGGGTCGTAGGCTCCAAAAAACAAAGCCCAAGGTTCAAGCCAAGGCAGAGGCCTCAGCTGCAGCTCAGGCTCCCAAAGGTGCCCAGGCCCCTGTGAAGGCCCCATAAGAAAGGTCTCAGTCTGCCAGTGTGAAGAGATGGACTGGTGTGGATTCTACACAGTGTCTGCAGATGGTCAGGACCTTGTGCTGTTTTTACAAATAAACTTGAGGCAAGTTCTGTTTAAAAAAAAAAAAGTGTAGCTTGTAGGCAGTGGTGGCACAAGACTTTAATCCCAGGAGAGGCAGGCAGATCTCGGAGTTCAAGGACAGCATAGATTACAGAGTAAGTTCCAAGTCAGCCAGAGCTTCATGGAGAAATCCTGTCTCAACCCCCTTAAGCACCCCCAAAAGAAAGAAAGAAAAGAAGAAAGGGAGGGAGGGAAGGAGGGAGGGAGGGAGGGAGAGAGGGAGGGAGGGAGGGAAGGGGAAGTATAAAGGGAAAGAAAGAAAAATACAGCACCCAACTGGTAAATGCTTTTCCATCTGCAGGGCGGGCATTCTGTCATCATGGACAGCTCTTGCTGCTAGGTATCTACGCTGGAAACAAGGTTGCTGGTACCGTTTCGGGTTTTGTTTTAGATGCTATTGCAATTATTGCAATCCCCTCTTATTATGCTTTAGAGTGATGGGCACTTGAAAAATAAGCACACCAGAAAGCAATAAACAAATTGGAAGAAAATGTTTCCCAGGTAAATTCAAAAATTCCTAGGCTAATATGTTAAACATGTAATTGTTCCCTCTGCTCCATTTATCATTGATCTCATCTCTTTGGTGCCATAGACCCTTCTGGCAGTCTGGGTAAAGCTCATGGAAGCCTTTTCAGAGGAAGGTTTTTACATGTTTGAAATAAAATACACAAAATTACAAAGAAAACCAATTATACTGATATACATAATTGGTTTATAGATAACTTAGACAGGGGGTGGGAATGGACTGGACTAAGCCAATCTATCAAAAATTTCTGATTTAGTAAAAGGTAGGTGTGTGTGTGTTTGTGTATGTGTGTGTGTTTAAACTAGCACACTAAACTCCGATCTAGAGCAACAGATTCCTAGCAATGAGCCAGAAAAACAACATTTCCAGAGTTCTGTCAGGACAGGATGTGCTATGAAGATGGGTTTTTGCTGGTGGTAAATTTGTATTATAAATATTGCCAGGTTTTTGTTGCTGGTGCTGATAACTGAATGAAACATCAGCCTCCAGTTAGAGGTCACACAAAATAAATCACTTCTTCTCATCCAAGTTAGCTGTCCTCTAGGGAAAAGCTGAACATAAGCTAAGACCCCCTGAATGGTACGGGTCCCTGACCTTAAATGTGCATTGGTACACATACATATACCAAATACATACTCACATACTTCAGAATATTTTTATATCTAATCTAAATAGGATTCAGCCAATTAGATGAGATTGGATGCGTTCAGGGTGGTGTGGCTGTAGACAGATTTGGCAAATTAGAAAAAATTGTTTTCTGTGAATTTGTAAAATAAATTCCCTTCCTCCCACTCCCAAGGAACATGTTTCTGAAGAGGTGGACAGAGTTAAACAGTTACTCCCAGTAACTACACCCCGAGAAGCTCGGCTTCCCAAGAGAGGCTTCAGTGCTGTACCTTTGAGTATGTATAAGTCTGTGTGTGGGGTGGAGAAGGGAGGGATAATATGGTTCTCCCTAAACAATTCTCAGGTCAGTCCAACGGGAGAGAATTTTTACCAGGTTTACATATTCAGTTCTATTGAAGGTCACAACTAAAACACGTCTATGCCTTAAGAACCATCAATGGACAACTGCACTAATGTACACATAGCACACTATTTTCCTGGTCATGTCACCAACCTGGAGAATGAGTTTACAAACTCTGGATGTAGAATCACATCCTAATCTGGTTAGCTTCATACCTTAATCTGAGCAACTAACTCTCTAAGGGTAAACAAGGCGGGGGAGTATCCCTTGTGAACTGCCTACCTGACCTGCTGGGGGAAGCGCGCTGGAAGCATGGCTTTACACAGAGAACAGGACAGACACAGGCTAGGCAGCATAGGGCTGGATCAAAGGCATGGACTCCAGGGTGAACAGGGTGGTTAGGGAGGAGAAGCACTATATAAATGCCAGGAAGCTGCCTATCAAAGGGGACACTTGATTTGCTCAGTCAGCATTAAGGGAGAAAATGCCTTTCAGATTACTGCACAAGGCAGAAGACTAGTCCAATAGAAAAGGGAAAGAAAGTGAAGACTAAAGATGAAAACTGGGGCAGAGGGTAGGAAATAACAGAGCACACAGTCATCTCTTGGTCCACACTAGTCATTGACAATGACCGGTGTAAAATCTACCCAGCAACAGAAACGTAAACTCTGGCTGGAAAGTCAGCTTGATGGATAAGGCTTTGGTCTTTATGATTAACCAGGGTCCAAGTTACTTAGTTTCTTTAATCAAAATTACTAAAATAAAATTATTCCGCATTAGGCTATTACCCTTCCCCCAATCTCCAAACACAGAAACAAAAAATTAATTGCCAGCCAGGAAAAAAAGAAGGCAATTTAGGCAGTAACAGCTTGGCATGGACTACACTGGATTTCCTAAGAGCATTTGTTTGTGGGTCTAGAGTTTACATACAGCCTTTAGTTCTCTGACTTTCCTGAAAGTAATTGATTTTTTTTTTCACCTAATCTGCATTTCATTTAGAGCACCAAACACCAGTGAAGCCAAGTTGCACCCAAGACAAGGAGCACTCATGCTGGTGCTGGGATACTTAATAGCATGCACCCATGCTCTGTGTTCGAAATCACGCACCTCCAAATGTGGGTGCAGTCTCCTCTTAAGGGAGCCGTCTCCCATGTTCCTTTTTAATTTGTGTTTTCTCTTTTCCTAGCCTCTCCCAAACCTGTGGCTTTTCAAGTATCTGAGGCTTTCCGCGCTGCTCTGATTCTGGCAATCACTGTTCCTGCACCCATGAAGCCAAGCCCATTCTTCAGCTGACTCCAACTGCTCTTCTCTGCCTGGACAGACCCTGAGAAGCTGCTGCATAATAAGGGGGGGGGGGGGCTTCACCTCCTCCCTAACAAGTCTCAGATGAAGATGCCACCAAAACAGCACTTGCCTGCAAAACAAAGCCTTCCCATTACTTGACCCCTTAGCGCTTCTGTGATTTATTCTCGTTAAACCCTCTATGGGCAGTACCATCCATTAAAACAGCATCTCGCCTTGGTCTTAACATAGAGTAGGGAACCCTGATGGCTCCTTGGCCTGGAGAGGGAGGGAGGGGGGGTATGGATGGAGGGGAGGGGAGGGAAGGGGGAGGAGAAGGGGAGGAGATGGAAATTTTTAAATAAAAAAAATCATGAAAAAAATGACAACAAAAAAAGGAAAAAAAAAACAGCGTCTCGTTCACACTCAACGCCTGTCTCAATCTCAGATACACAGAACTGGTTCTACACTGGACATTAAACGTAATGCTCCTCAAGCTGTTTAACTTCCTGAAGAAGTTCAGAGCCTCAGAAGCGAAGCGACTTGCTTGGAAACACACAGCACATTTATTTATAGGGTAACTGGGCCACAGCTCAAGACTCACTGTTTCCTCTGAAAGAGGAAGTTCATGTTTCAGGTGTTTCATCAATCAGCTGTGCATCTGCCAGTAGCTACTGATACCCTTTCCCCATCAGAACAGTTAATCAGGAGACAGGTCCTCTAATTCCTTCAGCTCAGAAGCCAAGTGTAAGCTACACTGTTATGATAGCAATGGCTTCAACAAAGAGGAAACAAACAACAACAAAATGCAAAATGAGGGAGTTAAGTCCAAAAGAAGGTAAAGAGAGCACTGGGGAAACCTATTTTCTTGGTGGGTGCTCATGTGGGTCTGAAGCCCTAGAGCAGGGCACCCCAGCAGGGCTTAGGATGATAGACTGAGTCAGAGCAGCATGAAGACTGTCACGGCCACCAAATCTTTATCTGTAGCTTGGTTTTTGTTCATGTTTGCTTTGAGGCAGGGTTTCTCTGTGTAGTTCTGGAACTCGCTCTGTACAGCAGCAGAGGCTGGCCTTGAACTCACAGATCTGTCTGCCTCTGCTCCCGTGCGTGCGCTACCACTGCCTAGCTAGTTGTGCCCTGTTACATACACATGGAAACTACTCTTATATCAAACAGCACCCAGCAAGATCACGAAGAAAACTAATATATTTCCCTTAAAGAGTGGGATCTGGTAGCCTAATATGATGGGGAAAGCTCTTCTTCCCTTATAATCAGAACTCTGAATATCCCAAACTTGGACATTACTGGTTCCTAACTGCATCTGTCAACTCTGAGTCTGTCCTTCCTGTTCCGTTTTGTATCAACAAGTGTCTTAAGCACAGAGTCCAACACACTGGTTAAGTCTGTAAACGTGAGAAACCAGCGGAGATTTCACAGTGGCGTAAGATCTTTTATTTGCAAAGAGCTACTGTAGGATTCCGCTGAATGGAGACCCTGAAGGGGACTGTGAAATGTGTAGCAGTTGTGTGAAGACTTCTGGGTTATTACGGATTGTGTCGATGAGGTTCCGAGTTTCATTCTCCCCATCTTTGATGCAGTACCAAGGCCTTCTCGGGACCTGAAATTATAGGTAGACTGCAGCAGGGCTGAATTCATTCACCAACTGAAAGAGGAACTCTTGTGCCAAGAAGGATTCTGAGTGACATCTAGACCTAGGAGGACAGTGTTGTGATAGTAGGTGCATGGAAAATGGAAGCTGAATGCAACCTTCCATAATAGCACCTTTGAAACGACAGGGCAGACTGCAGAACCAAAGAAAAACAAACAAACAAAAAAACTAATGAATCTACAAAGCTAGATGAAAGGTATGCCAATGAGGGAAAAGGCCTAAACTAACTCTGCGAATGAACATCCCAACAGCTAAACTAGAGCCTCACAGGCAAATCCTACATGAGTGACTAACCTCCCCTTTAGCATGACACTCGGGCCAAAAGAACATGGGGATCAGCAAGAAATGTTAGGTTTCAGAGCTGGAGACATATCAGAGCAAACAGAAAACACCCAACAGCTGGGTTAGGATGGAAGGTGTTCTAGTGATGTAAGACAACTTCACAGAGGGAAGGAGCGATGCAGAGATGGGGAAACACAGTGTTCGCAGACGGGGCCAGCGCCAGAGGAAACCCTGCTAAACACAGCAAAGCAGGAGAATAGAGAGCATCTGATCTGGCGTTTGATGTCTGTTGTGTCTGTGCTGCTTGGGTTTCTTTCTACTCTCTGAGCATTCCTCTCCCCCAGCTCTGCCTTCTATGGAGCTTCTACACTTATGGGGATTCTCCTGACCCGGGTGGTAATTCTGGCTTGCCTGCACCTTCCTGTGGGGCTCTCTGGTGTTCTAATGCAGACACTAGCATTTTCTAACTCTATCTTTCAAAATGACTGCATGTTAACAAATATCGAGGAAAAACATTTCCCGGCTGAGCCCATAATGTTTGGGAATTGTCTGATATCTGACCACAAAGGCTAGAGTGACAACTTCTTAACTGCAAAAATAACAATGAAAGCTATTTTTGGAAAACTACATTTGCTCAATCTTGGAAACTCATTTAAATTTTTCATTTAAAAAGGGTTAACTCTTTAAAAAGGCACAATATCAAAGGACTATTCCATGCCCACAGAGAAAAAGAAGAAATATTTGAAAACACAGTGCCCAGATCCACTAGAGACCACCTCTTTTTCCTATTTAAGTTTTGGTCAAAGTGTAAAACTGGAATCTGATAAGGCTTTGATAAATAATGTTAAAAAAAAACAAACTAGGTAACTTCTCCATCTTCCTAAACACGTAACTTCTTTGTATTGCATTTTATTTTTATTTAAGGACATCTTACACACATATACATACCCCAACCCTTAGAAAAAAAAGAAGGCTGAAATTTTAGTTACACCACATGTGGTTTTCATCTGTGAAAAATGAACAAGCTGTTTGTGGTTAAACTGTCTAATCGCCTGTTATCAATCTAGCGCTGCATTCAAGATTTACAGGGTACATCAGCTTCCGTGCCACATTAGCTGGGAGGGGAGAAGAGGAGGAGGAGAGAGTTTATCCTGCGGAATAATATTTCCAATGCAGCCACACTCACACTACATCTGGTTGTGCTGGTAGCGGCAGTTAAATTGAAATATTTCACAGCGTGTGTCAGAAACATGCAGAATGGTAATTATGACAGATCTGATTAAGCCCGAGTACCACAAGCTCCCTGGCCAGCGCTGGTTCTGCAGGTGTGACCTTGTGCGTGCCTGCGTGTGTAAATAAAATTAATTACAAGCGAGAGGGTGAAGGCTTCGGTGACATCACAAAGCGGAGAAACTCCCGAGGGGGAGACCTAATGGAATATTTTCCCTCAGTCTAATAATACAGTTCATATTGACTTGAGGTAATTAGTGGGATCATTAAAGCAGTTTTCCCGGCGTATTTGGCTGCCTGATCAGATTAGTGAAAATGTTCTTCAGAACAAGCCCTGTGTGGTCTGCCAGGGAGGAGGAAATAAAGAACAACAAAGCATATTTGGGGATGATAAGCAGTGCTGGACTTTCATGCCAGGAAAACGTCCCTCCTTCTCTCTGGAGTCTGCAGACCCAATGTCTTGTCCACTCTGTTTCCTCTCGTGTGTTCTTGCCCACATTCTGTTTCTCTCCATTTCCTCTCTCCCTTTGCTACCTCAGACCACTCCATCACTAAAACCCATCCTCAGTTCCCCAACAAATCTCTCCTAAACAAGGCAATTTTAAAACCAGGGGAAAGTGTCTGAGGTGAGCGTTTTACTATTAACTGACAATATGGGGCAACTGGGAAAGGCCACAGACACATACATACACAGGCACACATGCAACAGGGAAAACTCTGCCACTTAAAGTCACCTGCTAAACAAAAGATTCCTCCCTTACATAACACTGAACGGAGCCAATATTCCTATGTGAATGTCAAAATGGGCTTCAAGTAGGACAAGGTTGGGCCGTCCGTTCTCTTCCATTTGAACAGATCGCGAAGCCTCGTCAAGGAAAGGGCCATTTGTTTGAAAATACTCTACTGAGCACGCTCTACCTTGCCACTGGAACACGCCAAGCGCTGTCACAGATGGCGGGCTCTGACAGTTCCCATCCGTAGTGTCGATACGCGACAGTTCAGCACAAGATCAGTGACATTCTGTCTCATTAGAACCACGCTAATTATCACAGCCAGTTCCAGGGAAACCATGTGTTGCGATGGTCAATTTGAAGGAGTCTGTGCATCAACAAACTGGTAATAAGGATCAGACACCTTATTATAGGACAGCATGCTGCCTATGATCTGATTTACGGAATCAGAGGCACTGGGGCGGCCGAGGAGGCTGGCAGTTTATGAAACAGTGTGTTTAAACCCAATTTCTGAAGTATACTGCTTGAAAAGGGAACTGTTTGAAAACAACACAAAAGCAGCTGGAATTCTTAAATCAAAAAAAAATCAAGAGAATAGATTATTTTTTTATTAATCTATAATAGAAGCAGAATACGACTTAGGGAGAAAAACAACTTCATCAATTTGACAATTAGAAATCAACTCCATGGATGGTTTGGAGCTCATATTTTATAAGTTATTCAGCAGCCAATTATAGAAAGGCTCCATTAATACCAATCTTTAAAACACAGGCGGTACTTTTTAGTAGGTGATCTCTGATTTTGTGTCATTTTACCAAGCAAAAGAATTGAATCCTATAAGCTATTTGGAACAAGTTCTTTACAAACTGTTAAGCCCTGGAGGCAGGAGAGTGGGTGGGGCTGTCTTCTCTGGCCAGGCCTCTGCCCACCCACCTTTGCTGGTGGGAAAATCAGAAGCGTAGTTTCCTATTGTCATTCTGCAAAAACTCACTTTTATTGCACATTCATTTTATGAGGCCTTGATTTTCAGTCCTCATTGAGGGGAAAAAGCTAATGCTAAAATAAAACCTACATTCATTATGCAAAACATAAAAGATGACTGAGACCCCAGAGAAAAAGCTCACCTTTCCTTCGGGTCGCTTACTGAAAACATCACACCTGTATTACACTCTGTGCGCAGTTTAACTGGATAGCATCAGGTTTGCAGACGAACGCTCGCCCTGAGCTAACTTTCCCTCGTTTTTGTTGATGGTGTCCATCTTGAAGAGCTGACCTGACTGATGCCCGGATACCAAAGAGCTTCTGAGTCAGAACCCCCCCATTCCCGAGGTTCTCCGACCACACTTTGTGGCGTATGCTACCATTTTAGGATAAAAGGTGGTCTGTGGTTAGAGAAGATTCTAAAAATATTCAAGCTTTGTAATGGGATAAACCACTGCTGCACGGCCACACACAGTGGCCATTCTCACTTCCTCTCAAAGACCCTCTTTACAGAGCTGGCCTAGTACTCACAAAAATCCTTTTCTCTAAATTATACCCAAAGTTTCTAAAAATGGGGAAACTGTGCTTAATGAATTGTGACTGTACTTGTAACCATTAAACCTAATATGCTGGTTGCAAAAGAAAATAATATATTTATGACTTTCAGTTAATCAACTTCAGAAGATAAAAAGTGAGATTTTTAAATCATTTGAAAATACTATCAAGAAAGCCAAAGGCCTTTTGCTTGACTTCCGCAGGAAGCGGTCAGATATCCCTTCATATAATGTTTTAGCCAAAAAAAGTGGGCAAGCATACACTTTTTTATATAATGCTGGACCTGGGAGAACAAGCCTTACACTTAGCAAGCATGTCTTTGTTTCAGAGCACAGAAAGCTAACTTTATTCAGATCCACAAGTTTAACTGTCCTGAAAAACACTGCCTGGCATACAATGATGGACTGCCATGGTGACCAGGGTCGTAGGTACACTGATTCCAATAGGCTGGTTTAATATCAACTAGAACCGGACAGATAGATCAGTGTTCTGGAAAAGTCTAACAAATGTATTCTCAGTACTAACACCCATGACATTTCCAGCAGTTGTTGCCAACAACACTCTCAAGAGGAGACCAATGAACCAAGCCCTCCTTTCCAGTCAAGAATCCTGGACAGGGGCTTTGTCAAGCACATGCTAGGCTTGACCTAGCAGGAGAGAGATGGTAGCTGCAGGGTTAGGTATGCCCTGTGCCTCTTCCTCTTCGGTTCTCATCAATCTTTCTCTTGCCCTTCCTCCTTCACAAGCAGACCCCAAGAAACCTGAGCTACCCATGACCAGGGTGAGGCTCTACCCTGCTGGAAAGGAACAGCTCCCACAAGGACCCTCTGCACATCTGAGAGATGGGCTCGGATGACACACACAGGGATCTCACCGACTGCTCCTGAGAGATGTGGCCCCAGAAATAAGAGAAACTGTGGCTCGCATGCTTGTGGGGCCCGAGTGCCTTAAATAAGAATCTGCACAGGTAAAATCGTGCCACGGCAAAGTCTGTGACGGGAACATTCTGAAAGAATGAATTAGCACCCAGCCTCCACCCAGTGCAACTCTGCCTGAAAAAACTGAAGGTGCCTTCCCTAACATGCTAGGATACAGTGTAACAGCTTCCCTAGTTTATTTCTAGCTCTGCTACTATAAATTCTTTTACACACTACATTTTTAGTCCTAGTTGTAGCCCTCCGGATTTGTGACAGTTTGATAGTATTAGACATCTCAACTACAAGTCAGAGTGATTTTTTTTTTTTAAACCCAAGGAATACGGAAGACCCAAGTCCCTCTCATTCATACTACAGGCCTACATTTCACAGACAAAAGTGTCTGAAATTGTTAGAAGAAGAAACAAAAATGTCTTTAAATTATCTGGTCCATTCTACAAGTCATACTATTTTTAGGTTAAAATCCCCTTTTTGTGTATTTAAAAAATAAAAATAAATTCTACTTATTAATCCAGCTCAAACCACGGTGGCCCTGCAGAGTTTGAGAAAGATCACGCTGCAAGTGTGTCCGGCCTGATGTAACTGCATAGCTCCCTGCCGCACCTAGGAATACCCTGAGCTGTGAAGCAAGCAGGAGGAGCCATTTCCTGGCGAGGATGGAGACAGCAGAAGCCCCTGACTCTGCCCATGCAGCTGGGTCTGCAGGCTCCACTCCACAAACACAAAATCGATGTAAAAATTACATGGACAAGCTAAGGCCTTTGGCGCCGTTACGTCCCCTTGCTGGACACACACCTGAAGTCTCAGAGCTCTCTGGGGTTTCTGTGGAATAAAATTAGAGTCTAACATCTGCCACTATTAAGAAAAAACTCCACTTCCATCTCCCACATGAAAACACCGAAGCCAACGAGCAGCAGCCGAGCCTTGCCACGGTAATGGTTATTATCCAAATAAGCTATTTTTTTAAACAGTAAAATTAGAAAATCCTGCTTCCATAATAATTTGAGGGTTATCAGAGTAAATGTTTGATAAAATTCCAATTCGACTCACCTGGAAAAACTGCTGCTTATCTGAACATCCCGAAAAGAAAAAGTGCGTTCCTGTAGCCATTTGCATCAGGTTCAGGGAACATCATCTTTTGAGTATGCAGTAGCAGCTTTCTAACCGAGCACAAAAGTAGCCTACCTTCAGTGCTAACCTGCATATTTCATTTAGACATTTCTTTTCGAGTTAAAACAATCTCATTTCTATTACTCATCAAAGAAATGAGATGATATAGTCCTGGCTAAAAGGCAGAATCAACACAGGTAGGCTCCTTATAGACAAAGCACTCCGTGCACTCGTCACTGGAGAGCACGCTCGCCTTTCAAAATGGAAGGCATTCCAAGTACATAAATACAAGATAAATAAGTCATTCTTCTGCATGGGAAGGACTGAATCTTTTACCTAGCACATTAGAAATGCTATCCATTGTGTATCTGTAACGTAAAGGCTTATGTGAACACATTGCATTTTATACACACCCCAACTGAAGGAACGTATTTCCTTCTGAAGAGCCCTGATCACTAGTCTGAGAAGTAAACAATTATCTTAGAAGTTACAAAATTCACCATGTTGAAGACTTTGCATTAGCTTTTCTGTTTCCGTTGAGAGCAGAAGAACAAAGCCTAAACTCAGCAGCTGCCCTTGTTGGCCAGATTCCTGTTATGACACAGGCAGTCTCCGGACTTTCATTCCTAAGGAGCCCTGCATTCTGCATGTGTCTTCACAAAGAGGGCAGTGTAACATCTAAACTGAGTAACCAAGAAAAATTACAAAATGTTGTCGGAAGTAGAAGACATCAGCGATCGGAATAGCCGTTCAAGGGAAGAGAGTCACATGGTCACTTGGCTGCAGCCTCTACCTGGCTTCCTGAAGTTTCTTCAGCCACTAATAGGAAGAGTGGAAGTCTGGGGTATTCCTGAGACACTGTAAGACGGGAGACACTTAGAAACTGTTCACTGCCATTGCAGAAAGGTACACTTGAGGCAACAATGATTAAGATGCTTAAAAACGCCACAGCACACCAAAAAGACTCAAGTAGCCCAAGTGGTTCCTAAATCAGTAACTCAGCCCAAACGTGGGGAATCTCTACTGTCACCTAAGCAAGAGTCAAGGCACAGGTGGCAGGCACTTAGTAGAAGGCAAATGGGAGGGGTGGAGGTAGCACATGCAGGTAAATGACAGGTGGCAAGCAACAAGAGACACACGGAAAAGCTTTAATATTAATTTTTGTTTGTTTTGTTTTATGGCTGACCTGACTATAATAATGTGCATCTAGGTCCTCCATTTTGGAGACTTGGAGAAAGTGCTTGGCCTTTGTAGGAAGACAGTTTATTATGTAATTGGACAGGCCAGGGTGGGGTGGGGGAATGCAGGATCAGAAAGAAAGGCAAAATAATATGTATTTAAATAAGAGATCCTCATCATAATTAGACTAAGTAGTCAAGACAAGAATGTGCAGGGTGGATGGGGCGGAGTGAGACAGGACATTTCCCCGTAAAGCGTAGTCTTGGCATGTAAATGAAGACATCTGAAGAAACACACAGGTTTGAAGCAGTTCTAACATTCTATCATAATTAGAAACATTTCAAGAGCCCTGTAATTTCCAATCAAAATTACAGTAATTTCCGATAAGCAAGCCATGATTCATGACAGAATTTTACATTCCACGAGAGATGACGGTGGCCTGACGCGTGACATGCTGGGTACAGCGCTAACATAAACAACTCCATTTAATGTTTAAACAGTACTTGATGTTTAGAATCTCACAATAAAAGAAACATATTATTGTAGAAATTATCACTTTGACAGTGATTGAAGGGTAAGGCAGGCATGCGGCCTATAAAGCTATAATTTTTTACAGTCCACAGCTTGAGTTTAATCATTTTTATATAACATTTCCAAGACATCCCTTAAGTATTCATCCGGCCTACAACTTAAACAGGAACAACATGCTTCTAAAGTAAAACCCCAATTAAGAACCATTATTAATGCAGACCGAGTAAAAGTTTAGGAAAAGCCAAAAAGTATTATGCTATAAATTTCATGTTGTGAGTACTCCCAGAATTGTGTATTCTATCACAAATCAACATCATCAGGATGTTAAATAAAAGGTCATCTAACGATTATGAAAACAGAACTGTGTAATATTTCAAGTTACTAAAATCTTGCCCAAGCCCTTGTGTGCCTCTAAGTCCTACCACAGTGTTACCAAGTCCTTTTGTGAAAGGGAAGAGAATCTTGTACTCTAAGCTTCTAAAACCTGTTCACGGCTCTGGTAAATGGCTAACAGACAATCGTGAGTCTACTCTAAAGGATGACTCTAGTAAACAGTTACCAACATAGCAGAGGCTTATTTAAACAAGAGATCTGGTAATGGGCTCTACGATCTAGCTATTGCTTTTAAATTTGCTTTGAAGAGGTCTGGGACTTCCAGTTTAACTCTATGAAGTCATCAGAGTTGGCCAAGTTTTCTGAGTATAGTGTAGTTCAATCTGTCTTCTATACAACTACAGAAAAACGGAAATCACCAACATGCACGAATGTATGTGGTTGTTTTAAAAGCTCCTGCACCACGGTAGGTAAACTAGCAGCAAAAGAAGCTGTATAGTTCTTTTAGACTAAAACTGAAGGACATCTGAGGGCTAAGGAGACAACAATAATGTACATGTTCTCTGATGAAGCAGCCTAGTAAGCTGTACCCATGACAGTCCACTTGTGCACAATGATTAACCACCTCAGGGCCTCCCTAAGAAACCCTTGGTCTAGAAGCAGCTGCTGGGACCCCACCACGGACATCCCAACACTGCTGTTCAACAGAGTCTTACACAGTACTGGAGGTCGCAACCTCCTGGTCATGCCAACCCACACTGAATACAGACATGTCTTTCGTAGACTGTGCCACAGGCATGGCTGATCAACACTCTAATGCCTGACAGTGGTACTGACCTGGCTTTTTGTGGCAGCAACCTTTGCAAAGAGTGCTTGGGACACTTTAGCACGCTTCATTTCCTGCTGAATCTCGTCATAAATGGAGGCATTGATGTTCATAGTATTGTTCTCTGGTTTCCCATTCCTCTCAGTGGCAAGAGTTGCTGTTTTCACCTACAAAACATTTTGAACATGGCTGTCATTTTTCATTAGCCAAATTGATTCAAAGCTTCTCAGGCTGGGCATCCAAGCTGGGCACCGTGACTCCTTTTATGATCAAGGTGATCAACAGTGCAGTCATTCAACATTAGTTATTGCCCTGAGATCAGATTGCTTAGGTTAAGGATGTCACACTGTCACAGGTGATTGCATCTGTAATGTGATGGCAACTGCCAGATGACAGGAAAAATAATGCCATAAAGTAAGTTTTCTGGAAAAGAGAGGAGCTTCAAGGACTTGAAAACGCTGAACTGTCTCCCAATTGCCTCCCATTTCAGCCCTAACAACGGAAATCCACAATTAGAACTATAATGCACAGTGTTGTCTTCGCTGGGTGCCCAGGGCTAATAGACAGTTACCTCCCCAATAGCTGTTAGATACTATGGCCTTTCTCATTTCAGACTTTTAAAAAATGCCCATCTCTGTTATTTCATTTTAAAATCTTCCATAATAAAGCCATTTACAGAACTGCATATTTAAATCTTCTCCCCATCCATGAGCAGGTAGAAAGCCTTTTGCTCAATTATTGTAAAGGCTGCTTGACTTTCGCACGTGACGTCCAAGCTGCTTTGTCTGGTTATTTCACCTTTTCCTGGCATTGTGCTATGGAACGACTTCCTTTGGACTTACAGAACTAGACAAGAAGAAAATGTTTCTTAAAATGTAGTTACATTTCTGTAAATTATACAAAATATACCATTACAAGTCTATTCAAACTATATAATTACTCAAAAATTTGTACCAAGCCTTTGATAATGGAGGTAAGCAGGAACGGCTAGAAAAATGTTCTTAACCAGCAAAGACTGGGGTTTGGAAACCAAACCTCAGCCTTAAAATCTGATACTATCATTTTTAATTCCAATTTTAATTTTTATCATGCAGTTATATGAAACAGACTTGGACATCTTCTTATAAACAATAATAAGGTGAATTATTTTTTCTAGGAAACTGGCAAAAATGTAATTGAAAACTTAGTTTGGATGCAGCGTTATGCTTCTCAGCCAAGGAAAATCAGGAGTTCACTACTAGGGTCCTCCATGGAGACCACGGTTTCTCTAGAGAGATCATCTTGCAAATAAACTTTGAATAACAGAAAAATAAAGCATGTTAGGATAAATGCACAGATAATACACGTCAAACTGTGGTGTTCCATATTAACTAAACTCTCTTCCCAAAAACACATTGCATGAAAGTGAGCAGAGGCCACTCCAGGAGATTAAGTTCCTGAAAGTAAATACAGGTCCCGCGAAAATGTACTTGAGTCCTTGAAACTTCTGGTTGGAAGCAAAGTCGTTTTCACCTGAATTACTTCCTGGAGACAGGTACATAGTAAGACCCCCTCCTCCATCCCAGCCCCAGCAGCAGAAGGAAAGCATCCTATGGGGCTGTACAATGCTCAGAAGTAGCTAAAACCACCACCTGTTCTCCGCAGGAGTGAAGTGGGGCTCCTTTTCCAGCTTTGGGTCTATACCAGCAAGGGATACATTAAGATTGGAGGTCACTAGGAACCCACAGGGCTGTGAAGCCCTAATCGGCTAAACATCACTTTAGGGGCAGAAGAGTCAACACATTGTGATAAATGGCCTACAAAGTTGCTTTGGTGAGATTTAAAACTTTGTTCTGGGGTGGTCTAGCTCTGTGGCAGAGGGATACATTTGATCACCCCCATGGGGTCCCTTCTATACACCTATTTTTGTCACTGCTTAAATGAAAGAAAAAGCCATTTCAAATGCTTTGAAAATCGAATGTTATGGAAATGGAGGTCCCAAAGTCCATCACACTAGAAGAAAAAACAGTTCTATGGTAGCAAAGTGAGTAGCAACTGGAACAGCACTGGTTAAAAACTTGGGATTTCATCTGGTCTTAACAATTTTCACTCTTCTGTAAAAGTTAAATTGCAGAGTTTAAGTTTCTGTGATTCTGTTTCTAAAATTTTCGTTAGGTTTTCTATAAAGCAATTACAACATGAACCAAGAAGCAAGAATCCTAAATAACAAAAACCAACCAAATACTCATTTCCTCGTTGGGGTGGGGGGAGGAGAAAAGCAGCACTAAAAGAAGAGAATAGAGAAAATGTCTAAAAACATAGTCAGTGCCTGCTGCATTACTCAGTCAAAAGGTATTTAACAGAGCTCTTCATGCTGGCCCAGATAGGCATCTTATCAGAAATAAGCCATTTGAATTCTAGAACCACATTTTTTCCTAAACGCAAGCTATTGCTTAAGAGGAACTGACTTGGGCAGCTTTTCAAAATATGAAGGCTGAATTTTTCCCCAGGTAAAAAATGAAAACAAAAATCTTTTCTACTCCACTCTACTAAGTACTATTTTTGCTCAGTACAAAAAATCTTCTTTAATCCTGGTTTAGCTTTTAATATTATATCATCCATTAAAATTCATAAAGTAGTTCATCCCAGGCAAAACAAACTACTCTTCACTCTTCCCCACAAATAGCACAGGAGGTGAAATAAATGCAGTTGCAATCGGAATGGCTTTTATCAAGGTAGGGCGCACTACTCCGTTATTACTGTGGCGCCAGGGAGCAGTCAGGGATGGGAGCTTCATCCACCCTCCCACGTAGGGGACAGGCGGCAGCACCAGGGCTGCTTTTCCTTTCACTAAAGTTGTGCAGCAGAGCACACATGTGACATGAAAATTCTGGTTTGCTTCTTCACTGATTGCTGAATGCATCATTCTCTCGGGGTTATGAGACTAACACCCTTTGGTCTGGGTGGGTGAGTGAGCAGTACCTGATGCAGGAGACGCTTCTGTAAGATAGGACTCTTATTACACAAAGTTAAAGTGTTATTCTTTTTTAGGAATTATGAAAACAGAGACTGATATTTACTGGCTGGTTTATATGCGAATGTATATTAACCCTCTGAACCACAGCAGGTGTGATCTACCTTAAAACTGGAAACATTGTTATACAGAGGTTAAGTAACTTGCCTCCTGCTCCAGGCTAAGCTCTGAAGTTCGGTTTGCTGAAATCTGGACTTAGTCTCAAAGACTAGGGAGTTATGCGGCACATGTTCTTCTGTGGGGTCTTGTTACTTAGAAAACTTCCTAGAAATCAAGGCATGCAGGGCCTGCGTTCAGAAGCCCTTTGCTGAGTCTAGTTCACTTAGTTGTAAGGTTTAGAAGCTAATGGTTTTATAAAAAATACAAATCATCTAATCCAAATTTATTTTCCAAGGTATGCCTATTTCTCTTCTTAATAATTTTGTGGGCATATTTATGGGTGATGGACAACAGTCCTATATAACACTGCCTTCAGTGTCATGGTTGAACACTTCAGACTTGTCTTTTTTTCATACGAACAATATTACTTTCCAGATCTAGACCTGAAAACGCCTTATCCTTACAAGACGACCATTAAATGGGGCAGTGTCCCCAAGAACATTAATGTTTTCTCAGGAATCCACAAGTAACCGTTCTTCTCATGTACTGAGTCCATGCATATAACTGGACCCAAAGCCAAGATTTGTTGTGAAAAGACAGAACAATACAGGAATACTTATGTATTCCTTATATGGACTTGGTACATTTTCTAATACATTTCTGAGAAACATCACACCTCACTAGGAAAGAAGCTAAAGAATCTCAGGAAGAGATACAAAAGAAGTTTAAGGAATTGTATAATTCACTCAAAAATCACAACTTGTCAAACAGTTCTTATAGAAGTTAAAACTGGAAAAGTAACTCTAAAAGTCAATATGCATTAAAAACACAAATAGCACAAGGCAACAACGAAGGTAGAGGGCTTAGTTTAGGCTTAGTTTAGTTTAATTTTAATAATCATTAAAATCTATTCATAAAAATTCCTCTATTAAAATCACTAGGCAACTTTGTACAACATAGCCAGAAAACAAATCTATAAGGTAGACTAATATGTATTTTCTTATTATGAAAGTTTTAAAAGTGAATTTTCTTTAAGAAACCATAAGTATAATTGTGCCAAGTCATTCCAAATAGATCATTTGTCAAACATTTAACCAGACAATAATCTCGAACATTCCTTCTAATCTAACAACACAAATTCCCATTTTCTCTGACTTCCATCCTTTTCCTATAAACTGTATTTTCATAAAGGAAAATGCAGCAAATTTAATTAGGATTTGGAAACATTAATTAAGATCTTTCACTCAGTATTTTAGTTCTTCTCCTGGTAAAAGGTTAATATTAGTATTCAATAAACTAATGCACGTGAAGGTGCTCAGAACACTGTGAACCATTATCAACTATAAAGGTGTTTTTCCTTTTTCAGTTACAACACGGAACATATGAAAATCTGCTTCTGACAGGTTTGGCCCGGACCCAGTAGAGGACAATGGCCATTCATGGTTGCCTCTACTGGATTACCCAAAAGAGGTCTGCACTAGGAGCACAGCACCATGGCTAGGTCAGTCTTGAGCTTTGTTGCTTCCTGTGGCTGGGTTGTCTCCCGGTAAGAAATGTGTAGGACATCCTTCTGGAGACTATCCAAGGAAGTTCCATTTTAAAGATGACTTCAAATCTAAGTTCCTATTCAATAGTTTAGCTCCTTGGTCTAGGATGCCCCCGGAACACTATAAAATCTTCCCAAAATGTGAGCTACATACTATAGGAGCTGAACAGATTCCAGTCTCCCAGGTTTAGAATTTTTTGGATATCCCATGAGTCACCAAAGAGCTCTCTTCTTTTTACTTTTGATGGGAGTTTTTCCTTTTTTGTTTGTTTTTGTTTTGTTTTCAGAAAAAATCAGAGTTCAAGCCCAAACCCAAGATTTGTCTAAAAAGAGGTTTCAAATCTCTATTTTACAGGATATAAAATGAATGGTGATTTCACAAAGTTTTCTCTGGTAATATACAAGACTGAAGACAGTTTTGCAAGCTTCTCTGTGGTGTTTCCCACCTTTTCCTGCCAGTCTAGTTACCTGGGGTAAGCATATGAACATCTCTTGGGGGTTCCATGTTAACGTCAACTCGATTCAAAACAGTTCTAACTCTCCAAGCCTGACAGCATGCTTTCCCCAACCTACTCACTCTGCAGTCAGATAAACAGGTCATTCTTCTAAATTTAATGTGTTGCTTAAAGGGTAAAATGTAACCAACTGACAGCGAGCACTGTTCTAACACTAAGGAAAAAGTAGGACACACAGACACTCATCTCTGGATTTGGTCAGACAGTCAATAAAACCACACTAGGAGAATACTGAAAGCATCTCACCAAGGAGATATAGTGCCTACCCACTTCATGTTCACCACTGGTTCAACACTCTGACTACCAGCTTGGTTAGTTTTAACCCCTTTTGAAAACAAACAATACAGTGAAGGGTGTCTCACCCAGGAAACCTGAGACTCAGGATAAAGTAAGTGACGTATGTTTTCTATCCCCACATAGCACCGCATATGGTGCCTCTATAAATACACGCACAGGTAAGTATTGAATAGTATTTTAAGAGTGTACAAAAAGAAATATCGCTAAAGAACTAATACAACCTTGGCTCAGAAAACACTCAATGAATAAGGATTAGTGTGATCATATTTAGAAAATAAAATTTCCCAAATTCTACAAAATGAAAGTTGTTTAAGCACGAAATTAAATAAGTGGGCATATTGAAAAGAGAAGACGGCCAGTGCTAAAAGTCATACTGTTATTTTGGAAAGCATTCTAAACACCTCAGAAAAAGAAAGAGTAAAGCCAGGCTAGTGCCCACAGGTGGACAATCACCACCTGGATGGTTCCTATAAAAAAGTAAGGGTATGAACACTGAGAGTTTTAACCTTCTTTATATAATAACCTAAACAAGTCATATACATATTTACAGAGTTCCTAAATCTGTATTTTAGGAAATATTACCAGTCAAACTCAGTAGCTATGAGTAGGCAGGCAGCTTACACATGAACATGGTGACCCTTCTCTCACAAAACAGCGCATCTTACCACAGTCTGCTCCTACAGATGTCAAGACAAACTGAGTTCCATTAAAAATGGGATTTCAGAAATAATTTCTTTAGAATATTCTGTCACCAGTTCAGAAACCTCAATAAGTAGCTGGAGTGAGCATCTAGTCCTCATCTGCAGAATTCCGGAACAGCGCCACGGCTTTCTTACCCCTGGGTGAGCTTCTCCTACACCTCTACACTCAACTTCTCCACTCTGAAACACATGGACTTGTTGTTGATTATTGAGGAAAAGAAATCATCAAAATCTGATTTTGACATTATATTCCATGAAAACTCTGATGTGTTCCATATTCAACTTTTTAAACAATTTTGGAAGTTGATCTTAGTGTAACAGGTTTGTACCTGCCACAAACTAAACATGGAAAGAAATACATCCGCTTGTGGATCTGAACTGTCATCTACTGGTTTACACTGAAAGTTCCTTTCTTGACTTCTCGCAGTAGTTACAGGGAGTTGAGTTAGGACTGACTTTCAAACAGGAATGCACAATAAAGTTAGCTAGAAGGTAGACTCATTTTTCCTTCCTAAAATACGGAACATTTTGAAGAAAATGAAAATGTGCCCATTTCTGGGAATTCAGAGAGAAATCTTTATCAGTCCCATTTAAAGCTGCCTTCAAGAATTGTATTAAACTTAATTATGAAAGATTACAAACGAGATGATATGTAATTGGTACCAGCTGCAGTCCATATTGGAAAGCATAAATATAAATGAAATTATTTATTTTTTATTTAATATTCAAATGGCAGTCCTCAAACTAGTGATAGTAACCAGGCCTTATTATTTCTGTTCTGAGGTGAACAAAATACATCTGTAATAACAGAAGAGGTGGCTACATCACTTCTTCAACCCTCAAGAACCCAAAGACTTGGAACAACACAAGGCAGTTTTTCCCCCTAATTAGGAGTGAACTGTTTTCCATCAAAATTAGTGATTTGGGATGAAATTCTCAAGAAAGTCTATGGAACTTTTAAAAATCTGTATCTATTTATCTAATTTCTTGCCAAGAGTAATCATTAACATTTTTCAGGACAGGAGAAAGAACCACAAGGAAGAGAAGGGGCACCTGGGGGGGACGGCTGGGCGGAGTGCTCAGCAGTGGGGCAGGACCCATGGCCGAGGCAGCGTTCAAGCTCCGTTCCCTCTCATCCTGGTATATCCGGTCTCTTTCGGCTTCTGGCAACTGTAAGAAATTCTGCATAGCCCGAAGGTTTACCAGCAGAGACTGGGATGCAGTCTTGGGGTCCTCTTCCTTTCGGAGGATTTCAGAAAGCAATCCCTGCAGGGGAGGAAAGACACAGGGTGAGCTTGCTCCTTGTTCCAGCCAGGGTATGGGGAGTGTCCTACGCCCTGCCTTCTTCATGCCCTTTAGAAAGTGAGCAGTCAGAGGCCCAGTCTCTACAGGAATATATTAGCTACAGCTGAAGTGGTAGAGAAGAGAGCCTCAATTGTATCCTTGATTTTATTAAGCATCTGCTTTACATATAGCAGAAACTGAAATGGCCTAATTGGTCTCCTTCCTTTGAGTAGCTTAACTTGCCGTGAAATCTTTCCCAGAGAGACGGTGGGGGAAGTTAAGAATACATGAACTCTCCACAGCACAAGAGCACTGATCTGGGCAGTTCTCAAGCTGAGACAAAGGCACAGGGCGACCGAGAGCAGACACAACACCTTTTCTAGAGGAGCGGGCCGAACGTGTGAAGAAGGTACCAGGAAAGGAGCTGCAACACATCACTCAAGGCCACTAAGGCTTTTGTTTATACAGACAATATTCTGTTATTCCTTAGTGTTGAACTAACGAAGTGCCACGGTTGGCCATGTGAATGTGCTGTTTAGAGGAAACGGACAAGCACAAGTGATTTTAGAAGGTTCTGTCCCATACCAATAGGTAACAGGTTGAAAATTTTGAACATCAGAAACCACAAAACAATCCTGAAATACATAACCATTCTTCCACACTGTTAAATTCTGTCCCAGAATTTGACATACTGAAAAGAATATCATCAAATCACTTGAAACCAAAGATCACTATTAGTAACAGCAGAAACTTAGCAACTCCTAGAAACTTCTCTTCAGATGTTTCTCTTCCCTCAGCAATGAAGTAGTAAAATACCTTTCTTTTTCCTCTGGGAGAATTTGTTTATTAAATGGTTGATTTCCTCCTAATGCATTTGAACAGTGTGAAGAAGACATACAAGCAAAGGCTGCTCTGAGCACGTAAGACTCAATAGCTGTGTCTTCCATTTCAAGCCCGTAGTTAACGTGTGGGACACCAAGATGCCCTGCTTCCTTTACCTAGACATATCAGGAGCTCGCAGTAGTCTCAGTCAAGACCTCTGCATTGCCTGACAACCCGCCTCAACCCAACCCGTGGAAATGGTCAAACATGTGCCTTTGAGAGAAGGCAAAACAGACTCGTCAAAGTTTTAATATTTGGGGATTGTTATGGTTTCTTGGAAGTATAAACCTGGTTTTCTTCCAAATTTCTCAAATCAGTGTGCACCATGTTGCCTGATATAGCTTGTGGGTACAGATAGGATAAAAAACACTGTCTCTGTCAAATAAATCACTTGATTTATAAGTTAATGTTTAAGGGGGAAAGAAACCTCCAACAAGCTCTGGGAAATTGAGTCAATCTAAATAAATAATCTCTCAACAGGTCTATTGCAACCAAACCTGGACGTTCTATCTGAGCTTTCACAAGAAATGGTATCTAAGAATTGAGGCCCTTGTCCTTGTGGCCATGATACTAACTAGTACCTGCAGCTGTGTCTACTGAGAACCAAGTCTCTGTCAGCTGAACTCAGATCCAAACCGGCCATTTACACCATGCAGCTTAGTTAACTTGTACTGGGCCAACTAATTAGACTATTTCTGATGTGTCTTATAGAAATGAAGACACTAATCACACACAAAGTCTGTGCCATTGCTCCTGCAAAATATTATATACTTAGAAAACAAACAAACCAACAGCAGCAGCAGAACCTTGGAAGCCAGGCATGGGGACATGCCTGCAATCCCATGCCCGGAAGGCTGAAACAGCCACGACTACATGGTGATACTGTCTCAGAACACGAATAAATAAATAAAGGAAACAAATAAAAGATGTGGCTGGTAAAGCAATATATAGCAATGGTACAGGAACACATAAACAGATGGGAGCACTGAGTGCAAGCAAAACATCACAAAGCCCTCCAGTGCAACAGGACATTTCTGTCACCGTAGCCCAATGCCTTATGCTGAACTTGTTGATAAACACGAAGACAATTACATGGCTATACACTACAGAAATAATAAAGAAAAGGACATGAGAGTATATGCTAGAGGTCACAATGAACTATGACTAACTTTACTACATAATCAAGGCCATGGGCCCTTCCAGGCAAGGCACTTGGGCCTTAGATGTTATTGCCAGTGCTCTGTAAAACACCAGTCTGCAGGAGCCTACTAACTATTCAGTATATTAAAAAACAAATCACGGCAAAAGATACCCTGTATATATTTAGGTTTGTCCTATACCAGAGTACTTGAAATAAAATATTTAAATATCTCAAAAAAAACCCACAAAGGAACATAGTCTATCTCTCTATTATAGATGCTCCACAGCGGAGAACTACAGTGAGAGAAACAAACAAACAAACAAACAAACCCAGAACCAGAAGCCAGAAGCCCCTTCTTTCAAGTCCTGCAAGCACAGCACTAAGGAGAAAACCTGGTGTGAAGTCAGCGCACCTTCCCATCCAAGCAAACACGAGTGCTCCCTCTGCGGAACCCTTTCCAAATCCAGTCATCCCTTGGAGGGGATGCTAGTCTCTCCTGGACTGTGCCGATTCCCTACAGTGTTCAAAGAGCTGCACAGCAGTCAGTGTGGACAGTCCACTGGTTCAGAACTTGGTTCATTTTTTTTTTTTTTTTTTTTTGGCCCAGAGCTTTTAATGAGGGGAGTGCCCCCTGGTGGAATTGCCTGAAAATATTGTCAGAAACTGTATGAATAGTGTTAATTTTAAAAATTACTTAAGAGTAATGTAGAATAATCTGGATGCAGATAAGGACCACTAGAGCCGGACACTAGACTGCATTTCTTGCCCTCTTCAGACTGTTGAGCGGCTGATGAATTCAATATAGATATAGTTCCTTTCCCTGTTTTATAAAGGTCAAATATATGCAGCCACGCCAGGGAAGGTCAAGGCCACTTGTATTATTTCCTCATGACTGACTAATACAATATCACTACCAACAACCCACCATAGTAAAGGAACAGTACACAAAGGCCTGCAACATCACAGAACTGGCTGAGGTTCTGAATTCAGGTTCAGCCATTTCGTGTGCCATGGGTGCTCAATAAACTCACTGATCTTAACTGGGCAAAATCATCAGTAACCTTGTTTCTAAAAAGAATTCAAAAACTTGTGTGCTATGAAGGGAGTTCCCAACACGTCATGAATATCAATTTTCCTGGAAGTTAGAAGCTGTCCTTCCTTGGTAGTTCACATCTCGCAAATGATTAGATAGATGTGTGTTGTACACAGAAAAACACACCATTATTCTGCATTGTCATTACTTAGTGGTGAAGTGAGAGCTCTGATTTTTTTCAATTAAAGAATTCATTTACTGGTAAATTCCTAAACCTCTCCTTTTCACATTCCAACAAGAGTTATACAAGTTATTACAAGTAAAATTCATTAGTAATTGTAAAAGAAAGAAAAAACCTTCAACAAATATTATCAGTACTTCCAAAAACTCATTATGAATTCTCTAAAACAGCAGATAAGTAAAAGAGACGGCCAATCTGAACAAAAAGCCTGCCTGGCCTCCAGCTTGTCTCCTCTTTGAACATAATCACCGATTAAAATAGATTGTATCAGCACCATGGAACTTCAAAGCCCTCAGAAAGAAAAAAGAAATTATTTGAGGAAACCTCTCTCCTAAAGAGAAACACAGAATATTCTCCAGGCTACCTGCCTGTTTGGGGAGTTCCTGATCACATGTCCAGGTGAAAGACTATTTCCAAACTCCACCTGCTCGTGGACTCATGCCAAGCAAGTTATAAGTAGATACATTCATCTCTGTCCCTTGGTAGGCTCATCAAGAGCTGTCACGTCAGGTAATGGTACCTTTTTACCTTTTAGTCAATAATGCTATGGACAGTGGACTTTCTTAAATTACACTGAAGAATTATAGGAACACAGTAGCGATTTTTGTTATACTTAAGCAGGCGAATTTCTCTCCACCACATAATTCACAGAACTCAAATTCAATAAAACATTATATGACGGTCCATTACTGCTTTCAGTTTTGAATAATCCATCTTCATTCTTTATTTTACTGGAAAATAAAATGTGCCAAAGACAGGAGGGAGGAGGAAGAAGGAGAAGCCACTGAGCAGGAAATACATTTTCTTGTATCACAACCTTTAGATGACAGTATCCCAGAAAGGTGAGCTAGAAAGTAGAAGTATAAACGCACTGGCATTCACTTCGGCCACAGGTCTCCATTAAAAAGACATCAGCAGATCTAAGTGAACGAATGGCATGTGCTAAAAGCTACTCTCTTCAGTACCAAGTAAAAACATGACCATCATTCAGAAAGGGAAGATTCCCTAAAACAAGTAATTTTATAAATTTTACCATAAATTTTCAGAAATGGTAGACTTTTTTAACGTCAATGTTGACAGTCTTGAGAGGATTATCGTTTAATTTGGGAAGCCCTTTTAAGATGATGAGGAGATTCTCATGAGTTAAAACAGGAAATCCAGGGCTTAAAGCTACTCAGAGCTGTCAATGATTGAAATAATTCTCCGTTCCTAACCATGCCACCTATCACACCAATGTATTACCATAGTGTGCACAGGGCGCAGCGTCTGTCTCCTCTACCCAACAGAACTGTGACTTTTCATGCACATATTTGACGGTAATGTCTGAACCCCAGGCTGGAAGCGCTCACTGAAATACGCGCACCCCGAGCTGTGCTCCGTGGCTGCAGAGCTCTCGGCTACATATGCATCAGCATGTGTATTTTCGTACTCCACACTCACACCCTACTCTCACTCTGCACCTGCTTTTATTGAAATGCATACACTCTGAAATAAACACACTACATGCATTCATATGAATGTATAATCACTGAACTAAATGCAGCTGCGTGTGGGTGCTTGTATGTGATTTTTAAGTATGACCACTAAAAAATACATACATGCTTTAGTGGGCAAAAGCTGGCTCTCAATGAACATCTAAATATCCACACAAAACAACCTATATTTAAATAAATAAATGAATAAATAGGCAGTTCTAAACGAGGCCCAGTATCTCCCACTGAGAAATACCAATTACTACTACATAAAGGGTTAAAGTTAAACCTGTTTATCAAGAAATATTTCTGGATAGTGATTTTTTTTCTCTAAATTTCCCATTTAAAAAGTGGTACCTGGGTGAAAGTATGCCATGCTTCGATGCTCAGAAAATGAACTCACTGATGCCATGTGAACCACAGAGAACCGCCTTTTTGAAGACACTAATTCATAGGACAAGGGAAATTCACCACTTACTGTAATAAAACCTACAGATAACCACAAAGGCTCTGTGTGAGAAGCAAGGACAGACTGGGCATCGCCCAGCCGCAGTGAGGATGTGTGTGGAGCCCTCCCTTATTCTTCACACTCACCGAACACACAGCCTAGTGCTTTAGCACACAACCATTTGCTCACTTTTTCAAGGGCTTATCAGTAAATCTACAGTCTGTGTCTGTGTCAGTGTGGTCTTTGTCTGAAGGCTTTAATTGAATTCAACAAACATTATCCGACTCTTACGTAGAGCCCCAGTTTTTGGCCCAGGACTAAGCATTACCAGTAATTACTGTATTTACAAGTCAGAATTTCTAGAGGGTGGCCTCTGATTCACTGATTTTTTTTTTATTATTATTGGCCCCAACTGAACTAAATGGTCATATTAAATTTGCTAGCTAATAATGAACAGTTTTAAAGCTGTAAAGACACAGACTTCATGAAAATACAAAGTTGTAACCTAAGACAATCCAGTGTAAAAATCACTCTTTTAAAACCAGAACAAGAGCGAAGAGAAAGGCAGGTGGAGAGCCTGAGAACAAGCTCTGTAAGACCCACCAGGTATGACCCTCAGTCTAGCCAGGGCAGCCAAACCCAGGGCAGCTGGCACCCTCCCAGGCTCAGCGACTCTGCCAACAAGGAATAACACTAAATTATTTTTGTACCAGAATTTTATTCCTAGGATCATGTAATAAACATATTTGAGTCAGGCAAAGACAGGGGGGAGGGAGGAATAAACAAACATGTAAAAACAAGAAAACTGAAAAGACATTATTGTCTCAAATTTTAGTGTGCCTTAGCTAAAAATAAGCACCATACACATTATATTAGTCTCTAAACAAAACAAAGAAAAACTTATAAATACTAAAGATACTATCCTTGAGAGAAGATTGTGTCTCACAGGAATTCGCCCAGGAGGTAAACGGTGTAACCTGGGGCATTTGTAGACCTCAAAAGGAAGTCTAAATTGAATATTCAACTAATGCTTACAGACCAACCCAGCACAAGGTTATACAGATAGTAGTGAAAGGCCACCAAGCCACACCCATTCCCCCCACTGTAGACACCTAGTTATCTATAGTGTGATAAGAGATTTTATGGTGCTCAAATGTTTACTTTCTGGACTCACAACAAACACAAAACCCCTGCTATCTCTGGTGTGAGGTGAAGTCTGTGTAAATTAATGCAGGACTCTGGACAAAGGGCAAAGGGCACCAGAAGGAGAGGATCTTAGAAGTGTGGTCAAGCCACACAATGTGTACACAAAGGGCCATAAAAAAATCACACTTTGGCTGGGCAGCAGAGGTGGTGGCCCATGCCTTTAATCCCAGCACTAGGGAGGCAGAGGCAGGAGAATCTCTGTGAATTCAAGGCCAGTCTGGTCTACAGAGCAAGTTCTAGGACATACACAGAGAAACCCTGTCTCAAACAACAAAACAAAAAGAAAAGAAAAGAAAGAAAGGAAGGACAGACAGAAAGAAAAGAAGACAGACTACACTTTGTAAAAAACATAAAACTCTACTACAAAAATGGGGGAAACCAAAGGAGGTGTGGAGAACAGGAGCAAATCACGGAAGAAGGCAAGCTAAGAAATGTCTGCAGAATTAAATTAAACCACTATTAAGCTGCACAGTATCAAAAAAGGTTGAAGAACTTCAACAAAACACATTAATATATTTAAGTTTCGCATGAACAAAAACACGGAAAAAGACCTATGGTAGACACTTCACCTTCTGTCACTAGCAGCTACCATCCCATGACGAGAACACAGACAATGCCAGTGTGCACTGGAAGGGACACAGCAACAGGCACCACCACAATGGTAACAGAGGTGAACGCAGAGGAGAACATGAGCACGGAAGCGAAGGAAGGAGGAGGAGGCAGAACAACACTGACCTGAGTTCTGTTAAAAGCCACGCGTGCAAACACTGCCTGGGAGATTCCCGCTCGTTTCAGCTCGTCCCGCACCCACTGGTAGATTTCTGAAGAGACCTCCGTGTTCGTTGAAACCTGCTGCTCCAAAGGCTTATTCATGGACCTACTGACAGGGGGAGGGTGGTTCAAGTACTGCTGGTTTAAGGACTGCTGGGCTAGGAGTCTGTTCACGGCATACTGCTGGTTAAGCAGCTGGGCCATCACCAGCTGTTGGTTGACCAGCTGAGGACTGATAGGTGTTGACACAAGCCCAGGGTGCAGGTTCGGAAGAGGGGTCCGGACAGAGGGCTGGCTGCCATGGGAGAGCTGTGCAGGAGATGGCGGCTGCTCAGCTGTGTTCCCTGGGACTGGCTGCTGGCCAAAGTTGACATGGTTGGTGCCTTGCTGGGACAGTTCAGACAGACTATCCATTTCAACTAAAGTGGACAAAAAGGAAAATCAGGTTCAGACAGCAACGAAGAAAATTTCTGATCACTTCCTAATAAAAGAAATATAAAGAAATCAGCAAGCAAACAGCACACTGAGGAGTAATGATGCCAAGATAATTTCAGGACACGACTTTCTGGGCCATCACTGTGTTCTCCTCTGCAGACGATTCGATACTCTTCGTGTAGAACAACACTCCTTCCGCTGTTCTGACCTTAGAGTTAATGCAGTGCTTCTCAGCCTCTGGGTCAAGACCTCCTTGGCAAACTGTTGTTGCCAAAATTATTTATGATTCATAACAGTAGCAAAATTACAGTTATGAAGTAGCAACAAAAATAATTTATGGTTGGGGATCACTGTAATATGAGGAACTGTATTAAGGGGTTGAAGCATTAGGAAGGTTGAGAACCACTGATTTAAGACATAAAATCTACTATAAACACATTTTTAATGTTTGCTTTGAAATCAAACTATTACTGGTTCTTAGTGGTGCTCATAACTAACGGCTGTTTCTTTTAAGATGGCCTCAAAAACATTGCTCGCTTAATGGCAACAAGAAACTGTGAGCTAAATTAAAAGCAAATAACTAAGCCATGACTAAAAAACAACTAGAGAAAAAATTGCAAACACTTCCGTATTACATTAACTCTAGCAATCCAGGCAAAAGGAGGAAGTAGTCTACAGAACAAAGGCCTAAGAAGGTGGGCATGACAGCTGGCTGTCACTCTCCGCATCACTGGCCTTGTTTCATTTAGGTCCAATCATGGACGCATAAGGATTTCAGCAAATCCATCTCAGGATAAAGCAAAGACGTAGAGCAGAGCAAGCCAGCATACTCAGTGTGGCTAAGGCTCCACTGCTTTTAATAGAAGTGTGGTTCTCACCAGCTGCTAAGGACGGGGCAGAGAGCTGTCCTAGGACAATGGTGAGGCCGTCACAATTCCGCAATTTATTTCCACCGGCCCAGAATGAATGTTTCTCCTTGGCTAGAGCACTTGTGTGGATTGGCTGAGAGTCAGCTCTAAGTGTGTCAAATGCTGCATTGCTGCACAGGAGGGACTAGAGGGAACTGTGTGACAGAAACAGGTGAGCCTTGTCAACCGTGTATACCTCCCATGGACAGGCTCGACGTGGATTCTAGTCACCATTTCTCTTCTCACTAAATATGCAGATTTTATAATCAGAGGGACTGGTCATAGTCCTATACCCCATGATATGTGCAGACTCTAAGAATGGGAAGAAACCTTCAGTTTCTACCAGTGATATCAGCCCAAGTGGGCCATTCACATGGAACAGTAATTCAAACAGTTGTTCCCAACTAGATGCATTGTCTTCATTACAGCCCTAAGCTATAAAAGCAAAGAATCTGTTTTGGTAGATGGATGGCCTTTCTTCAAATATTAAAAGCTAAAACATGCTCAAAATTCGGGTTTCTTGTCTCTAAGTCTTTAGGAAAAGTTATTACTGTTGTTACTATTAAATGAATAGAATGGTGATAAACAAAGATTTACAACAGGGCATATGGCTTTGTATACGAAACACTCCATTCCTGTTTAATTTCAAGATGTAGCACGTATTTGGAAGGTACAGTATATGAAATAAGGTACATTCACCTTAACCACAGTGGTTGCTCCCATGACCACTAACGGACTCACGAAAAGAAAGTGCCAGTCTCCCATGGCTCAGCCACAGCATGCAACAGTGACCAGCTGTTTTCCACCCTGGCTCATCTTGATGTATGTCTTGTCACAAATGCTGACCTAATGCAGCATGGTCAAAGAGGGCGCTGCGCTGGAATGGAAAGTGCCTACCTATACGGTCTGGAGCCATAAAAACCACTCCAGCTCAATGGTAAAAACCAAGGAGTGTTTAGTGAGTCAAAGATAGTTGAATCCTGTTTAAAAGCTGGTGTGAAAACAGCCCCTTTCTCTTTTTTGCAAACAAAAGCAAAAATCCTTAAAGCATGATTATCTCTGTGAGAAATCACAGCTGATATTAGTTATTCAAGGCCTGGTTAGGGCTTCACTGAGATGATACAAAATGACAGCTCTCCTCCTCACGCCTCGATTTCCTGCATGTCTGACAACCAAGTCAGTGTGGCTGATTTAAACACAAACATTTATTGAATTTAATTATCTCATTATACTCATACCCACTCCCCCACCCCCAAAGAAACATCCTAAATTGATCTCTAATTGGGCAATCAAAAGATCTGGCTTTCGATGTGACTTTGATAAACCCCCAAATGACATGCAATGGTATGCTGCCACGGCAAGGGGATGGGCTTTCTCCCTTCCTTTTTTTGTTTTTTTTTTTTATTTTGTTTTTTTGTTTTTTTTTTTTTTTTTTTTTTTTGCTTACCCATCATATCCTTTGTCTTCTTGAAATGTTTGTACCACCTTCCAAATTCTTGACATTTTGCTGCCGAGACATTTGCATAGTACGTGCTGTTCACAATGGAGGAGATCATACTCTGTGTGGAGAGGGAAGAACATGTATAAGACAGCATGGCACAAGGTGGGTACCACAACCTCGGCTGTGGGAAGTTGTACCTGCTTTCAGTCTTTCTAAACCAACTGGGACCAAAGCTTCAGGTTCTTCAATTCCATTACGTAGATAATCAAATGCTTACTGAAGTAGCAGCAGCAGCCTACACAGCAGCCCTCTGTACCCATCCTTCACCCAAACCAGCCGTTCCCCAGCCAGATGATGCCAGGACTGAAATTTAGAAGGTAGGGTATTTTGTAGCATGGTGACTGAGCCTGACATGTTTGTGAGCCACGGACACCGCTTGGAAGCTGGAAGCTCATCTGTAACGTAGGCCAGGGCCTGAGCTCTGATGGCCTCAGCAACACCTACCTCTCACCAACATCCCCAGCACAGTCAGGCACGACCAAGCAGGAGAAATCATTTTTTATTTTCGTGTTCACTGTATGGATTTCAGCTGCTGGTGAGCTAACAGCGCTCAGAGGTCACACTTAAGAGGCAAACTGTCTCAAGAGCCTTTCTCAGAAGACAAGCATCTTCAGACTTGATTGCTGGCTTTATCTAGTAAAGCTTGAGTTGTGAATTTTAAATGACCAGAAAATGTTTAAATATATACATTTCGTGCTAATTAACATTTTAAGAGCCCCATTCACAAAAAGAAGAAAGAAAAAGAAAGAAATGTCTCTTTACCATTTTTCTCTAAAAAAAAAAAAAAAACAAAAAAACCTTGAAGAGCTGGGCATGGTGATGAACCTGAAAGTTTCAGTCCAGCTCACACCACATAGTGAGACACTGACTCAAACAAAAAGGCACGGACAATAGTCAGCCTTCTAATAAATAAAAATGGAGACAATGATGTTAATGTATCACTAAGGCTTAAAATAAAAAAATACACAACCACATTTCCGAAAAACAAAAGCCTATTTTCCCAGATAATTTTGGTTACCGTAATTGCTGTCACTTAATTCCTGGTTCACCCACAGTTTCTAGTAGCTAAACTAACTCTCTATTGAGTCTTAGGAGTGAGACTGAAGTACCAAGCCTCCTGGTCCTGGGAGTAGAAACCTAAGAGCTTAAATTTCAGACCTGGTTGGCCTACAGAGAAACAGCTTACAGAAGGCTCCATTGTTGGGAGGCAACGAATAACCAGAAAAGCCAGTTTGGGGACAGTTTTATATCATTATCTTCTTTAAGCTACTTCAAATGTAAAGCTCTTTGGGCTATTATTAACTTTGACATCCATCATCACGTTAACTTAGTAGCACACACATTCCTGTAATGTGTAAGTTTGGGGGTCCTCTAAAGAAGTGGGAGCAATGCACAGGCTGGAGTTGCATTATTTATGCAAAATACAGCTGTCTCTCCAATGAGGCACCATGATAGCTTTTTCTCCCCACACTTTCTACTTTATCGTCACTTTTACATTTTATTTCTCTAAAAAGACATTCTTAATGTGCTTGTGAAGCCCTGCCATTAATCCAATAGCTTGCAGTTTCACTGAGAGCCCCCCTCAGTCCACAGTGCAAATAGACACTTAGCAAGTTGCCAAACCCAGAGCCAGAGGAGGACTACCTGACAGTTAGCAATCCGCCGGCTTCCATCTCACTTACTCTCCTGTAATAATGGATCAATAATGTTAGAGTCTAATAAAATGACTGAGATCACTGATAGATAACAGTGATTCTGCGGACAGGTGACAGCTCGTGGTCTTCTACTCTGGCCCAACTTCTAAACAAATACTACTTTTTACCTAGACATTCTGACACTGTCCAATGTTAACAGAGCATACCATGGAAGGTCGCATATTTAGAAATAAATATACAGGCTTCCTAAATTCTGTAGAGGTAGCCAGTCCACTTTGTCCCCTTAGTTCTATATATTACATTTGTTTGTTGCTGTACTGGCTGTTATGAAGGACACAGGGAGGAGTCAGACATAGCCTCTGTCTAATAAGTTTGCCGTCTATTAGGAAGCAGGCGATGTTCTAGATGGTTTCAATATAATGTGACTCTCTGCAGCAATGGTGTGGGGAGGGAGAATGCATAGTGTGAGGGAAATACATTCTGAAATACTTTGATAAAGTTCAAGCTCATAAGCAAAAGTGCTATGCAGTTCATTACCATCCATATGTGGAAAACAGCATCCATATGGGCCCTGCCATCAAAGCTTCCACTGCCCCCGCGCAGCCCTAATCTCTAGTGTGCGTCCTAGTCCTAAGGCGATTCTACCGTTTGGCAGAAGACCCTCTGTTCCCCCTTCACTTCCTTACTCCATCACTGGGCTTTTATTATTGGTAACGCAGATCTGTCAAAGACCCTTTCAGTGGGACCAGTGCGATGACAGAGCAGCAAAGCTCCTGCTGGGTCTGAGACGGTAGAGAAGGGACTCCCAGACACTGTCCTGAACTCCTCACACACCCTGATACACAAACATGTGTGCGCGCGCACACACACGTACAAACAACAAATTATTAGGATGTTTTAAATAACAGACATGATTTTCAAAATGATGTCTCTGTGTGGATGTGGGTATGTGGAAACCAGCTTTCTTTCCTAATCTCGCCACCATATTTTCAGAGTCTCTCACTAAATCCAGATCTCAAGGATTCCACTGACTAGCTGGCCAATTAGTCACAGGGGTTCTCCTGTTCCTACTCTTAGTACTAGAATCACAAGCTGCTAGGCCAGGCTCTTTATGTATATGCTGGGAATCCATGTCAAGTCTTCATGCATGTGCAACATGCACATCACCAACTGAGACATCTATCCCCACAGAAATGGTCCTAGGAAAATTGAAGGATGTACTAATCAAATGTGGTAGCAAGTCAAGGGACAAGGGCAAACAATTTTTGTTTTTCTTCAACCTCTCAGCTCAGTAAAGCTGGGGTGCATTTCATAGCAAGTATCAGGAAGACAGACTCAACCCTTCACCCCTGGACATAGTCCCATGGCTCCTCCATTCTGCCTAGGAGCTGTTCATCCATCAGGCTCTATGGCCCCGAATCTGCCAGGCCTTCCCACTTTCCCGAATCAAAGCAGGCTGAGCACGGCAACTAGCACTTCCTACACCGAGCATTTCTTCTAGACTTATCTCAAAACAGCCTGGATGCTCATCACAAGGCTGAACACACGTAGGGATGGGAGAAGGCCAAAGAAATAAGCCACTTCTTTGGGTCACTGGAACGTCCTCCTCCTTTTACCCTCCAATGTCAAAGGCAACAGCATTACTGCCAAGTGAACCTCCAAAGCCCAATCTCTCAGCTACAATCACCTTTCTTCAATAATTTGCAAGAGATCCCCTCCAAGTTTTCCAAACCAACCCACAGATGTCTCCAAAGAGGCTGCTGGTGGTTGCTGCTCTGCTCCCTTGGTGTCTACTTCTATGAGCACTTTCAAATACACAATTTCTGCGGCAAGTTTTCTAGTCAGTCAGTGCCCAGTAGTGTAAAAACATCAACATCCGAGGAGTCAATTAATCCAACTGACTAAATTCTGATGCTAGAAATTCTGAGTTCAAATGTTGCTGCAGGGCACACCAACCAAAACACAGGCCGAGGATCCCAGTGTGGGGAGATACAATTTAAAAGTTGGCAGAATTTGGCTGTGGGTCTCCTAACCCCTGTGTGACACGATATTCTCATCCTAGGAGCCAAGTTGTAAGCTTTCCTAAGATCCACAGAGCACATGTCTACTCCCTATGAGGAGCTTGGCTCTTTCCGAGTCTGCTAAAGTTCCGATCTGTAAGGATGCCATCTTCCCAGAAACCCCAGCCCTCTAGAAGGATACCATCTGCCACGGGCTGAGCCTCCTTTTCAGCCAAATACATTATTTATAACCTTTCTAATTGTGAAAAGGTAAGGGTGGAATTTTTCTAAAGCCTGACTTACATATTGTTGGAACATTCTGAACCTTTGCTCGAAAATCTGCAGGTCTCTAAATGTGAAAAACAGAAAAACACAAGGAACTGGTTGAAGTTACATAATTTTCCCAAATGTTATCTTCCAAACCCCTGCTAGGGAGTCACACACACTGTGGTGTGTATCTATAATGCTCTGGAAAATGAAGGAAGGTGGCCTGGTTGTTCTGCTTTGCCATCTTAGTGGTAAGGGGACTTGTGTGGGAGAAGGGCAGCCTTTTTCTCAAGGACAAGATTATCAACCGGGAAGGGGCTGCAATCTGATTACCCTTAAAACTGCTTTGTTGTGCCTTTAACAACCCCCCTCAAAGAAAAAAAAACACCCCAAAACAATGCTAATCAGGTTATTCAATCATTTAAACCAAAACTGTTCATGCTTTTCTGCCAAATCAACCAACCACAGCAAAATCTGTTATCTCTGATTGCTCAGCTTCCAGTCAAAAAAACCAGTTAACCCCCACTATTCCAAAAGTTTTCCAAAATAACCAGAAACAGGGCAAGCTGGGGAAAGGGAGGAGGAGGCCAGGCCTGTTTTGCAGGGGTAGGCGGCTGCTCGGTATTTGCATGTGACAAAGCTCTTAGGAGCCAGGCAGCTAGCAGCTCCCTGGTGCTTCTGAGGTCCCCATGATGGCCTTGTGCTTCTGAATGTCTCCTGGCTTTTTAAACAGGACTGCCTGCTGATGTTGGGATCCTAACTTGCTTGGGACTTGGGTCTAGGATAACTGAGATGGGAAGAGACAGATGCAGCTTCTACAAAATGGTGGCTCACCCATGTTGAAAGCTTGCCGGCTCCTTCAGCAGACAGGGCAAGGGCTACCACATCTTATTTACACAATTATCTAAATACGATTAAACAGCTGATGGACAAATATTAAACTGGAAAATGTATAGTCATTTCAGCTTAATGTAATCCTCTTTCTGTAAACACCCAAGATGATTTTTTTTCCAACCAGAACAGTCCTGACATCTCCTAAGCCTAAGGGTGAATAGCAAGAGATTGTTTTTGATAGTTATAAATATTCAAAAGACATGCAGACCATCTGCTTTCATAATACAGGTAAAGCGAGACTGAAATGGTGGCTGCTGTATAAAAATGATTCTTTTAACAAAGTCTTCCTCTCCTCGAAACTATAAAGACAGATGTCAAAAACTGTTTACACAGAGCAATCAGGAGCGTGTAAAATGTAATATTCCTTTTACACACAGTGCTTGCTAAAGAGGTTTTTTTTTTTCTTTTTCTTCCCATCTGTGTGTTGCAACACATTTCTACAAGTTAAAAACATTTTTTTTTTCAAACAGAGATCTCATGAATACCCAAAAACATGTGATCTGGTTTCTGAATGCTAATTAATTTCAGCTAAGGAACTGGAGTATCTTTCCCTGTAGGAAGGAATCTAGGTTTTGAAGTGGAGATCTCCACAGGTTTGATTCTGTGAGGTTAATCTCATGGTTTTCCATCACCTAGAATGTATTTATTTGTTCTACCCATGCTTGAAATGAAAACACATCATGGCTAATGTCTTTGGCATAAAGTTGAAAATAACTATTATCTGAAAGAAATACCTACACATGGAAAATATACAAAATCAAGAACAAAAAAAAATGAACTTTAACTCCTGTCCAGTCTGAATGCTGTGGGAAACTCACGCGTTATTTCCAGTGCTAGAACACTAATCTTGACAGAACTTATTTATTTATTTATATTAAGGAAAAGGAGGTATTAAATATAACTTTTTTATCTATTACATTAACGGCAAGGAGGAATTAAACACTTTTTGTATTTTTCAATGAAATGAACATTTTCTCAAACAATACACTGAACTAACTGCCAGTTCATTACTATTTCCTGTTTTTATTCCTTTTCTTTTTTTTTGAGAAGCACAATTTCCCAAGACTGTCCCTTCTCCTAAAGCAACACCTGACTAAAATTCATCCATATCTGTGAAAAATCCAAAAGTCAGACTTGAACTTGCTATCCAGCACAGCTGATCAGCTCCACGTACAAACCCTGCTGTAACTGAGCCCCTGTTAATGGAGTCTTGTTTGGATCCCCAGGCTATGAACACCACATACAGGTCTTTCCTTTGTAAGGCACATCCTAGGGGACGGTGGCAGGGCCTGATCGTGCTGGAAGTGAGGAGCGGGGACCCAAATGGGCTTCCATTTATGACAGCGAGTGACAGGATCACGGAGTGCATGCTGTTAGCTGACGCCCCCCAATTCTTCCCTCTGGAAACTCTACCACCCTCTAAGCTATTCTCTTGGGGGAAACTACCAGAACACATCTGAAACCTCGATTTGTCACAATAAGATGGATCACTTATAAATTTCTCTTAAGCTCCAGCTGTCCAAGTTTGGGGGAGCTCTTGCTATTCTTGATCATTTCTGGTGCCTGGAAATGGCGTTTTCTTCCAAAGAAGTCAGGACACATCACCAAAAATGAAAAGCCGTTATAAAGTTCTGAAGGAATACCAAAGAAGTGAAAGGAAACACACCCATCTCTACTCTCATTTCCCCCAAATGTATTTTCTAAAGGTGAAAACGTCATCATTTTGCAAAGCGCAGATATCTTAATTACCTAATAGCACACGTTGTAGCTTTCAAAGAAAACGCTGGTGCAGTTACTCTGTTTCTAAAATAATTTTATACAAACTCTAGATAATACAACATTTGACCAAATTCTCCATCCTGTCCTCATTTCTTCTACAATAAACCTCAAACCACTTGCATAAATATGCAAGTATCTTAAATTGCTAAGTATTTGCCAAAAGGTATATTATTAGTATTAGTAGTAAGGGTATATAGTATTTCAATAGAAGTGTACATAATATAGAAAACTGAAAGGTAACCATCACTGCTCCAACCAGTGCTGAGAATCCGTGAGGGGATTGTCTTTGCAGAGACACCAGGGGAGAATCAATTGTGCAATGCACACATCACTCTCATGCACACCCTGTACACACATCTCTACCTAGAGCTGTGTTTACAGGAAGCTTAAAGCCACTTAACATCTTGCCTGTGATATAATTATTAAAAATATAAATGTTATTGGGTTAAGTATCATATTAACCTAAGTAGACTTTACATGAGCACTTCCTTTAGATATGCCTGCATCTGGGTAAATCTGATTTAGATAAACCTGAAACTCTGCTCATTTAAACACTGGAGGGATGTTTGATTATTCCTTCTCTGATGCCCTGTGTGAATGTATGAGTGGCTCATTTTCATAGAAGAAACAATTTCTACTACCTGAACTTAGAAGAGAAAAATCATCGGACTCATTATTAGCTCCTTGGGACTGACATGGAGCATTTTCAAAACACTGTAAAGCACGAAGTAAAAACAAAAACTCCAGGCTTTTGAATAACTCCCTTTTCCCAGCAGAAGAACTTGTGCTAGGCTCTGAAACTGTCCACAAGAAGCTCAACACTCTCTGCATTCTTTCTTCATAGGAACACTGTTAGATTTGAAATTGCTTAAACACTAAGTGTATGTATATTGGGGTGGGGGGAGGCAGGACTTCAGTAAACCTTTGAGCAAACCCTTCTCATTCCCTGACAGAGATCTAACTTCCAGTCTGCTTGAGCTCCACTATGGGTCTCCATTCCACATTCTTCTATGGCTGTTATCTCACAGGAAACTAAAAGAGGAAGCTTGCCCCTGATGTCCATGTTTTGCTTAACACTCTTAGCTCTCAGATAAGATTTCCCACAACTACTACGTAAATGTAAACCAATGTCACCTCTGGATTAAACATAAAGAAAAATAATAGCACTGATGTGACTTCATCCCTATCAATGTTAGAAAAATCCCTCAGTTTAGGATCAATGTCGTTGGTCATGACCTCAAAGTGAAATGACCCAGCAACATTGGGATGGACTGCATGACAGACATTCGTAGTTCCAAGTGCAGATGCCTCCAGACCTTCACACAGCCAAAGGTAGATTGGACATGTAGAGCTCTAATGATGTCTGCCATGCTGGCCCCTGGCTGTAAAGCAGCCACGGAGGAGGGAGGTGAGGCCTCCAAGTTGGCAGCATCAGCACCTGTCCCTAAATCACTGGGCTGTTATTGAAACCCACCCCACCCCCTGATCTTTTCCTTAAGAAAATGGACAAATGGAAGTAACAGTTAAAAGAAAAGGAAAATGTGGGTCTTGATTGGGCACAGTTGAAACTACCCTGGAAAAGCTAACGTGCATGTGATAATGCTGGAAATCTGTCAGCGAAGCTTGTGCTTCACTGTGATATACGGTTAGCTCATTTTTAGCAGTCTTCATACTGCTGAGCCTTTGGACTCCCAAGACTACCATTCTGCTTAAAATCAGGTATGTGCTGCAACCTCTGCAGAACACAAATACCAGATAACCTGCAATGCAATAAGCTCTCCTAAGTAAAGCTCAGGAGTCATTTGCTCTTGGTTAGGTAAACGTCACAGGCAGAGCTAAGTATAATTGGGAAACAATTTGTGGAGTAGGATACTGCAGACAAGAATGTCTACAAAGCTCTTCCCACACAACTGCTAATACCACCCATAAATAAATGTATAGCCATCATACGATGATGTCTTAGTGCAGGAGAAATGCCTGAATTCTTGCGGTGAGTCAGGATCTGTGCTTGCTGGAATAGGTAAAGACCCTGGGGTGTGCGCGATACTCAGCAGGGAAGGCTCACTGACACCCTGAGCCCAACCCAGAATCCATGCGGTGGGAAATGAGAACTAACTTCAGGGAGTTGTTTTCAGGGAGACAGTTTCTCTGTAGCTTTGGACCCTGTCCTGGAACTCAGTCTGTAGACCAGGCTGGCCTTGAACTCACAGAGATCCTTCTGTCTCTGCCTCCAGAGTGCTGGCATTAAAAGCATGTGCCACTACTGCCTGGCTGGTTTTGTTTTTGACAGAGTTTGTGCAGCCGTGGCCGTCACAGTGATCTGCCCACATCTGCCACCAGAGCGCGGGGATGAAAGGTGTGAGCCACCATTGCCTGGCTACAAGCTATTCTTAAACCATGTGACACACAGATATGTGATTTTAAGCCACTCATGCCATTTGGACAAACAACTCAACTTATTGTCCACTTCTGAACTAAGAATTAACCATTGCCCGGGGTTTTAGGGTGCTAACGATCACAGCAACGGTACCATCCCCTCCCTCCTCTCCAGATGAAATGGGAGCATGGAAGTCAGTTGCTCCCGTTTCTGGAAGTCAAGATGCTTGTGCTCGTTCACTACACTGATGGAGGAAAGGGTTTTCTGGAACTCGCTCTGTAGACCAGGCTGGCCCTGAACTCAGAGACCCGCCTGCCTCTGCTTCCCCAGAGCTGGGACTAGAGGTGTGCCCACCATCCAGCCCACAGTCCTCTTCTATTTCTGTAGCACCCTTCATGTACATCCCAGGGTGTTTTACAATCGTTATGAGTTAAAATTAAAACCAAAGCACATACAATTCCTAATAGAACTGTTTTAAAACTGCTAAAGAGAACAAATAACTTTTAAGTCTAAATTTAAAGTCCCAGCAGCCAGCGTGTTCCTTGTCTCAATTGGCAGCGAGCTGCAGAGCCAGGCTGCTGCTCCTGTTATGTTAAAGGCTTGCTTGTTTCTTTATACTCAGAGTATGTTATAATCAGGCAGTTTCCCAGGAAAGAGGCAGAAACCCGTTTGTGTATCTGTTTGATTATTCTGAACCGGAGGAGTTTGTTAGGGGTCCAAATCTGGCACTGAACTAAAGTTCATTTAACAAGCAAATCCGGATAAAGACCAACTTGAAATTTCAGTACCGAGAAGGAAAATGCTCAAGAACTGTCTCAAACTAGTTCTGTTTAACAAGGAAATTAGCTTGATTGGCACAATTTGGTTGTCAGTCTTTTCTTTTAACAATTAGAAAGTAGTGTTTAATAGCCATTCTCTCAGACTAGGTCTTTTCTTGAGCCTTCCAAAGCTTAGAAGGCAAGGAGCCATGTTCTCATGATGTGGTTTTTCTCCTGTGTTAGTGATTCTGAGGTCAAAGGCAACCTATTCATAGGTTAAAAAAAATCTGTTAGGTGAAAATGAAGTATCTACACATGATTACACACATGAAATTGGCATGGCTTGAATTCTTCATACTTCACTGTTGTGAAGATAGAGCCAATGAGATATTTGAGATCAATTCTTTTATGTTAGACCATTGCTTTGTTAAGGTTAGCTTTTAGGATTAATAGATTTGAAGGTTGGAGAAAACGAACCAAGCTACTATAAAATTCTACCTATCGAAACCATCTATGAATGAGCCTCATTTAAAAAAACAAAAACAAAAAACAAAAAAACTTGCAATTTGGGGTATGTTTTCTTGTAGTTTAGACATACTGCAATATTGCTAAATGGAAAAAGTGATGCCCTGACTGGTTTAAATGGACAAAAAGTTAAATTATGAAAAGTTGTGTCAATTCACATAACTACCTACGGAGAGCTAGCTTGTCAATCACATAATGCAGCCCACCACTGACAATGGTGGTTACCAATTAACAATCAAATAACAGCTTACTAGTTTATCAAGTAGTTCAGCATCTGGCAAAGCAAACACTAATAACAAATATTAATAGGCAGATTCCCCTTTGTGAGTTCGAGGCCAGCATGGTCTCATAGTGAGTGTCAGGATGACATAGGGAAACCCTGTCTCCAAAAAAATAAAAATAAACAAACAAACAAATGGCAGATAGCAAGGTTACTAGGATTGAGAGAACCTTTGGAACTCTAAAAAGAAGAGAAAGTCGTCCAGGGAGCTGCCCTTAAAGGAGCACGGTGCTCAGCACAGATGTAGCTGCAGCCTCTGCAGCAGGAGGGGTAGGGACCTCAGGCAGAAAACTGGTATTCTTCAGGGTAACTGCCCGGACATTCCTGTCCATCATAGAGGACCCACCTGGTGACAAAAGGCCTGCATTCTGACACAAATCTGAGAAGTGTAACTGCCTACTAGACCAAACAAAAACGCTAACCTTTAACCGTGGGCTTCAAATCAAGAGGCCACCATGGGCTCAGCCACACATACTGACCCTGCAGATGTGAAGAGCTGAAGGGCTATGGCCAGAGCTGAAGACTGTATACTCAGAATTCTGATCCTCCCAGATACAGTCTTATCAGCAGACACCCCACCCTCACCCCTTACGACTTAAACCACTCCCCATGCCCTAAAATACAAAAACCCATGTGGGAGAAAATTCTCCCCAGCTGGAATAAAGGCAGCGGATCCCTTCACGCCTGTACCAGAACTCCAAGAAAGAAAGTGTGCTGTGAACACCTGGAACTACCTTTATCTGTGTATATGATCAAAAAGACCCTAGGTTTACCTCCTGGGCTGTGATTTGGAAATTATTGTTGCCATGGGCACCCATCCAAACAGTCTGTGCCCGAGGTTCCTCATCTAAACATGGGGCTAGAATTCTCTGCTACTGAGAGAAAGGGCAACATGAGGTACGTGAAAGCAGCAGAGTCAACTATACATGACTTCTTCAGCTACTCAGAAGGGTGCCTGATACACCGGCAGCCTGTCAATATGTTTTAAAAGTTTAATATATATTTTGGAATGAACAAACGTATCAATATGTGAATACATTTCATAATGTTATGTGAAATGTGATATATGAATACTGATGATATCCTCAGGAAATATGACTATTAATATTTTAAAAGTTAAGAAAGATGTCATTTTAGTTCATATAAATACAAAAAACAAAGTACAGGGCTTTTATTTTGTTTTTAGAAAAACACGTTGTATTCGCACATTAGATCTGAACTCTAGATTCAGCGTTGTCAACTGATGGAACACCAAGTGAGTTGTTTATCAAAGGCCTGTGGAGATTTTCACCAGCCTACTCATAGGCTAACTGGCATGAGGAAAAGACAGCATTTTACTGTCTGTTTTGCAAGCAACTAATAATAATAATAATTTTAAAATCCAAGATTTCTTGACAGATGCAGTCAGGAGGAGGCTGGGAGACTGTTTCTGCCATTGGTTTACTAGACGGGGTATTCAAGCCTGTTTCTGTGTCTCTGGGAACTGAAAATAAAAACGGCAATTCTCATTCACTTTATAAGGACATGGCTAGGAGTCATCTTTTCTCCAGGTGAAAATGAAACAGAAAGCAATCCCAAGGCCTGAGATACTGGGATGTGTGCAGATGTGAGGAAGGAGGAGAGGCTTAAACACTTCACGAAGCAGACCGAGATAAAATCAGGGCCATCTGACTTCAGCATCTCTAGAAAGAAACATTAATTAGGCAGAAATAAGAATTAACTTTTTACTTATGGTACCTTTAGCAAAATAATTTGTCCTTGTAGCAATGTATATATTCATCTAATGTTTGATTGGATTAGTATCTAAAACTCTAGGGAAAACAAGCAACCAATTTAATGTTTTATTGTAAATCAAAATATTTACTTTTATAATTCCCAATTTACATCCTAAATCCATAACCCTCAAAAGTTTCATGACAACAGGCTTTTCTGTTCCAGAATCAGACTGTTTTCTTCTATGTAGTTGCCATTCAGAATGCAACGGCCGACCTATCTAACCACAGCCACTGAAAAACGCAAAGGCAACAACAAAGCATCCAATCTCAGATCTATAATGAGCTAAGCATTTTTAACATCCTAGAACATTTTACAAAAATAAACAAGCACGTGATACAGAGAACTTAATAAACACATGTCACTCTGCTTCGGCAGATTTATGGTAGGAAAGCACTAACAGACAGAAAGGCATGAGCTGTAAATCAAGCCACATACACTTACGGAATCCCTCTGCAGCTGGAGAACCCTCAGGAATGTTAGCAGAGTAAACACTGTTGTATCAAAACCTCAGCACCCATTGTAAAAATCATCACCTATTTTTCAAAGTACCATTGGGCAAGGACACGGATAGAGCAAATCAGGACTAAGATCAGTCATTAACCAGCACCTTGAGTTTACTCTGTAGGAACACCAGCTCCCATACTGTCAAAGGAGAAGCCAAGGGTTCTAAGAACCCAGGACCAACTGGACATTTGCTTAGCTTCTAGTATCAGCCGATCCTCCTGGGTCAGGGCTTGCTCCCCAGGCAAGTTCTAGTAAGACCTAATCCTGATCCCTCCCACCCCTCTCTTCCAGCAAGAGATTTTCAACCTAACATGTTATTTAGGGATCCTATATCCATTCTTGTTACTGGAATATTTTAACATATTAAAACAAAACCCTTCACTATTTAACAAAACTTTTTAACATATTTAACAAAACCCTTAAAGTTGATAGCGACATATTCCTATTAAATAATGCGCTAAATGTTTCTCATGAAAATGAATCAGAAATTGCATGGAGAAGTGAGGTGACAGCACCTCTGGGCATCAGGCTGCTTTTTGTACATGAACAGTATTTATTTGCTAGGCATTTTTCAACACAGTATTTCTATCACCAATCTCAAATATAAAAGGAAGAGAAGTTTTGACAAGCTCAGTGTATATTCTGGGTGTGGGTGTTAGGAAGTCTTTATCACTCACCTTTCCTACCTTCACCATGAAACCAAAAGGGAAGGAGCTACTCATGCAAACATTCTGAGTATTGGAAAAACCGAAGACGATGTTGCAGTGTAAAACTTCATTTGGAGTTCAGTCTTTTCAAACATTAATTTTCAGTATCTGTTACTTCTGCTAACATGTGCACGATTATTTCCAATGATATTTTTAGAAAGGGAAGATTGCCACTATAGCTTAGGTTGCAATTTCAGCCGAGGTCAGTCACTTAGCTATGGTGATGGGGTCCTCTTCTGAAGACCTCGCTATAGAAATTCACCCAGTATGGAGCACACCTTTTATCCCAGAACTCAGGAGGCAGAGACAGGCAGATCTCTATGAGTTCAAGGCTGGTCTACAGGAGTTGCAGGGTGGCCAGGGCTACATACAGACACGCTGTCTCAAAAAAAAAAAAAAAAAAAAATAAGAAAGGAGAGAGAAAGAGAAAGGAAAAAAAAAAAAAGAAATTCACCAGTATACAGCTTCAAGACTAAGCCTCGGATTTCCTTTTATCATTCTGCTTACTGTGATAACTGCCTATGCTCAATTCATTTCTCATAGTGGCGTTAAACAAATCCATAATTCATGTATAAGGTACAAGAGGCGGAGTTCACTGGCTAAATGTGACTGTACAATAAATACTTGCACCACATCCTCATCTCCAGCTCATAGAGGAGACCTTTAGTCTTTTCTTGAGCTGACTTCCAAAATCAGAGGGACACTGGGTTACAGGCAGATACAGGACACTGCTACACGGGGTATTCAGAAATCTGAGCAAAACAACAACAACAAAATGATTCACTCTAGGTCACTCTTACAATTTCAAACACTAAGAACCAAGCAGTACGTCCTCTGGATTGTCTTCACAGCCCAGTCCCAGAAGGCAGTCACTCTGCTTCCTTATGCCACCACGCTGACCTAACCGCTGCAAATTCACTTAGAGCACTTTTAGTTTCTGGTTATAATTCCGCATCCTCTCTATTTCAAGGATGAGAACAACAAAACAGATAGTTGCTGAGGGATGAATGAACTAATTTTTTAAAAAGTTTGCTCTCAAATATAAGAAAACAAACATTTAATAAGAGAGAACAGGTGATCTGTTGCTACAGCTTAATCTAGAATTGATCCTTTCCAAAATTGCTAACATCAAGGCAGAGCTGGAGGCCTCTAATGAAGCAGGGCTGAATGCATGGTACCCAGGAATCCTCAGGCACCCTACATTACAAATACCTACTACTCAGTGTCATAAAAAACAAGCTCTGAGACCAGCTTCACTCCAGAACCATTCATTCCGAGCAACACAAGTTCAGATGATCGGCAGACTAATATTCATAATTACATCTTCAACTAGAATTAAAAGAAACTTTAAGCAAGCACCCCAACTAATACTATAGCATAGGATGACCTTAACAACATGCTGCACCCCACTCTGTGGTGACATAAGCCAAGTCAAGTCTGAGCACAAAGGATGTTGGGTTTCATCTTGGCAAATCTAGAGTCTTAGTTGTCCTCTACCAAAATCCAGGCCAGAAAATGAAATGCAACAATAATAAATCTGTCTCATTTCAAAATTCCCTAATGGTAAAACAAGCATCTCAAGAAAAGGGGATGTCCATTTTTAAAAAGTGAACTAATTCTTCAAAATTGGTTATAAACTCCTAATGGGCAATAACTATGAACCTTTTGTTTCAGGCAAGATATTTCTTATATTTGTAATTAACATACATACATAATTTACAATTATTTCAGCAAATACTTTCTCATTTTATAATAGAGAAAACACCATGATTTTATGTAGCCAGCATGCTGAAGTTATTCACAGTAACACTGACACTATCATCCATGAACCAAAGCTGTGGAGGTCTTACCACTGTGCATCTGCCTTACAGAGGGTTCGGAGTACTCAGCAGTGGAATTAAGAATGAGCTGGCAGTGTGATGTCTTCTGCAGGACTGGTTTGTTGTTGTTGTTGTTGTTTTTTGACACAACCCCCGGCCCCCAGCCCCAAGGGAGAAAGGGTATTAAAAACTCTGTTCAGAATGAATAAGGCAGGTTTGCAAAGGTTACCAGTGGTCAAATCACTAAGCACTGTTAGCAAATTCTTACTTCAGCTACCAGTTGATTGAAACCAGGGATCCCATCAACCCTCGAGTGGTAGCTGCCCATGATGTCTTATTATTATGACACACTATGTGAGTACCTGTGAAAGAGGGCACTCCTTGGCCAACGAACTCTGATTCATATCTTTCAGTAAGTCCTTCAGAGCATTCCTTACTGTGGTGTGCGACCATTGTTCGGGAGGCAAGTCTTCTAGTTTGGGGCAACTATTTGAGACATAGATTAGAAAGGGGATTATTACAGGATTGCATCCTGCTGCAGAACATTCCTTTAAGACAGACAGATTTCATTTTGCGAATCAAACAGATGCATCTGGAGATTGCTCTCGGTCTCCTGATTGTTCCGATTAGTTAATTACTTTATACAACACATCTGCTGTATCGATGCATGAATTATACATCAGCTGCCTGTGGTGGCTATTTTTTCATGTTACTTCTACCTTCCTGCTCTGATGCGCTTGGAAGACAATTTAAGGTGTACTGCTTTCTCGCGAGCCACCAGGAAAAGCATTAATGTATTAACTGATTTCCTCCCACTACTCTGTTCACACGAATTAAAATGGCAAAAATACAGATATAAGTAAATAAGATCATGGCAAAGCGAATAAGGCATTCTTTCACAAAATGTACACAGATGGCACTGTTCATGATATGCAAAAATATTTTTTTCTTAAGTAAACTTTATGTAAAATGCCTTCTTGTAATGCATCATTTAATTGACTAAAAGTAAAAAGTCTTATCTTTTGAACGCATGCAAAAAATGCAGAAATTTCAGGAGAGGGAAATGATTTCAAAGTCATACATTGAAGCTGGAGAAAATAACAGAAGGGGTAAAGTTACCAAATTAATCTGGATTAGCATGTCTCAAACCCCCGAGTAAACAGAAACTGCAAGCTGGCTAGAGAAGCTTTATGTCCACACAGGCAGGGGGAGAATTTCCCTTGGAACTGCTGCTGGACTCACCTGTGTAACTGGATTTTGAGTGTGACCACATGATACACATCTTGAAGCATATCCGCTACCGTAGCGTCAGGGGCATCTGTCACATATGACAGTGGAACTGGGTTCCACTTCCCAACTTGGATGAGCCCTAGTCCAGATAAAGAGAGGACATGCTTAGTGCTGGCTTTCAGACCCAGAGAGGTTGCTGTGCTCTTCTGCACTGCCACCCCCACAAGCAATACTGTTGTTTGTTTGAATGATTCCCTTTCCCTCAAAAAGGCAGGTCAATGGAGATAGCCGCAGCACAGCTTTCCAAACTGGGAAGTTATGTAAACGACTACAAGGGCTGTTTATTATTTTGGAAATAAATACCCATCAATTAAACCTATGCATCCGGCCACATTGTCCTAACTTACAGGAAGTTCTAATAAGACATAGCTGAACCGGTTTTAAATGGCTTTATGATTTAGATAAGATTCCCCATTGCAGTGGGAATCAACATTGAAAAATACTTTACAGCCCATAAAACCATCAGAAACAGAATAAAAGAAACAGAACTAGATATTCAGTCATAAATGCAAATTGACTCTCAACAGTCCATCTGCTCAAATATGCTCCTCACTTCCTTGTGGGTCCTCAGTGGAGCAGATTATTAAGGTCAATAAGCATACTAATGATTCAGCTGAAGTAATTTAAAAAAAAAATTTACCTCGACATTCCACATGAGCAAAATGTGTGTTAACTAAACCAAACTGAATTAAGCTAATTTTTAAAGCCACAGTCTATAAGGAACCAACATAAAGCATAGGTTACAGCTCTCTGAATAAAATGTTCTCTGCTTTGTCTGAGAGGCAAGCAGGAGCGCCAGCAACTTCCCAGCCCCAGGAGTGCACCATTTACCTTTGGCCTGGGCAGCAGAGCTGTGCGAATAGCCTAGAGACAGCAACGCCATCTCTATCAGCTGGTTGAAAAGCATATCCTTTCTCACCAACACAAACTCCGCGTGCTCCTCCTTGCAATCATACTCAATGGCGTTTTCATAATGTTCCACCACACAGAAAACTGGGAGCATGGTTCCTATCAAAAAGACAGCGAAAAAAAAAAAAAACAAAAAAAAACAGAAAACCGACAATCTTCAGAAACAGTCTGGAAGGGGGACACCTAAGCTTTGAAAATAAATTGTTTGCACAGGGAGAGAAACAACAGAGCTCCCCAGGCAGACTTGGGAGAGACACAGGCACACAGACAAACATGCAGTTGCTCACTGTTTAAAAGTTGCAAAGGAAATGCTTCCATTTCCTTCACTTGAACTTGGTCCTACGGTAACGCAGGCTCGCCTCGTTGTAACAGTTTATCTCCAAAGCAGTGAATGCACAATTGCTTCTCTGACCAAACAATAATGCTGCCGAGAGACAACTGAGTGTCTGGTCTAATCTGCTGCAAGGGCCTTACAGCCCTTGTCTTCAGAGGGCCCACCTTCCTACTGTATACACGCTTCTGCTAATAACAGCTTTCACTAGCTTGTGTCCAAATTATCTGACCACACAATCATTTCTCTGCCCTTTTCAGTATTTCCTCTAACTGGTTCCATAAAAGGAACACAAACCCTGACCAAACCAATCCTCATAGACACTGTTTCAAGGCACATAAAGTAGAAACCTCACACTTCTGTAACTACCTATCCCATCCACCTGAGGAAAAAGACACGACAGCAGCCCAAGTCTTAAACACTGACAATGTCTGCCCCAGGAAATACGATAAAGATGGCAGAGAGGGAGCGGAAAGCTGGCCTTCCTGAGAGGCATGAGCAGCAGACACCGATAGTCTAATGCGTCTCTGCTGCCTTCCTTCTGTCCACTGCAGCAACTCAGTGGCCCAGGCCACACCACTGCTGGGAAAGAGGCTTGGTCTACAAGCTGGAAGCCATCTGCGGTGGCACTCAGGGTGTTAGAGCAGCGCACTGTCAGATTTCCAACAGTCACAGAAAAGGGTTAAAAACAGATGCATCTGAACAGTACTGTGGCACAGTGCCAGGAGGGCATCATCTTTAGCATAAATGATGACAAGGGTTACTTTAACAGGGCACCCAGGACCCCAATTAGTTCTACAGTATCCCTGCCTATATCGGCTCCATAGCCTGGACTCATGGACTCACAGATCCCTAACTTCTGAAGGTTTCAGTGCCTATCGACCGCTGCTGAGAACCAGCATTTCCCACTGCCAGAGAGACCCTTTACAAATTCTCTACTTGCTTGTTTCTGCTGAACAAAAGCCGGCCATAAAACAGCTACATCTTCCCACATGTGTGTCTTCACCAAAGCTCTGTGAACTGTTCACAAGAGATTCCAGCTCTGACAATTAAACCCCTTTAGGTTTACTCAGAAAAGCTCGCAAACTCATTCGGAAGTACCAGCAGGCTAGGCATGAAAAACAAGCTGTAGAGCTTGCCAATATTCTTGTCATTCATTCAGCTGTTTTATACCAGAGAGAGAACCCGTCAGGGATCAGAAGAGAACTTGGGGAGACCGCAGCAAAAATAGCAATATGCAAACTGGTGATTTCTTCCTTGGCTTGAAGGTATTTTGGCAAAATCTCTTAAACAAATAAAAACACCCAAGCCCTTTTTTTAGTGCTTTCTCAGCTTAGCCACAATTTTTATCTAGCACCTGTCAAACAGAAACCATGAACATAAAAAATAAGATTTAAAGAAAAAAAAAACTACTGAAAGGCTTAGAATTTTTTGCTTTTTGTATTAAGCACAGAACCTTCCACAATTAAACTATATTTTTAAGATGTGGAATTTTGAATGTAATACATTTTTAAAAGCATTTGAGCAGGAATGAGATGACCATGCTCTGGTTCCTTCTTTCTGTCACTGCTATCTGTTGGGTTAGCAAGCCAAAAACATGCATACTGGTTTCTCTCTCATGGAATCAAACAGAGGTGTCGAACAGGGAGTAGCTTCTCAGAGCTCAGCTCTATGAAATAACTGAAACCTTTTCAAACCACTGAAACAGCCTGGGTTGACTCTGTGTTTTATTGATCAAATTTAAAGGTGCCTTATAGATAATAAAGGTGGCTACAGATATGGTAGCAACAGGATTATCTAATTACAAACCCGGTGCTAGATTGTCTCGAGAACTGTCACGGCTGCCCTCCTGTTAAAGGGAGTAATATTAAACAGGAGCCTTCGCTGGGCTGTCTGATTATTCAAACTGGTGTTTGGCCAGACTTCCAACTACAGCAACTTCCTAGCCCTCCAGCATTAGAAAGGGAGAGTACTGGTCATTGCTGAAAGTTAAAAATACCACATGATTTAAACCTGAAGGCAGTCTTAGAGGCTTTTGCTGGAGGTTTATGAGCCTGTGTAAACAGCACGGCTGCCATAAGGAGCAGTGGAGTCTGTAGAATCCTTGTCTAAAACTGTCCTGGCATTAAAGTTTGCTGTGCAAATATCACATAATACCAGAGACAGCTGAAATCTCCTATTTAGGAATTTATGGAACTTGTGTGTTTGCAGGCGTCAGAAAGTCTTTTTTATAGAGCCTCAGCGCTACACAGTACAATATTAATGCACTCTGTTTGAAAAGCCATAATAAATTATATTTTTAATGCTCTTACCCTGGCTTAAAGATGCATACATTCTTGGCAAACAATCAATAAATAGGGTAATCACGAGTAGAGGCCAAAGAATTTGCTGAGGTGCTGTTTTTCCATTTTTAATAGATAAAGATCTAACAATACGGACTGCTGTGTCTGTTTATTTCAGGATCAATATATTCTTTGTTTTCACCAAACCAAGGAAAAAAATAAATGATTGTATGGTTATGTTATGCATCAAACACAATGAAATTCCTCAGCCCCCTAACTTTCTCTACTTAATATTCAGAGTTGGTAAAGATGGCATTTTTATTCTTTGCTCAGAAAAGCACAAAAAAACAAATCTGACTCCTATGTATTATTCAATGAAAAAATAAAGATAGCCCACAGAGGAACTGCCCTGTTGGGACAACACAGACAAAGTTGTTAAAACTCCATCAATTTCATCTTGGTAGAAAGTCACTTGTTTATTTTTCCCTTTATAAACTTGCCCAAAATTTCCTTGCCTTTACCAAAAATTCTCAAGTATAGCAGAAATTAACTAGAATCAGCAAGTTTTTCCACTGTTAAATAATTACTTTGCTCTTCAGAAAATAAACCACAATAAATTACATCAGAAATCTTTGATCTCATGTCAGATCCGTGTCCTGAAATCCCCTCACAGTGAGTATCTCAGGAAAACCCTGGGTGATTCTCAAGCAAACTCAGCGTTTTACTCTCCACCAGGCTAAGTTCGAGGAGCAGCCCCTGCACATCTGTAACTGCAGCACTATCCACCTCTGCAAGGAAGACTGCAGAGACAGGCTCAGACCTCCAGCCCTGCGTAGGAAGAAGCACCACTCAAAGACAGCACTCACGCTTTCAAAACATGACTGACACTACAGCCCAGGATGTCACTTAATTTCACATCAGAAAGATTTCTAGAAAAAGAATATACACAGCATGTTCCAGCCCTGCACCTCCACACAGGGCGGCCTTGGGCAGACACCAGACAGCTTTCCAGGATTCGGCTGGCAAGTATTTACCTTTTCTAAGGTTGGTTTTCATCAGATGGCCCGAGTGTTTCAAAGGCACTCCCTGCATCTTTGCACCTGTGCTCCCAAGCCTTCCTCTTCCTAGTGGGCTCCCGTTCTGCTCCAGGCGGGCAATCTTGGCTGGTGGACCTTTCGGATCGCTCACATTGTTAGACATTTCTGAATGCTCTTTCCCCTGAGTTGCCTCGTTCAAATGATCCATACTCAGTCACTGTCGTACAGATCACCTGGCAGAACTGGAAAAGGAGACATTATCAGTGGGTGGAGGGCTGTAGCTATGCCTGCCCCATACATGGCTCATCCCTAGACATTTCCCTACATGAGCACATGTGTGCAACTACGTAATGATCTACAAAGTTGTGCTTCTATCTACATTAACAGAATATTGTGGAATCTGTACCAATGTACGTGAATAAAACAGTAATTCCTCAGCTAAAACTATGAGAAAAATGGGCTTACTTTCAGAACAGGAATACCATAAGGTAAAAAGAAAATAACAAATTATACTCATGTACTCTCAATTTTTAAAAAATTAAAAATTCATGGCAGGCTATGACTATAATACTTCTAATGGAGGATGGAAAGATTACAGCGTGAAGCACCAAGCTTCCTAGGGGCTTACACTCTAACATGCATTGCCATCCATGCTACAAACGAGAACCTCAGCAGAACACCGCAAAAACCAATGCCACTTGCTTCATGAGCTAAAGCAACGAGAAGTTTGCTGCTCCCTAAGTTTCAAGAGTTCCGTGCTGTCAAAGCTCTCAAGCCACTGGACAGACACATGACCGGATCATTTCACCCCTGAGCACACTGGGAGGAGCAGGGTGCTCCGTCAAATGTCCCTTGTCTTTTACCAGGACAACTTGTCTTCTGAAGTTAATATTTAGGTGTCCATCACTAACAGGGTGCTGTTAAATTAAATAGCAAAAACCCTGAAAATATTTTGTGATACACACAAAAAGTGGATGTGTGAAGCTCGCTTTAAAAAATAACCCTAACAATATTGACCAAATACAATCTCCAGTATTAAAAAATAATCAGTATGCAAGGAAGTTAGTACCATCATAATTTCAAAAAATGTCAATTTTTAGTTTTAGTGAGTATTGGACTTCAATTTTGAATACTGTTTATAATAATGCAACTGGTACAATATACCAAAGTTACTTCTAAATTATATTTTTAAATAGAGGTGGTTAAACAGAACAGGTAAGCAGAATTATGTTATGAATTTTCATTAGCCTAGAAGTACTAGGGATATTTAGGAAAGCCAGGGAGAATCTGACAGCATTTTTTCCAGCTGTCTAGTATTTTGAAACATCTTATATACTTTAAAAAATAATTATTATACTCAAAAGTATTTAGACCTGGATCAGCTGAGAGATAGTTTGTATTAGCATGACTTTTTGATAAATAGTTTTCTCCTATTAGGTTTACCCTACTTCATCCTATAGAACCAAGAAATGGCGACAGGCATGTGATCGGGGGCTTTAAGCAACCCTAAGAATGACAAACCAAGATCTACAAAGTTTGAGACACAATAACAGTTATTTATCTTTGTCCTCCAGGGTGGCACCCTAAGCGCTAAAGGTTCACCCCCTTGACGGAGGTCCCCTCTGCTTTTGGCTATGAGATTCGTTAACAACAAACGCATCCTTTGGAACCAGTTTTTAGCAAGCTCACGCTTCTGTTCTCTTCAACAGCAGTCTAAAGCCAAAATTAGAATGATGATTATTAAGTTCTTCAAAACGCTCTTTATGTTTATCTGGACCATACTGCAAGGCTGATTTCCCTAAAACTGATTGCCTTACCCTAAAGCAGAAGACGAATTTTAAAACTATGAGTTGAGCAGAAAAAAATTTAACCCTTGTGGAAATTTGTGAGAAAAAAAGTGGGAGGGGAATTCACAACAGCATCAAAGTTAATAGAGAGCGCATTAGGTGATCACGAGGTGAGCAGCACCAGCTGAACGGACAGCAATTTAAAGTCCTGACAGCCAAAACATCACATAGGTCATAAAACTGTTTTTTGAAGAGACACCTAAAGCATCTATTAGACACTAAGTCAATTCTTTAAAAGGTTTGCATTATAAAGCAAAATTACATGCACATAAAACACCCAATTTAATACTCCTTTAAACTCTATGCCAAGGCGAAAGTTCGTCAAACCTGAGGCTGGAGATGAATCCAGCCACTGCCAACAGGCCTGCCTGGACTGACAGCAGCTGGGACTAACTGTGCTCGCAACCAAAGCCCATCTCAAGAGTTTGAGTTACACATTTTAAAAACCATTTTCGAGCAATGTATAGATGGCACACAGAAAGAGGCTACTTTCCGCAAGTCCCATTTCCCTGTCCATAAGCTAAGACCACAGAGGATCCTTCCTGAACAAGCTGATGAACTCCATCTCAGGAATTATTTCCTTTAAAATGCAGGAAATAAAATCACGAAATTCTGATTTCAAAAAAGTACATATATTGTCCTGTTTTTGCATCGTGGGATCTCTTTTCAAAGAGTTCCTCGTAGGGTCGTCTTCATCCCGGCATAACCCCAGAAGCACATTTTAAGAACCCGTGCCCTTATCCATTCCATATGGCCGGCCCGATCCAGGCCAAGCTTTCGCTGTGACCTTTTAAAGAGACAAAGAAACAAACTATCTAGCAACAGCAAAGCTGCAGTTTTACTGAGTGAAATTAGCAAAACCGACCTGAAACTCACCACTTCAAAACTTGACAGCATATAAATAACAAAACAAAGGAGATTTCCTTTGCAGCCCGGGTTCTTGAAGTGAAGTTCAAGACTGGTGTTTCCTAAGTCCCTTTTTATTATTATTTATATTTAAAAAAAAAAAAAAGGCAGTAGACCTGAAGGCGACTTCCCCTGAAATTGTATTATTTTTCTCTCCCCTTACCCCCGCCCCGCTAAGCGGGGGAAGGGCAAAAATAAACAGCTAGGAGAGTAGATATGGGGGGGGGGGGGGTAAAAAAAAGTCACAATTCGAAAAACAGTATAGCTAGCTTGTAAAATGTCTAACCTCAGAGAACGGGGTTCGGAAGGGGAGGAGGGGAGAGTGGGAAGTAGGGAGGAGGGAGAAGGTAAAATTGATCTGACAAGTGATTCGTTGGGGGTGGGGGGGAGTCGTAAAAACAAAGCGGAACCCGTTAGGAGCTGTACACTGGTGGTACTGGGGAGGAAAAAAAATCACTGCGGACAAGGACCCCAGAAAGGGTGTGGGGGGGGGGGGGAGGGACCCTTGCCCCCTCCTCCTTCTGAGCTCCTGGGAGAGCGTGTAAAGTCGGCTTGGTGTCACCCTGCCAGGCTTGTCCGAGACCCCGGAGCGCCAGGGAAAGGCCACCTCGCTTTCTTCCCAGCCGCCCCCTCCCCCTCCTCCACAATCGCGACTACGATTAACAAACCTTAAACTTTTTCCCCACCGCCTCGCACCCCCACCGAGGGTATCTAGCAGGGGCCTGAGAGGGTGAGGGGTAGAGGGTCGCGCCAAGAGCCCTGGGAAGGCACTAGAAGGCCACTTGGGAGACCGGCGTCGCCGACAACAGCCCCGGGGACCCTTTCCCTGCCCATGGACGCGGGGACCCGGAGCGCCCGGGAGCACCAACGGGGAGGGAGGAGCAGGGGGGAGGGGGAGATCCGGGGGCAACCCCCGCCGCCGCCTGGGCGGCCACTCGCTCCCCGCCCCCTCCCCCCAAAAGTCGCCAAGCTCTCACTCAGCCCGAGTCGGAGGTAAACAAGAAGCTCGACAATGGCAGTGGGACTTGGGGACGCAGCCGCCGCCCGGAGGCCCCCCAAAACTGATGCGGAGTTGCGCGGAAGGCGGTGGGTGCCCGGCTGCAGGCGGGGTCCCCACACGGGCAGCGAGGCCGGTGTCGCCGGCGGCCCGGGAGAGGCGCGCGGGGGTCTGCGCGCGCCTGTGAGCGCAGCTCCCCGGACGGCTGCCCGTCGCTCGCTCTCTCGCTCGCTCGTGTCCCCTCGCGGCCGCTCTGCCCCCATTAAACCAGGAGTTGACTCATCCCGGCCGCGGTGGCCGCTGCCGCGTCGCGCCGGGCTCCGCGCGTCCTCCCGGGCTGCAGCCCTCGCCGCCGCCGCTGCTGCCGCCGCCGCCGCTGTGGCTGCCGCTTCTTCCTCCTCCTCATTTTAATGCGAGGCACCGGCTGGCAGCGCAGCCTCCTCCCGGCCGCCCGCAGCCTGCTACCCCGGCGGGGCCGCCGCGTCCCGGGCGCGGGAGGGGGAGGGCGGGCGGCGGGGGCAGGGTGCGGGAGGGCCGGGAGGGACCGGGCTCAAAACCCGGGCTGGAGGGCCGGGATCGGGGGAGGGGCGGGGGCGGCGGCGGCGGCCCGGGAAGAGCTGAGTGGGGCGCGCGCTGGCGGCCGGGCGCGCGAGCATCCGTAATGAGCCGCGAGCGAAGAGAGGCGGGCGGCCGGCCGAGTGCACACAATGCCCGGCGGCCGGGGGCGCGGGGAGGACGCGGGGGCGCCCTGGGCAGGTGCGTGCGGGCAGCGCGGAGGAGAGGCGGCCCGGGGACCCTAAGCGGCCCGGAGGGACGGGGCAGGGGCCCGTGCAGGTGGCACTTGAGGTGGGCACGCAGCCGGATGTGGCTGGAGTGCCTGGGTGATAGGGCAGTGAAAGCGAAGATCCTGGGGACGCTCTCAGAGGAATGTGGTCTCTAAACTGCAAAGAGTGACATTCACTAACAACTGACTAAGGGCACTGTGAACAAGAGTCACAGATAGTCAGATACTTTGGAAACACGCGGCCCGTAGTGCCGGAGTTAAACTAAATTTGGGTCACTGGAAACACACCTGACTTGCTTTTACAAAGGAAAAGATGTCATCATTCTTAAAATACTTCCCATCGGGCGAATACAGAAAAGTTTGGATTGGTGAATGCATCTGTTGTAGCAATAAATACTTTTGTGATTAGGAGAAAGTAAATACACTCCACATAAAAATGAACACCGTAGCATCTCACGCAAAATGCATTAATCCCTAAGGTAGTTCCACCCGAAAGCAGTGCATCAAGCAAGAGCCAATGTTACACTTTTAAGAACCTATTTTGAAGAATGCAGTAGTAGGGGAAAGATGTAGGACTGAAAAACACTGTGCCAGACAGTTTTTAAAAAGCAACAAGTTAGAACAACCGCAGAGATAAGGACGAGATATGCAAATGAAGCTCTTTAAAGCGACCAATACACTCTAAGGCACACTGTTTACACTAGAAATCTAAAAAAAGCACAAGGTAGAGGAGATTGTGGCCTCCTGGGAAAGGATGAGTTTAGGAGAAGCACAAAGAATCTAGATTGCTCCTAGAGCACCGCCTAGGCTTCACCCACAAACCGGAAAGGTTAGTCAAAATCGAGGAAGGCAACTGAATCTTGGCACCAAAGCCTTGAGCCAAAAAAGAACATGTGATAGTGAGACAGAACCACACCGTCCAAAGCAGGGGAGAAGTTTAAACAGCCTTCACCACAGTGGCTCACACTACCTTTTTTTTAAAGTTGAAATGTGTGGGAAATGTGGAGGCTATTTACAGTATAATAATCAATAAGGAAAATACGAATACAGCCAAATATAGCATTTGTGTGGGAGTCTGTATTGTGACTGGAGGCTAAACTTATTTTGAAAGATATTTGATATTTAAAAGAACAAACATGATTATCGTGATAAGAACAATGATGTTTTTCAATAGGATGCATTAAAATTTCAGTCTCCAATGTGGGATATCTGAATAGCCCTTCAACTGGTAATGCCTGAAGTGTTTCCCTGAAACCTGACCTTTCTTAGTAGGTACAGTGTGTTCTAGTGTCATGCTGGATGAATTAACAAACAATAATAGAAAAGAGAGAAATTATACTGGCTTACAAAGGCAACAATATGTCACTTGCTCCTGCAACTCTACTTCAGTGGAATTCTTAGGAAAAGACAGAAGGAGCAGATGAGCTAACTGCTGATCATAACGAACTTTGTGCTGGGAGACAAGAGCACTAAAGACAAAAGGGTTTCCTAAGATGCCGTATTACAACACGGGAATGAAAATACTGTAAAATGTTTCTCTGATAATTTTATACGAATAAATATGACAAAATGCCTGATTGCCTCACTCTCATGATGACCTGATCAATGCTAATGTATCCTGGGAAATTTTAATTTGAACAGCACCTTTTATTCAGGAATTACCATCTATTCATAAACACAAAATATAAGAGTATGTAATAAAGATTGATATGTCCTTAGGAAAATGATAGACTGGATGAGCATAATGGCATCAAATAATGACTTTGTTATAAAGAGTAACAATATAGTAAAATCATCCATCAGTCACACACATTTCCCTATTTATCCCAGTTCTTTATCCCATTCTTTATGTTTTTAAAGGGAGAATGGGTAAAATGGCGCACAGCTGATACCTGGTGATACGCCGCAGTGATGGGCTTTATTACTACATATGTTCATGCATGTGTATATGCGTGTGATCTTCCTCTTTAGTACACTTACTATACCCACTAAGTACTGGCCAGAAAAACTCGATGAAAATAGTAAGAAAAAAGAAAGATAATTATATTACCTTCCAAGATCTACGTGAGCCTAAGCTCTCATGTTGCAGGCAGAGGGAACATTACCTGATTCTACAGGGACATCTTATCTTTAGCCATTAAGATGCAACGAAGTATTGAAAAGAGTTAAAAGAAAATAAAATTTATAGATCTTGCTATCAAACTGGAGAATTTCTGCAGCCTCAGCCCTGTAGCACCAGTGCATGGATGCAGTCAAAACTGAGTGCATCAGTCTTGTCTCATGTGAAAAGAGCGTGGAAACTGGCCACACCACGGAAATGAGCGTGGAGTACTGTAACAAACACACAAGACTGTTAAGAACTTAAAGGATTGCTGCATGTTTCAGATGTTAGCCAAAGGCATTAAAACACATTTAGAGTTCTGAATAGTGTATATACGCAGAGAAAACAGTTAGAACAAGACCGCTTTCAGATACTGCAGCAGCGTCTCTGGTGACTTGGTAACACAGACTCACCAGCAGAACACTTCCTATGGACGTGGTTTGGTTTGGATTTTATTTTTTCAATTCAAATACAGTTGGCTGTCTCCACTCAAAGCAGCTCGATCTATGTAAGACATTGCTTTCTTGTCTTCTCTTTGTTTTTGGCTTTAGCTGCAGGTGCTGTCTTCTATAGGTGAGTTTCTGGGACTATGGTCTGGGTTGGCCATATAAGGGTGCCTACTCAAGCCATATGTTTTGCTAGCATGTGTCTCATTTTGTCTGTCTGGGATGTCAGTACTGATTTCCACATTATTTTTTAAATGGACCAAACACCAACTTGCTAAAGCAGGGAAGAAGCGCTGGGGTTGCAGCCCAAGCAACTTGATCAAAACATATTCTGGAGAGGAAATGCAACATTCTATAAACATTTGCAGCCTCCTGTCTCAAATTATCTATGACCAACATCATGACAATGCCTTACAGTTTGAGAAAGAAGTGTGCATTCTATGTCTGCACATAGCTTTATAAGCCACAGGCCACATTTTGGAGGTCATGGAAGGGCATACTCCGACGTCTGTAGGGTCCTGTAGCCAACTTGACCCAACCTTCAACTTGGGAAGTTCAAGTGCACTGCCTCGTGATTTTCTCTTATGAAAGTCCCTGACTACGAGAAGTTATGGGCCTTGTATATATTCTTGTTGCGATCTGTATTTCTCCTTTGTAACAATCATCACATGCAAAATCAATTAACCATGTGAGTGATTATTAGTGAAGCAAACACCTCCCATATCAGGCTACAAGCCCTATGGGTGCAAAAGTCTCCCCTAATTGCCACAGCTTAAGAACCGAATACAGTATGCTTGCAGTGTTTACATTATGACTGCATATAGCGAAGTAAAGAGCCCTCGGTGTCATCTGCAATCAATCCTCACCATTAACTGCACTGACAGTGCTTAAGTATTGCAGAAGTGAGAAAGCCCAATACTGCAGAGGGTTGTTACACTGCTTAATTTTCAATAAATTAAAATTACATAAAATTTACAAGTTAGTTCTTCCAGGCCACCTCAGGTGTTTCATGGACCCACATAGCAGGGGCTCTCACAACTGCACAGTGTGGACTGAAGAACACTTGCTCCCCCATTACAGAAAGTCCTACTGGACAGTACTTACCTAATGAACTGTGAGCTCAGGGTCTTCTCCGAAGGAGTCTTACAGGTGCTGACTGGCTTTCAGACATTCTATTGATGCCTGAATGGAGATCATTTTCCATTTTAAAATGAGCCCATAGATCTGTAATGTTACATGGAATGAGACTACTGTACCACTGAATATAAATTTAAGATAGCTTTCCAGACATGTCTGCACTTGAGAGGGTCCTGTAATACAGCTGCAACAATATGCAGTTATAAATGCTGCTTGCTCTGAGTACTTCAATATCATATACACAAAGTTATAAACCACAGCCATCCCACCCTTACTCCAGCTTCCTCGTGATGCTAATACAAACCCCCTTAGCTGTGGATCTTTGCACACCTTTAACTGTGGATACGCTACTCAAACTGGGAGAGAGTTCAGCTACCAAACCTGGTGCACTGCAGACAAAGATGTCAAAGGCTGGAAAAGGTTGCAGGAGAGAGCAAAATACAATGGTGATGAACTTCAAATCCAGATTTCAAGGGTTTGGGGTTTTACCTCACCTCAAGTAAGTTGGTTTCGGTTATAGCCAGACTGATAGTGATCAAAATTGTGTCCCCTAAGACCTCTGAGGTTAGATGTAATGCCCAAAGGTAACTTGTGATGTTTCCAGATAGGTGGTTATCACTGAAGTACTAACTGTAATGCTGGCAAGGCAGCTGGGCCTTCACACCAAAAAAAAAAAAAAAAAAAAAAAAAATTGCTAGTAAGGATTTATTGAGCAAATATTTTCAAAACTATCTTTTTTTTTTTCCACAGATGTTAATATGAATCCTCCTTTGACAAGGTGTAGTGGAAATAATTTTATCAAAATTAGTATTTCTATCTACACCCAGATCTAAAATTGAATAAAGGCCAGGAAAGATTCCGGCAGTTGCCGCTGAGTGCACCTAGTATAGGGTCACCATGTACCTATGTTTTCAGATGCCTGGTTTTATATTATGGCTTCTGAGTTGAATGGACTTCAGGCTCCTTTCTCTTGGGACCCTTTAATTTACAGCTTAGTTAAGCCTTGTTGTCTAAAACCTTGTATACTGCTATGGCTTATTTTTCTCCTTTCTCTGATGTTCATCTACCCATCCTACCAGGTCTGTAGCATTCAATATTCTATACTAGTCATCCGAACTGCAAGGCTCCAAGCATCTTAAAATTTATTACATGTGTGAACAACCCAGGATTCTTTCACTGTGCTTTTCCAGGGAAGAAATATTGGAACCGTCTGCAGAAAGGAGTGCTTGAGAATCTTAGGAGGGAAAGGCCGGTGTGGGATCACAGCCCACTTCAATTGAACCAGGGTGGCTGAAAGTGTGGGAGCTGGGCAGTGTTTTAAGATTCCCAGGCTGTCTCTGCTAAATGATCAAGTGTGGCATAACCTAGGCAAAATTTTGGAGACAGGGACTCAAACAGGCCCACTAGGACATCCCTTAACTGAGGTTTTGTAACCTAATTCTGGGACATTTAGAAAGGCAGGTTTGTCGCCAGGTACCAGCAGTGAGTGCTTCAAAACTCAAGTAGATGTGCAAGCATTTGTTTCAAACAGACAGACACAGGGGTGGGCACAGGATATTAGATCACCGAGTTGGTAAAAAGGGGTCTGCTGTCCAAGGAACCATGATAAATTAGCATTTGGGCACTTGCTTGAGATTTACTGGGGTGCCAGAAATCCTATGCAGGTATGTGATTTATCATCACAGACATAAGCGACTAACCACAAAATTACACATGGAAGCTCAGTCGTACAGCCAGTCTGTTATTTACTGGAGCCAGAACTATCCAAGTTTCCTCTAAATCTTTTTTTTTTTTTTTAACAGTTGAATGTGATTTTTTTTTCCTCTCCTAAAAATCACTATTTAACCCTGAGTGGGCTTTTAAAAAAAAACTGAAAACTTGTATTTCTTTCTCTTTTCCTGACTATTCCTGCATTTTAGCAGAACTCAGGATTCCAAGCAGTACACGCCCTAGATGCCCTGAAGCTAACTGAGGAACACTTCAACGTTGATTGAGAAAGGATGATTGCTGGGAATTTGGGAAGACTCGAATTCCAACGAATTCCAATGAATTCCAGCAATAACCCTCCCCTACCTTTAGTTAGGACCTAAGCCAGACTTCCTTAGAGATGTGGATATTATTACGAATGTTTTCTAGTTTAGTTGCAGAAATGAAGAGTTTGACGCCACAACAGGCCCAAATCCTAGTCCAAAGTATGTCTATGGGGGACATCAGCCAAAAGTGGTAACTGTTCTGCCATGAGCCAACAAATGCCACAGGACACTAGCAGGGGACAGTCCTCTGCAAAGGAAAGCCACAACCGGAGACAAACCTTTCTCACTTGGAAAATGATTAGACTCCATTTTAATGCTTAAAATTTGATAAAGTCAAAGGGGAGGTTAATCCAAAAGTAAAATGACATATGGCTGATGGGAAGGATTCAGAAGAGACAGTGGTGACGGCTGTTCATGATGTGTGAATATAATCCACATCACCGAACTGTATCCTTAATGTCATCAAAATGGCACATTTTAGGTTATATATTTACCACAGGAAACAAATGTAGACAAAAAGACAAATCAATCAGCTATTCCTGGGAGTAGCAGAAAACATCATGGCAGCCTCAGAGAAACAACGAATTCCATGACACTGAACAGTCTCCCCTAGCCCCAGTCCCAGGGCTTTGTCCTTACCTGCTAATAGCTATATAGCCGAGTCTGTGCTAGAGTATTCGTTCATAGGATGTGTGTCTAACCCCAGGGATAACTGACCTGGACTAATGATCACCAACCAATATCTCACTCATTTTGAAGGTCCTCCAAATGTAAGAGGATGCTTCTCTCTTAATGTTTTACTCAACACAGTGTCTTAGCAAAGGAGGGAGAGAGTCTGGAACAAGCAAGGACAGGTAGTCCAAATTGTGTGTCTTTTTCAAAAGCATAACAATTACATTCATAAAGCAGTACATCTTCCCTTAGTTGCCCAAGTAGAAAAGCACCATTATGAGGATGTTATAATATAGTCTACATAATAATCTATAAATTGTTTCTATGTGAAGACTTTAGACTATTTTTTAAAAGTTCTTAAATATAAATTTATTTAATTTCAGATTCAGTCAGTTACCTCTGATAGAGATAAGGATCAAAATAGTTAACTTTTTCTCCAACAATTACGAACATCCTTTCCTATGCTATTCTGCATATTCCTGGACAGAGTATTATGTTATCTATTTCTGCTGGTTAAGGAGTTTTACATTAACAGTGGAATTTTTAATGAACTGGAAATTAATTTATAAATTTTATTCATATTTATATGGATGTATTCTGATATGCATGACTAAGGAATATTAATATGAAGTGAATCTAAATTAAAGATATACTTATTATGTATAAAAGCATTAATTATTATAAGTAGCTTTACAATATAGCTATAGAAGGCCTAGTTACCTGTCTTGAAGGTACCTCATTATTAATATGTTTATTGTGAAACTTAATTTATTAGATAACTAGCATGGACTATAAATATACATGTATGTAATTACAGCTGATAAGAAGGTTTATAAATAATACTATACTATAACTTTAAAGAAAGAACTAGAGGGGGCTTGAGAGATGGCTCAGCAGTTAAGAGCACTGGCTACTCTCTCAGAGGACCTGGGTTCAGTTCCCAGCAACCACATGGCAGCTCATACCTGTTTGTAGCTCCAGGTCCAGGGGTCTGACACTCTCACACAGACAAACATGCAGGCAAAACATCATTGTACATAAAATATAAATAAATCATTTATAAAGTTAAAAAGTACAGAGAGCCTTGGGGTTATTTTTTAATCATTTATTTTTATTTACTTTGCAAAAGTTTTTCATTTGCATTATATATATGCACATGTTGGGGACAAGCCAACAGCATATTTATGAACAACTTTGATTGGGACCAGCTTCAAACTGTCTGGAAGCTGCACTGCTTGGATAGATGGTCACTACCTGTTACTTCTACAGCAGAAGCAACAATCCACTTTCATCGTACATTTAATAAAAATGAAACTTCTTCTCTCTCCTTGGATGTAATTAAGGCCCTTGAGACCAAGTCTTGTCACTTCGAACAGAGAGAATTTATCACTAAAAATTGACAAAGCTTCAAAACAAGTGTAAATGTGTCTTTGAGGCTGGCAAGGGCCACAGTTTAGGATTTAAAACTAACTCTTGTGGTATTCTTAATAGATTTGAAAAACCCAATTGTCTGACCAAATAAGTATGTGTAAACATCTATGTGTGTATGTATACATACGCATGTATCTAATGTACATATGGCATAACATGATAAATGGACAGTTAACACTTGCATAACATGCAAGAGTTGATTACGCAATTAAAAAGTGGGAGACCACTGTTTTCATCAGAATCCCTTTAAAACCCACAGCTAATGTAACATCCTATTATTAAGCAACTCTCACAGAAAGGGTATATGATAGTAGAAAACAAGAACTAGGAACAGGGAGGAAACCAGGTGAAGGTCTTCCTTCCCATCCCACTGTCCAGCTGAGTGACCATTAGCTGAACATGACTCAGAGCTATAAAATGAAGGGACAGAAAAAGATGTGTAGAGCCAGATCAAGGTGTCTCTGCCTTCAATGTAAAAACTAAATTCACTTTTAAAAGGAAATAAAGACACAGGAAATTTCTCACATGCTATATTAGATGTTTATCTATATATAAGAGACAGGTGTCAAACAAACAAATTTTAAAAAAAAAATCACCAAGGCAAAGAGAAACTTTAACTCACCAGATTCCATCTGTTACATTTGAATTCATGCATAATTGATTATCCATGACTGGTAAGTTCTTTTCTCAGTAGCCGACCACAGTTTTTTAAACATTATGTATTAAATCACTACTAAAGTAGACGACATTTCAGAAACAGCAAGGCAGAATAAGAATATTTTAGATGAAAAATTACATGCTGGTTAATAATAATACAGCTGACCTATGTTTAAGGGAGAGAAATTTTAATCATATGCATATTAAATATTAATAACCTATTCTGTTATTGTTATAATAAGGTTAAGTAGGCTTCTCCATGCTTAAAGAAAGCGAGAGAAAGAGAAACACATAATAGTACAAAAAAACAGAGAGACGGGAGACAGACATAAGGAAAATGTGTCAATAATAAACAAGAGGAAATGAGAAAGAAGGAGAGGAAGAAGGTGGAAGCTAATCGCTATGTGTCATTATGACTGCCAGAGTACTGGCAAAGAAGCAGCATCCTTTTATTTCAATTTTAATCATTTCTGAATTTTAATACCCAGCTCCTTTTGTAATTCTCCTGGCATTCCCCATATGCCTCCATCCCAGCCAAAACACCAGTGTAAATTAAATGGCAGGCAACCACACTGCTGATGTAGCCTTCTCAAAGAACCTACCAGGTGACCAAACGCAAAAGGTGAGCCTACCTGACATCCCTCAGGACCTCCAGCCAATTATCTGCCTTAATGTCTGCTACGTTCCTTAATTTTGAAAGGACAGTGGTTAGGGAAGCTACAAGAAGAATCGCTAAAAAAAAAAAATTCAGCAAGCCAGTGGTAATAGAATAATCAGTGACCATCGGGCCTGGAAAAATGAGTTTGCTCTCACTGGCACTAAGGAGCATCACATGATTATTTAATTACAGCTCTAATTTTTGTCTCGTGGATGGCAACATATCAACAATTAATAGGGCAGATAGAGGAGAGTGTGTTTTTTTAAAGAGACAGAGTGTGTGTGATAACACTATAGGTCACACAGCAGTGCACCACCTAAAGAATGTGTGTGCGTAACTAAATAGAAATGCCTTGCAAATAGTCCCACACATGCTTCAAAAAGATAATAAAATGTTTAAAAGAAGCGTCCTTTGTAGATAACTTTCAAAGCATGCCCATAACCTTGCTAAGAGTTAACATCAAGCTAACAAGCCCTACTGTTAGATCCGGGTTAAGTTTTAAGGAATAGAAGGAGAGTCTCATGTAAGCACCCGAATCCTACCCTGTTGGTAAATGAGATACATAACCACAGTTCTTTGTCTTCATACATCCAACATGGCTGACATCTGCTTTATGGGGTCCTGAGAAAACAGCACTGTAGTTGGAAAGAGGAGGTTGAGACGAGTAATCCTTGTGCCACTCATCCCCAGTATGCTGGGCTCTGGAATAACAGCTAGACCCAACATGGTGGCTCAACAGCAAATGCAGGGCAAGGCTTTGGGTTGACTCTGGTGAAGTTTGTTAGCACAGCCTAATATCAGAGAAACGTAAACAGAGATTTAACATAATCCTAAAGGAAAGCTGGTGAGAATAAAACAGAAACTCTAACGCTGCTGTCCAAAGCACGATGGCATACATACTTACAGAAGAAAAACATTCAATAATCTACAAAACTGAGAGGAATAGATGCTCATACAACCTCAGCAATAGCAGGAAGCTAGAAAGAAATACCTCTTTCTTCAACAAATCTTTATCAGCATGAGCTACATTCAATATTTACCCAAATATTAATTTTGCTCTCCTTAAATGAGTGCTTACTATATTCAAGACAGAGAACACTAACTGTTCAGTCTCTCCTATTTAATCTGTTACAGAAATGTAGCTTATACTTAATCCCTTTTTGTAGTTTGATACCTTGTATGGTAATAGATAACATACTATCTAAAAATTTGTCATAGTAGGAATGTTCCTGTGTTTTTAAATGCTCTATTAGGAGGTTACAAGGTCTACAAATCCATCAAGGGAACTGTTGACCAATCCATGGGAAGCATTTAGTTATTAAAACCCTGTGGTCTCTGTCAGTTACCGTTTTGCTGATACAGAAGCCTATATTTGAGACAGAAAACCTAGATGTGAGATTTAGACAATAAAATCATCTCTGTGGTCAGCTGCTCAAATATGTTTTCAGTATTGGCTTATATGGAATTGAGAATAATGTAATTTGGCAAAGGGACACTGACTACAATGATTCCACAAAAATATTTATCAGGCTAAATCAGCTCAGTAAGCTTCTGATGGTCCATGTTGGCCAAAGTCATCGAGAAACAAGGAAATGTGGGCATCTCAAAATACAGGATGGAAAACCTAACACCGTATCGCGGTACTGTATCTAATGCCAGGAGCAAGAGTCACGGAGCCAGTGCTAATGAAAAAGGTACAAACAAAAACATTCCATTACTTGCAGAAGTTTTAAAATTAATGTATTTTAGTGAAAACCTGATGGTTCTTGACCAAAAATGTGATTCCATACATTTGAAAAGGTATTTTTCAAGAATCTAGCAAGCAGCAGCTTGTATGCAAAAGTATACATCATTCTTTCTTAACATGGTTGTTAATATACAGTTAACATGTCTCAGAAAAAGGCTGTAATTAACTGTCTACTGCTCTAATAACACTAATAAGTATACAGTATGATTAAGATACAATGACTCCATACACACTAAGGCTGTCATTTTTAAACTTTTAAGATAATGTTCTAAATTGTTTCTTAGTCCTCTTAAACCATCAAAAAAGTAGCTCGCCTCTCAGAGTTTTAGAAGCATAGTTATTAAAATAGGGTTCCTGCCTCCCACAGACTAGGGAACTCTTTTTACCATTAAGCAAGCTATCCATTGTTTCACTTATTTTGTGGATTCTACAGAATCTTTAAAAGATAAAAGGTAAGCATTCGTATTTTGTCCTTCATTCATTGGTAAAATGTTTTCTTAGTGAAGGAACGGCTTGCTAAATATCAAGAATCACATAGAATAAACTGTTGTGATCGCCAATGCTTCCCATTGTCTGGCTCACTGGAACAGAAAAACCCAATTGCATTCAACATTAAACAGCTAATTATTGTAACAATCTACTCAAGGATACCTTCATTCAAACAAATGTCTATATACAGTAAGTGTTATTTTGTTTATAAAATTATTACAATGAAATATTTATAACATAAAACTTGTTTTACCTTAAAGTCTTTCCTATGTTAAACATTAAAAGGCCAAGCTGTCATGTATATACCCTCTTACCAGCAAATCATAAACCCTAACTAAGATCACAGAGGAATCTCTAGCTATCAGCTCTGGCTTCCAGGAAAACTGTATATGAAGAATTCCCCACCACAGAGATGACACACTGTCTTTTCTTTAAATACCTCAAGGAAAGAAAGTCTAAGAATTTCCCTCACGGGGACTACTAGCATATCTTACCCCTCAACAATAAATGTCCTTGGCTCCTGGCCCCAATTATCTGTAGCTGAGAAAAAAGCGATATCCCCAATATCCCACAGAGAAAAATGCCTACCAACATCCCAGAGCCAAAAGCCTGTCAGTTACTGTGGCTGCAACCCCGATTCTCCACATGGGACTGAGTGCCTGTAGTAACTTTTCTGACACTTACCCCTCTCAGATACCAGAGGCTGATCTCCAAATCTATCCCTAGAAGAAAGGTCTTTGATGGAGTGACAGTGCAGAAGTTCTCTCTGGCAGGCTAGTAAGACAGGCACATCCCAAAAGAGGTGGTTACCAGTTGCCTAGGAAGCAGCTGGACCATGTCTGCAGATCTGAGGGTGCGTCACAAATCAGGTCACAGCTCTGAGTAAAGTCCACCCCCTTCATCTGTGTACAACGCCCTCTACTTCCGGCACACCTGGGTGGGGGGAGAGATGGAGCACAGAGGGAGGGAGGCTGGCTTAGATCCACAGCATTCTAGTAGAGTCACAACCAGGTGGAGCCAGACAGCTACCTCTTCTGCAAGCCTTGCACCCTCCTTACTGGGGCCTGCACCTCTAGATACTCAAAAATGTGTTCAACAATGAGTGGCTCTAAAATGAGCTCTAGGTAAAATAAAATAATACACACCAAAATGTTTTGTCCAGCATGGTCTCCCTCCACCCCTCCAGAAACAGCAGACACTGCATGTTTGGTTACAAGCTACTTCAACAAATATCAAATAACTGGACCAAATAAATTCCAGCAGAAAGTAGTGATATAAGTCCTGGGATATCACTTAACTGCTTTTTATCCCTCGTAACTGAACTGGATCCCTGATTAACTGAATCACATCCATGACAGTCCATTGAAGGAGGTGGTTAGAATTACTATTACAAGCCTGCAGACAGCAACAACTGCGCAAGTGATACAGAATGACTTGAAGGAATAAAAACAGGCCAATATGCTAGAGAAACTCTCTACTACTAAAGCTCACCCGGAATACATATACACACAATCTGTATCTATTTACTCTAAAATGAAATATCTGATCTTTAAAAAGACTTTAAAAAAATAAACAGCAAAAGGTACCGTTGGCATAAGATCAAAAGTACAAAATAATGTGTGTTAATGTGTTGATCACACTATGAAGACATCAAGTTTAAATAGACTCACCATTGAGAACAGCAGTTAGCAATGATATATAAATTACCATAGGAGATGCTTTTTCTTTGGGAGAGTGGAGGGAAGGAGCCTTGTGTAACAGATTTGATTTACATGCTTGCTGTATTAAGGCCATATTCCGCACTGATGTCAGTGGAGTATGTGGTTAGAGATTGACAACTGGGTACAGGCAGTAAGCTCGAGAGCTCCTTAGACAATTTAAACAACAATAAGCGATTTCTCAAGTTAATCATGAGTTTGGGCATTCAACTTTTAGCAGGATGTTGAGGTTTCAGGGGGGCCCTGAAAGAGAGGGATCTTGAATTGGAAAATAAACAAGTGTATTCAGTATTTTAAAATAAAAGTGGCTACAACCCTTCTTTTGAGGATGGCAGATTAACCACAAGAAAAACAAGAAGGCAAGAGTGTGTTTAGAGGAGCTGAGAAGCAGTCACTCGGCCAGGAAGCCCCCTTGATAGGCTTGTTTGCAGAGCTCCATTAAAAGCTGCAGCATTCTGTCCAAGAACTGGAAAGGCAGAGCCGTGTCACAGGCGTGATCTAAGGAATCAGATATTTTGACCGATTTGGAGCTTCGTAGAAAGTTAATACTGTGCTTGCACACGTGTGCACAGGATCCTCAGGATGGCTCTGTTCAGTGGCATGCCCTCGCGGGGAGCCAGATGCTGTGGTGAGGTGCAAAGGAAAAGTGCCCAGCGTTTCTCCCAACTAGTGTCACATGACAGAAATGAGAAGATGAAATGATTCTTCTTTAAAGTTTTGCCAGTAGGGAATGGGAAGAAAAACTCCTCTCGAACTCTTCCTCCCAGCCAGGAAGAGTGTGAATCCCTGTGTTACAGCCCAGGTAGATATTAAAATAGAGACAGAGCCGTTATTTAGTGGTGACAGGAATATAAATACGTGCACTAACCTATAAACTGGTATTTACTTCAGGAAGGTAAGTAATATTTTTCCTCTGATTGCTGAGCTGTCAGTTTAATGCAGCGTAAATAAACAGTAGGTGCCTGCTAGCTCAAAGTAGGAAGTGCTCATTGCACACGGGAGCAGATTACTGAAGCCTGGTGCTCATCATGCTGAAACATAACTTTCATTTTACCAGAAAATATACCCTACTGTGGGTTATTTTTCGTGCCTGATCTATTAATTAACTTAACGCTATTCTGCCAAAATGTAAATCAATTTGTAAAAAAAATCACCACAGAGTTTTGGAATATGAAAACCAAATTAATTTCAAAAGCAAATACTAAAAATGAATGCTTCATATAATAAGCACAAGCTATTTAATGGCAAAAAGGATAAAGAATATATTTAAATAAGAGAACTGAATAACCTGAGTTATTTACTTAACACAAAATCTTCCTCTTCTGCTAATTAAAAGCAACTGGCACCTCTAATATTCTGTCACCTTATGCTAGTGTGGTCTTTTCATATACTAGCAGAGTTTGCTCTCTGGAATGTCTAAAGGGAAACTATTTATAGGAATTAAGCTGCAGTGTCTTATTTCAATAGGAAGAACTCTGAATATTCCAGGGAGAGCACCTAGGTCTGAAGATCCTTCTAGCAGCATTTGTGTACAGTGTGCTTGTCTTCCTATGCTACGTATGGCGCAAAACTATGGCAGTATGTAGCAACTGATTTTCGCTCCTATATATGAGTGCAGAAAAAAATATTTTATGGCCTCATTTTAAATGAGAATTTATCTTAAAAAGTATAAAAGGGCACTTGGCGAGGTCTTCCATGTAAAACGTGAACACAATTCTGATATCCAGTCAATAATTTTCAAAAGAAAATGAGGGTTTTTTAAAAGAATATTTTTGCATTCAACTATAATGTCTAGACATAATTAGAAGATTGATTTAGTCATGTGCATTTATGAACTTCATCAATTCCAAGTACTAATATAATATTAATTGCAATCATCCAACATAACATGTATGGAAGAAATGATGTGTTTCTAAGCAGGGCTTCTCTGTGTATGTCCTGTTTGGAAATTCACAGAGCAGGTGGGAGCCGCTAGAGTGCTTTAGAGAGCCCCTGCTATATACCCATGTTGTGTTTAGCTTAGCACTGTTTGTAACCAAAAGATTTCTACAATAATGAGGAACAGGTGCCTGTCACCTGACCTTTTAGGCCTAATTTACAACCTACAACCTGTCACATGAAAAAATAATTGAAATTCCCTCCTAGATTTTCAGACCTTGCTAGTTTAATGTGCTTCTCAGCCGTCACTGTGCAGCAGCTTCTCACTCACTCACAGGTTCATAGAGCTGGCAACAGACTTCTCTGCAGAATAAACTAATATTCATTTTGTTGTTGCTCTTGTTTAAGATGCCGGGAGACAAAGGAACTACTTTTGTAGATTATCAACCAAAGGAGAATATATTAATTTTTTACAAGTGAACAAAAGACATTCCTTTTGAATACTTTTACATACAAAGAACTATTATTTATTACATATTTCAGCTTGTGGGAAAGCAAGGAATGCATTGATTCTGGAACCAACTATGTGGATTTGGGAAGTTCTCTAGGTCTTTATCATTGTTCTCTTTCCCCTGCCTTGCATACATTTAAAGAAGCTATTACTTCAGGGAGGAAATCCCTATTTGTTCTTTTTTCATGCATCATCTGTATTCATTATTCAGAAAGGAAAACAAAATTGAGCAGTGATTTTATTTCTCTTGCATAACCTTGTTACATGTAGCCATATTCAAATTTAACAATGCTTTGTATTTTATTGCTACTGTTTACATATTATGTATTGCATATGACTGAACAACTCTACATTTAAAATATTGCTTCCATTAGAAAAAAATGAACTAATAAGTGTCAAATAGAGATGAAGAATAAACATTCTTGGTATATTTATAAGATGCGGTCATTTAAAATGCAAACAAATAGGATGAATATTTTTGCTACTGTTGCATGTTACATAGTATGCACATTGCTTAAAGTGTATTTATTTAACAATGCCCTTAACCAAGTTAATTAAAGTATTTCTGCCTGGTGACTGTGTTAAAGCTTGGGAGGTATGAATGATGCCGTCAGTTACTTCTGCTAAGTTAAGTTGAAATTAAGCACTTATTATAACCTTTCCTAACAATGTGAGAAAGACTGAGTAAATATATTAAATTTGTTTCACAACAGATGCTTGGGTTGTTAATATTTAAGATGCCTATTCATGCTATTCCTGTCTGCACATTTGTCAAAAATGTAAGCTTGAATGCTAATGTTTGCCAGCAGACTGGAGCAGCCAGTGTATGCATCACTACTATTCTACTAAAATAATATGCCATAGAAATAAAGAGCCGCTGCTAAGTCAAAGCACAAGTCCTACATAGGAGATTCATAAAGGTTTTTAGAACCAACACCTCAACTCTAGCTTTCCTGAGACTTAAAGTATGGCCTGCCTGCCTTTATTTATTTATTTATTTATTTATTTTTATTTATTGCAGGAGAATCAGACTACAGAATAAATCTCACTCTTTCAGAAAATCCACTGTGGATCAGGTGTAAATTTAAGTAAAGTTTGAGAGACTGAGCTACTGTCAGCAGCCCAAACACTGTAAATTCCAGATACTGCTTAAGGACAAAACCTGACTCCTAGCAAACAGAGACCCTTACTCATGCTCAATTCCCTCTTCTGTCTTCTTTAGAAAGTCGGGTGCTCTGGCCTCCTAGGCTACAAACAAACATGGAATCAAACAGGCAATCAATTGTGAGCAGACAGGTTCTCTCCAGGGAGCCAGGTGTCTTCCCTGTCCCTATGGCCAAGTGAAATCCAAGTCTTAACCCTGGGAATCCGGTACGCCTCAGAGAAAGTTCTCCCTGGAAGGACGCAGAGGTCAAAGTTATCAACGGGCATTTTGAGAGAGATGACCCCGTGGTTGACATCTTGTTAGGTAAAATCTGGTCCTAGTGGAGGCCGGGGCCAAAACCTACCCTGAGCTCTATGCTGCTCTCCGCTCTCGGTGTTCTGTGTTCATCCCAGAAGGGATCTCTTTAGCGCCTTTTGCTCGGCACAGGCACACGCACGTGTCGCTCTCCGGAACTACCACCTGCCCCCTCAGTCCCTTGCACCCCGGCTCTCCAGCCCCAGTTCGGCCGCCCGGGGAGTTCAGCAATGGAGGAGCACTGGGAAAGGCCGCTTCTCTTGAGTGTGAACCTTCACCGGGAAAGAAGGAGTTGACCCCAGGGCTGCACCTGTGTGGCCACAATCCCAGCAAAAACAGCGCGCACGTCCCCCGGCCTCCCGCCCGAGCCCAAGCCCGAATCACCCTCCAGGACCGACCCGCGATCGCCGGCGAGGGCTCCATAAGCGCTCTACTTCGGCTCTCAAACTCTGGGCTCCAACTTGAGCGCCCAGCGCCCGAGTGGTTCCCGGGATAGATAAGTTGCCACAAACTTCCCGGGCCCCTTTTCACCGCAACCCACCACCAGCCAAGCAGTGCTGGTCGGGAAAGGATAGGGGAAGATGGGCCGGGATGAGATGCTGAGTGAACTGCAGATCTGGCGCGCGACCTTTTCACTCCACCCGGCACCTCGCCGCCTTCCAGGTACCAGGGCTCACGGAGTGGCTCCCCTTTCCCCGCTTGCCCTCTCAGGGCTTCCCCACTCCGCCTTTCTCCTCTAAAGAGGGCCGTCCCCACGACCTGTACAAAAGTATCCAACCAGAGTCTGCCAAGCAGGTGTGCTAAAGAAGTAAGGACACCAAGAAAGTACGCTTCCCAGCCATGGCCCTCACTTTACCAGCCCAGTCCTCCCGCGTGTCGGCGCGCGCGCGAGAAGGGCCAGCAGACCCCGGCACGCAAGGGGCGCAAAGCCGCCCCAGCCGGGGCCGCCGAGAAGTTTGGATCGGTTCCGCATCCACAGAAAAAGGAGACGAGCCGAGCAAGAGACCCAGAGCGTGAGCAGCACCGGCAGGGAGCAAAGGAGCGGGACTCACTCAGGCGTGGAACCGGGGCAGCGTGGGCCAGCGGTGCGGGCCGAGGCCGGGTCGGCTCCCCGCGCGGGCGCGCCGGGTGGCGGACTTCCCGGGCGGTGGCTGCAGCTGCTGCCACCTCCCCGCCGCCGAGCTGCGGCCGCCGCGGAAGTTAATGGCAACTTGACTTCAAGTTGTCTCCTCTCCCCATCCGAAGTGGGCGTTTAAAGGGGGCAGAGCGTGGCGAGCAGCGAGCGGGGAGCGCGCGGGGCCGAGGGGGAGGGGAAGGGGCGGGGGCGGGGCGGGGCGCGGGAGGGGGCGCGGGAGCCGCTCTGAGCCCGCAGAGTACAACGCGGCACGGGCGATCGGGGCGCCCCCGCGACAGCCCCCCACCGCCGCTCGGGGGCCGCGCGTGCCAGACGCGCCGCACAGTCGTCGCTTTCCCGCTTGGGGGCCTCGGGGACCCCGCAAAGGGAGCGACCGGGCCCGGCCTGCCTCCCCCGCGCCTGCGGCCGCTTCTCCCCCTGGCGGCGGGATCCTGGGCGGCCGGTGGCTCCGAGAGCGCGCCGTGGAGCCCGAGCCGAGCCGAGCCCGAGCCACCGCGGCCGCCACATCCCTGCGTGCTGCCCGGGCGCGGGGTCGCTGCGGGAGAGCGGCCCTGCCCGCCGCCAGGGTAAGTGTGGGCGCGCCCCGGAGCCCCACCGCCCGGGCCCTCACCTGCACTGCCCCCGCCGCACACCCTTGCCGCCCGCTGCTTCCTCTTGCCGTTGTTTGCCTGGGCTTTGGGGGTGCGGAGTGGGGCACTGGTGTGTGTGCCAGCAGAGAAGGAAGTCAGGTGAGAGGCCCTGAGCACCCCCCCCCCCAAGCCAGCCTATGTGGGGTGTGTCGCTCCCCAGTAGGGGCATGCGGGCCAAGTTTTCCCTCCTCTTCAGTGTTCAGGAAAATCTTTCCTAGAGGGGGCCTCTTTCCCTTCAAGCTGATGAGCTTCTTCCCATCTTCTCTCTGGGTATCCCAGTCCCGGAGCTCTACACCCCTAGTGAGGAGCCCACAGCGGACGGGGGAGGAGGGGCCCTCTTGCAGACCCCTTTCTCCGCCCTAGCCGTTTGTGTTAGTATCATTTTCGTGTCGGCAGTTGTAGGTCCATGCAGCCCACCAGAACGAGATGCTTACTGATGTCTAAATCACTTTTGCCCACATCCACCCAAAATATGGGGCAAAGGGGTCAATAATGAGGATTTCCTAGGAGGAGAGGCAGGGTCCAGGGACCTTTCCGTGGGGGAAAATCCACAGAGCTCCGAAAGACCAAACTAGGGGGGAGGCTCAGGACTCCCGAGCTAAGGAGAAATTGGGCTCTATTAACTTTAACCCACTCCCCTGCCACTCCTTCCCACCCACCCCCACCCAGTTCTAAAGAAGCTATCAACTAACAGGTCTTTTGTTTCCTGTTGTGTCGCCTTTGGGAAATTTGCATTGAATATGACGACAGAAAATTACTACTGTTTACTCAAAGTTAGGGGGGTTGCAGAACGAAAACAGTTTTTACTTTTCTTTGTGTGTTTGGCAAGGAGTGGAGCTGTTAGGTTCGTGGCAGGAATTGCAGAAGCTCCGTTATAAAAATAAGGACTGTAGAACTGCCTAGGTCTGTTTTTAGCAGCTGCACTTTCTTGAGTTCTTTCACATAAGGCTTGCTCTCTCATTAAGTCCCCATAAATAATTGTTTGTGGAGCGAAGGCAGTTAGGGCGGCGGACTGAGATTGCTAGGCATTCCATCCCTCCAGCGCAGAGCTGTTTGCAGGGAAGTTCCTGGAAAGTGACTGTGAGCTGAGAATTCAGTTTTTCCTAAAAGCACTGTCAGGTCCTCAGGTCCTCTTCTGTGGGTTGCCTGCGAGTCAAGCACGACGTGTTGGGTGACTAGCGAACTGAACCTTAGTAACAAGCACTTGGACAGTGCCTAGTGGCGGCTGCTTCCTGAGAGCCCCCTCCCCTTGTCTAGCCTTGAAGGCCCTGGAATTCTCCAGTCTTTTTTCAGTTGATCATCAATCTATGCAAGAGACCATTCCAAAGACACGAGGATATAAAAAAAATGAACAGGTGCGTTCATCTGGGAAACTACACCCTGTGCCCCGGAAGAGCCCCTGGAGAGCAAAACAAACAGATCCTAGGGACTGCCTTGAGCAAAACAAAGTGGACATTGAGTTTCCCTTCAAGGCTCACTCTCTTTCCCCTACAAGTCCTGGGTGACATCAAATTCTTTTGCCTTTATTTGCTAAAGTGCTGAATGGCCTAACTTCTACCAGTGTCTCCTCTGAGGACAGCAGGGTAGGAATGGAGCCCAACTCACTCAGTCTCTGCTGGTTATCATTGTGGAAGTCTGAATGAAGGTTAACAGAAATTTGAGATTAAACAGTATATATTTTTTGTCTTTTGTTTACTCATATGTTCACACTTATATGGCAAATCTGCCCTGACTTAAAGCAAGAGGGCACGTTGTTCCCAACATTCTGAATTCCCTTTCCTTCAGTGTATAGCTACAAGCATCTCCATAGCCCCCGTTAAATTTTTCTAACAAATCCAAATGTAACGTGAGTAGCTGAAAGACAAGTAAAACCTGAAACATACGAGAAGATAGATGATAATAGTTAATATCAATAGCCACGTTGATTATTTCAGAAAAGAGATAGTACAGTCTGACCTTCTACATGACATACAAGGAGTGGGCCAAGGCATCAGTGGCCTTATTGGGGGGGAAACTTGAGACTGTGAGAAGATAGCCATTGGGCCAAGGAGAGAGACTTCTCTCTCCTGACCCCATGCAACTCTGAGCATGTCCAGTCTGTGAAGCAGAGGAAACTGGGTCTGTGTGCCAACATGGTGGGTAGAGGTGTTTGCCACCAAACCTGCCCACCTGACTTTGGTCCCCAGGTCCCACAAGGTGGGAAGATAGAACCAATTCTGGAAAGTTGCCCTCTGATCCCTCCACAGGAACCACCCCACCCACCCAATAAACAAATGTGACTTTAAAATTGGTTCTTAAGAAAAAGAAAGGCTGAGGATCTGGACTAGAAGTTATTTTTATTGCTAAGTTGTCTCGTCAAACCTTTAGAGATCGTTTATTCAGATGTCCTAAGTGGATACCCCCATAGTGGTAGGGATTTGGGGTTCAGAGCTTGACTCAAGGTCACTCATTCCATCTTTGTGTGCTTTCCCCATTTCTCTCAAGCTGCACAGAACTGAAGTTCTTGATAGTTGGAGCCATTTCTTATTTCTGGAGCCTTAGTAGAACAGAGCAAAGGTGACAGGAAGGGCTTCAGCCTGAGTCACAGTGTGAATGTCGGCTGCCTATGATCACCCACAACTGCTTCCTCGGTGTGCTTCACTCCAGGACTCAAGCTGATGGAGCAGTCACCAGCTTGGACGCTTTACATCCTCCCCCTTGTGACCCTGGCTCTGATAGACTGCCAGCTGAACTGTCCAGTCCGGCCACTCTGGGGCCCAAGTCTTCCATTTCCTGGGTGAGCATTGCCAGAATGGCACCAACCCACAGGGAGACATAATGTGACTCCTTTCAGTGAGGAACAACTGCCACCCCCACCAGAGTAAGGCAACCCCATCAATTTTACGTCAGTCTTTCACACTGACTAATGTAACACATTTTCTTTTTTCCAGACTTGTTTTCCTAGCAAAGGTATGATAAAATAAAGCTGTAAGGAACATTTATCTAAGGATACCGTTCAATTCAAAATCTGAATATTGACCTTGAGCAATCGCATCTCACATTATTATCAAATGGATTATAAACCCGTATAATACAAAATATTTGTTCATTCACCATTTTTCCCATATTTTCTTCATTCAGTAAACGTTCATTAAACCTGGTAGAAAGCAGGAGCTCTGTTGGTGGCCAGGGATTGGGACACTGGAAGTTCTCTTCAGGGACCATATTTTCTTATTGGGCAGGAAAAAGCCATTACAATGATAATAGAGAAACTAAGGCTGGTGGGAACACCTAGGGTGAGGCGAACGTTCTAGCTGGAGGCATTTTAAAAAGTTCCTTAGAGGAACTGACAGAAGCTAAGTGGGATTCCTTTAGGAACAAAGAACGAGAGCTAAAGGATTTTTGCAGCAGTGAGACCCGTGTGGGCACTAGCCCCTGTCGAGGTGGGCACTAGCCCTGGTTGGGGAACTGTAAAGACGGAATCTAAACTGTCCACCTTTGCATATATTCTTTGGAGTTTGATCATCCCATATTCCTAGGATCACAACTTTTTAATTTTCACCTGGTGAAGCAAACATGTAAGTCAACAAAACTGACAAAATTAAGATCATAAACAATGCTGCATATTAAATATTCTTTCTCCTTGCTGTCGTGAAACATCAAAAGCAATTTAAGGATTTATTCTGGGTCACAAAGGGGAAGGAAAGGTGACAGGGGCTTGAGACATCTGGTCACATGACATCTGCAATCAGGAAGCAGAGAGAGAGAGAGAGAGAGAGAGAGAGAGAGAGAGAGAGAGAGAGAGAGAGAGAGAGAGAGAGAGAGAGAGAGATTTCTCCTTTATAGCCCTGGGTGTCCTGGAACTAGTTCTTTTAGCCCACCTATCTCTGCCTCCCAAATGCTGGGATTAAAGGTGTGGCAAAAATAAATAAATCTTTAAAAGAAAAAAACAGCATGGATACACTAAACTCAGAAGAAACTGCACAACACACTTGAGGAAAGACAGTGTCTCTAATATTTTAGGGTTCATAGAAAAGTGTGGGGCTTTGCTGTTGCACAATGGCACATGAGAAACCTTGGCAGACCCAGGAGGGGTCGGGTGAGGTCCAACAGCAGGGCTTGCAGGCAGAGCTTCTCTGAGAGTTTTATTGAGATAAAGAGAGTGGGGGAGGGAAGAGAGAAATACCCAGAGAAAGAAGAGAAAGAAGAGGCAAGGACCAGCCTGCACCTTCAGAAGAGCAGGAGGGAAAGAGAGATTGGGAGTAGACAGAGCTTTTCTCTTAAAGAGAGCTTTGCAACTGTGTATAGACTCTGGGCTGGCCAGGGTACCGCCTGGGTTCATCCTGCCGGGTGACCAAGTCAGTTGTCATACATTGCTGATGTTTGAGTAGCTGATAAATTTGGCCTCAAAGCAAGAGAGGCAGGAAGAATAAGCAATTAGTAGGATTATTTTTTCCTGATTATTTTTATTATTTGACAATTTCATACATGTATATATTCTGATTACTCTTTCTCCTTATTTCATCTTCCTTCCATGCCTGTCAACCCCCAATCCATACCTATCAGTCCTTTTCCTAGTTTTATGATTTTTGGTTTTACTTTGTGACCCACTTAGTTTAGGTAAGGCATTCTGTGTGAGCATTGGATTGGATCTGGTGAAGCCTGCTGGGGCCATCAGTGAGCCACAACTGAAGGTGATAGCTACCCCTGGATCTCTCAGTAGAGAACAGTTCAGTGGTGAGGTTAGAGATCCCTGAGTTTCCTCCTCCATCCATGCCTAACTGTTGAGGAATCTGCTTTTATTTATTCATTTATTTTTACAATAGAATTTTTAATTACATTTATTTATGTATGTAATATGTGTGTATGAGTGTGTACATGAACAATGGTGCATGTATGGAGGTCTCCTTTTAAGGTATAGGTCACAGGCATCCAATTCTGATGGTAAGGCTTGGTGGCAAGCCTTTATCTTCTAAACCATATTGCTAGCCCCTGAATCAATTTTTAAAGTTAAAAAAAAAATAGTCTCATTCTCAAAAGTCTAGGGCATATGACTATAAGACAGTCTGAACTAAAATATAATTTGACATTATTACTGGAGAGTCCAGCCTCACTATAAATGTATATACATAAACTTCACAAAACATGTCTACAGACCAAAATCAGCTTAACAAGTGTACGTTAACATGTAGTTAAGCTGACAATATTTACTATTACTATTTCACTTTCTCATATAAACATGGGATTTAGCTTATCTTTAGGAACTGGAAGTTCTGATGTTTTGCTTGGACAGAATACATTCTTCAGACCACTGACATTCTTTTTTTGATGGATAATCTTATCTGTCAACTTGATTGGATTTATAATCACCATGGAAACTTACCTCTCAGTGTGTCTATAAGACTGTTTCCAGAGAGGTTTAATTGAAAAGTGAATATGGGCAGCAGCATCCCATGGTCTAGGGGCCTGGGAAGAAAGTGAGCTGAACCTAGCATCCTCTCTCTCTCCTCTCTCTCTCTCTCTCTCTCTCTCTTTCTCTCTCTCTCTCTCTCTCTCTCTTTCTCTCTCTCTCTCTCTCTCTCTCTCTCTCTCTCTCTCTCTCTGTCTCTCTCTGTGTGTGTATGCGCGGGAAGACCAGAAGAGCTCATGGGATCCCTAGGAACGGGAGTTGCTGGGAAAGAACGCAGGCCTTTCTTAACCACTGAGTCATCTCTCCTGCTCTGGGTCTTTAAATTCTTAATAACATGGCTCCAAGGGGCATAATTTTCTTCGGGCTTCTTGACTTTAAAAAGTCAAAGTTAGCCAGGTGGTGGTGGCACACGCCTTTAATTCCAGCACTCAGGAAGCGGAGGCAGGCAGATCTTTGTGAGTTCAAGGCCAGCCTGGTCTATAAGAGCTAATTCAAGGACAGGCTCCAAGACTCCAAAAGCTACACAGAAACACTGTCAAAAAAAAAGTCAAAGTTGACTTTGTGTTTTGGTTTTTGAGACAGGATTTCTCTGTGTAGCCCTGGCTGTCCTGGAGCTCACTTTGTAGACCAGGCTGACCTCAAACTCACAGAGATCCTCCTGCCTCGGCCTCCACTATCACCTGGATTCTTTTTAGACATTTTTAATGTAAAGATTTTAGAAGAAATATTTTATTATTAAAACAAGAGTTTTGTATATAATGGACCAGAATACAACATTTTACATGATTTTTTTTTTTTTTTTACAAAAAACAATCTGCTGACTTTTGTCATTCATGGCTGCTGTTGTAGCTTCCATTCCCCTTCCTCTGTGTGTCTAGATAACAGCTCTACCTGACTGGGAACATTTTCTGTGGTCTTCACCTGCCCTCACCAGTGCCCTCACCTGCTTTCCTTCTCCTACCCAGCATCCATGGCTCAAATAGCCACCCCACATAAAATAATCAAGTAAAGCAAACTTTTCTTAAAATGGCAGAGTAGGTGCTTGTTAGTCAGAACTACAGTCTTCCATCCACTGCTGCACATTTTGAAATGGAAAGGGCCCGAAATGCTACACTGCAGCAATAAACTCAGGCTAGGAAAAGTGCCTAGACTGCTTTGGGTCTGCAGTGGTGACCTCAACTGTTGGAGAGTAAACATTACCATCTTGTGTGTGTGTGTGTTTCTTAGTCATTCTTCAGGTGCTGTGTAGAGACACCATGACCGCAGCAACTCTTATAAAGGAAAGCGTTTAGTCGGGGTTGACTTAGAGTTTCAGAGGTTTGGTGCCTCCTCAGCATGGCAAGAGGTGTGAGGGCTGACAGGCAGACATGGCCTTGGAAGAGCCCCGAGTTCTATGTCTGGATCTGCAGGCAGCAGGAAGGGAGAGACTGGGTCTGGCCTGAGCTTCTGAAACACCAACATCCCCCCACCCCCCTCACCATGAATCACTTTCTGATATCCTGTCTCCACAAATCCTGAAGACTCCACACTCCACTGAGTTCCTATCTCTTTATATTCCTCTCTCAGCTTACCTCATCTCACCTCTCTATTGCTGGGGTTAAAGGATCCCAAGTGCTGGGATCACCTTTGTGTGAGTTCTGTTTCTCTTTTAAACAGACTCAATCTGCCTCCTCTCCTGAGTCCTGGAATTAAAGGTGTGTGCCACCTGGCCTGTATGACTGACTAGTATGGTTGCTTTGATCTCTGATCTTCAGGCAAATTTTATTTATTAAAACACAAATGATATATTGCTATACAACATGGCTACACCTCCTAATCCCTGTCAAGTACTGCCATTCCCTGATGACCAAGCATTCAAATACATGAGTCTATGGGGGCCATTCCTATTCAAACCATCACAGTGTGCAATGAAGCTGGCACAGCCCCTGGTGGTCTGTGCTCTGTTCTTTGCCCATCAGTGGGCCTTGAGACTCACTGTGACTTTGAGATCCTTTCATACATAGCTAGAAAGAATGGCACTCACATGTAACCCCAGACCTGGGAGGCAGAGACATAAGGTTCTGGAATAAGACCCACAATAAAACACACAAAAGTAGAAAAATAAAAGAATCGGATAAATAACCTGGAAGTAGGTTTAGGCAATTGAAAGGTCAACCAAAGCTCTAGTTATGATTGATACAGGCAGGTCTAGAGTTCACTATGAAGACTAAGGTAGCTGTGAACTGACAGATCCTCCTGCCCAGTCTCCCAAGAGCGGGGATTAAAGACCTTTACCACTGTCCCCTGCTTAGTTTATTTAATAATGGTTGGCTGACATAGTCTACTACATGTAATGTCTGCCCCAGCCTGGATCTCTTCATGCCTGATTCTTTAAAGTGTTTGGAGCTTAGGGGAGACCCTTTAGCAGGCAGTGAATGGGTAAGCAGGCAGGAGTCCGGAAAAAAAGAGCGCTGGTTCCCTGTTGTCAGACACATCTAAGGCATGTGT